>NC_056599.1:23113684-23448782 GCF_018340385.1 Cyprinus carpio | reverse complement strand
CTCTAATAGTATTGACTTTAGAAAAGTAAAGTAAAAGTAGTCATAAAGTCAATATACTGCTGTATGTTGAGAAATAATGTCAACATTTGTTGATGCTTTATTTTTCATTATTTTAGCCACTGGTATTGACTAAATACTGGGGTATGTTTGTTTTCTTCTCAAAAGAGATGAAAAAGGTAATCAGATTTAGCAGTTTTTAAATGGCTTTTCTGTAAGATAGGTTACTTTCCCTCCAAGCAATACAGAAAATACCTCTGGTTTTGTTTTCCTCCAGCTGCGCTACCATTTGTCCGGGCCTATGCTTCTCTTTAGGGTGCAGAGTGTGCTCATTAAACCACGGTTTGTCAGACTGTTTTCCTTAACCTTCCTTTAGCGTAAGGAGCAAGTGTATTTAAAAAATGCCTAGAAAAGAGAGAAGTCCATAGCATTCTGTTTACATCCTCAAGTTGTTCTGAGGTTTTGGATATGCTAATGAATTGGGATACATTCAGGAAGGATTACTTAAAAAGCCGTCTTTTGTGGTAGAAGTGATGGTTCTACCATACTTGTAACAAGAAGTAGAATTTACAGTTTTAGCTATATGAAGTTTGCACAAAACTAAATGATCTGAGATATCATCGCTTGGCTGCATAATTTCAACACCATCAACATCTATCCATGTGACAGTAGTTAAATCTAGAGTATGATTCGACAATGAGTAGGTCCTGAGACGTGTTGTCTAACCCCAATAGAGTCAGAATGTCTATAAATGCTGATCCCAATGCATCTTTTTCATTATCAACATGGTGTTACGGTTCCTCGGCAAGGAACGCAACAAAATCAGGGAGACGCCACACAACCGCTTAATTTGCAAAAAAAAAAAAAAAACATTTATTAAACTATAGAAAATAAACATGAAATGTTTATTAGTCAGTATAAGTGTATAGTCACTGTGTCAGCATGCATGTAAGTGATACAATGTAACAAATTCAAACTAACAAAAACCAACAAAAGATAAGTTTGTTCTTTTGGTAAGTATTAAACTTACGAGAAAAGAAACTTCCTGGATGCTCAAGTCCAGTCTCACCTGTTTGCAACAATACAGCCCCAGCACCAACTGGCTTCGCATCTACTTGTATTGTAAATGGCCTATCCAGCCTAGGGGCAGCTAGAACAGGAGCTGTGGTTAACAACAACTTAACATTGTCAAAAGCTTTCTGACAATTTACACTCCAAACAAACTTGACGGAATTCTTGAGCAAATCAGTGAGAGGGGCAACAACAGTTGAAAAGCTTTGCCAAAACCTTGATAATACCCCACCATACCCAGAAAACGCATCAGCTCTTTCTTGGTTAATGGGGGAGGGAAATGTTGAATAGCCACAATTTTGGCTTGAATAGGACGCACCTCACCTTGGCCAACTTCTTTGCCCAAATATCTTACCATCCCCTTGGCAAACTCACATTAGCTCTATATTGATTCTGTAAACCCTGTACAATGTGGTTTTCTTAGCGCAGGGGTCATAATCCGTTCCTGCTGAGTAGTAGCCTACAAAACGATGTCATGCGCTTAGCTGTCTAGATGTAGATGCATTTACATTTTAAAAACACACTGACAGTGACTTCAGTGACTAAATAATTAATGAAATTTACCACAGGCTATCCTTTTAATTTTCTTTGATTAATTTTTTTTTTTATCTGTGAAGTGCAGCTTCACCATTAACAACACACAGCTTATTAAAACAGCATGGGTTCTGATTAATATTTCTGAAATTTTCATTTTTTTGAACAAACGAAAAAACTAGAAAATTACTGTTTCTCGTTTCTGCTAATTTCATTTCAAATGGAAAAACAAACTATCAAAACATACACGTACCCATATGTTTATTCCACCCACGAACTCAGAAGCTGATTTCACCAAATTCAAGCAAGTCTCAAGTCAAATCCCAAGTCCTCAAAGGCTGCATTTACACTGCAGGTCTTGATGCCCAAATCCGATTGTCTGACTATATCCGATTTTTTTGACGACCCGCTTACCATCATCTTTTAAAAAGTGACCTGTATCCGATTTTTTGCATTTACACTATACACTGCTGAAACTAACCAAAAATGTAGACGTTCTGACCCGGAAAAAGAAGTAAAACAGCACGAAATACAATGGATGCAGATGCAAATAAAATTATACAGTGTTTTGCTTTCCACAATATTTTGAAAAGTCAACAAAAAAATCAGCAAAACATTGGTCTCGTACGGCAGAGAAAAAAGAGGACTTAAGACATGAAACCTCCGCATTGCTCCACTGTGTATATCCTTCGTCCTCCATCGCACCTATAATAAATAATGTGATCTCAGTTGGTGGTGTCCACCTGAGTTGATGTCACTTTTTTAATGATGAACGACTCGCATTTACTGGGGAATATCCGATTTGTCTGCTTACATGGCACACGCAAATGCACGTATCCGATTCATATCCGATTTATTACCACATATGAATGAGGCCTGAATCCGATCTGAGAAAATCGGAATCCATGCGGTTATTTCCTGCTTACACTTTCCCCGACATATCCGATCTGTGCCACATGAGAGGAAAAAATTGGGTCACTTGGACCATGCAGTGTAAATGGGGCCAAAGAGTTAATGAGATAATTATGTGACTAATTAAATGATGATTGTGCATTAATGATGAACACCTGCTGTTATTGTGAATTACAGAGGATTAGCTGTTGATGTTTAATTGGTCAAATGATGCCACCATCAGTGTTTGCTTGTTGATGTTGATGTTTGAGGAGCTACAGAAAGAAAAAACGATAAATTTTAATAATTGCTTGCTTGATTTGCTTACTAAATGCAACAATCCAAAAAAATCAGTTATGCATTGACAGAACATGCATTATTACAAAGTTTTTATTCTCCTCTGAATCACATGCCGGCGCTTCAGATTAGAGCTTAGATTCTCTGCCCGAGCCCGGACTCGACCCGACCCGACCCGCGGGCCGGGTCGGGCCGATATTTCCCGCAACCGTCCTCGGGCCGGGCCGGGTCGGGTCGGGCCCTTGATAAAGCACATCACGTGTCATGCGCAGCATCTCGTCCACTCGCATTCGCAGTCTCGCACGCGTGACGCATCACACCTGCTGTGCGTGCTGTACTATTCAGTAGCTTAAGTGCCACATGGAGCTTGAAGAATCAAAGAAAAAAAATTAAAACAGGAGAATTAACTTTGAGCAAGTTTGGAGGAAAATCGGAGGTATGGAAACATTTTAAACTAGTCGTGGGGAGTGACAACATATGTGTTGGCTTTGTCTCGTGCATAAAATGCGGCACGCTGCTTGCCTATGACAGCAAAAAAAAAAAAAAAAAAAAAAAAAAACGGTCTTAGGCCATCTTTTTTCTGTGTTCATCATTGTTCACTGTTTATCTTTTTTTTTTTTTTTTTACGTTTCTTCATTCGGAATTTCAGATCCATTTACGATCCATTCAGTTATATATGAATAAACAAACAACGCAGTTTACATGCTTCTTCCTTGTCGTATTATTCATTAAGATCATAATTAAAAAATGCACGCACAATTATGAACTTGATAAATGTTACAGATATGTTACTATGCACAAACAAATGCCTTTCAACTTACATGTGCAAAATTCAGAATTAAATGAATGTGCTGCAATTTGTACAAAAAGAGTCTGTAGTAGCATACGTGTTTTAGCCATTAAATAAGCACATTTAGTTTCAAGTTTAAGTTTTGTTTTGAAGAAAGATTTTCTTTAGGTGAATTTCGTTTAGTATAAATTGTATCTTAATTTTAATACATTTTTCATCAACCAATTTGCCTGGATTTAATACATAAAAAGCAATATAGCAGACAATATAATAATGACATGGAGGCGCCGGCGCGCCACGGTCACACATACACATTTAAAAAACTCACCGAATTTACAAATGCACATCTTGCTTGTTGCTCACACACATATTATGTTGAAATAACAATATGTTGAAGTAACATTATTAATAATAATTCATCTTTAAGAATATTTAATTGAATGCTGAATGTTGTGCTTGTTCAATTTAATAAAATTAAAACTTTAATTATGATAATTAAAATAATTTAATATTTAATATTGAGTGGCCAATTTTTGCTCATTTATTAATAGTATTTATATTATATTATATATATATATATATATATATATATATATATATATATATATATATATATAACTGCGCAGCTCCCCCCCTGTAGCCTAAATGATCTAGCATGGCAGCACCTGCGTTAAAAAAAACACATCGCCGCCCCTGGTTATAACGGCCCACATATTAAAAATGGTCGGGTTTATATTGGGCTCGGGCTCATAATTACAGTGAACGTGTCGGGCCGGGCCGGGCTCGGACACAACGTGCTCGGGCTCGGGTAGGGTCGGGCTTGATTTGTTGGGCCCGATCTAAGCTCTACTTCAGATGTCAGCAGAGGTGGAAAGTCCAGGGATCAGAAAGTAAAAGTCCTACCATATGTTTATTCCACCCATGAACTCAGCCAGCTGATTTCACCAGAGGCAAGTTAAATGACTAATTAAATTAGACTAAATAAATGATGATTGTGCATTAGTGATTAACACCTGCTGTTGTTGAGAATTACAGATGATCAGCTTTTGATGTTTAATTGGTTAAAATGATGCCACCATCATGGCGATCAGTGTTTGCTTTAGTTGAGGTCTTGACCCTTGTACCAGCTATTAGCTATTTTTATATGATGAGATTCATTATGAGCGCTCCTGATTTCGATCAAAAACAATTATATATATATATATAACATGTTATACAGAAGTGGCTAGAAAAAAAAGTCACATTTTGCAAAACTATCCTTGCATTCATTTATATTGGATTATAAAATTTAAGTATAAACATTAAACACTCGGATAACATAGTTACCTACGTAACATGAACTAACGATGGCAAATACTTCTAAAGCATATAGAAACATTGATGTAAATTTCAACATTTATTAATTTATTATTAAAAACAAAAGTTGTATCAGTTAACATTATTTAATGGATATGAGCTAACGTGAACAAAAAAAACACTTTTTTTATTATTATTTACAAACAGTGACAAATTAAAACTGTAACAAATGTATGGCTCATTTTAGTTAATTTCAACATTTACTGATGTTAACTAATGATACCTTACTGTAAGTGTTTTGAACAAAACATTGGTAAATGGCAAAGTTTGGAAATTAAACACATTTTGTACTTGTATCTATTTATCTAATCCAGTGGTATTCAAACCAGTCCTGCAAGCACCCCTAGCACCTCACATTTTGTATGTCTCCTTATAACTGACACCATTTCAGGTCTTACAGTCTCTACTAATGAGCTGATGAGTTGAATCAGGTGTGATAGATGAGGGAGACACAGAAAATGTGCAGTGCTGGGGGTGCTCGCAAGACAGGTTTGAAAACCACTGATTTAATCATCTACAACTATTACCATGGATAATTTTTGAGTGAAACAATGATTACTGTTCCTTGGTTGTTGCTCATTTTCAAATCGCTCAGGATTTATGATTGTAGTGGTGTAACTGTGTCTTTCTGCATCTTAATGTGATGATATTATTGTTTTTTGTGAGCTTTCATTTCTGCACTTATAAACAGCAAAAATATACAAGCATTTAGTAGGTCTAACGTAATGCGCCAAACTGAATGAAATTAAATATATATGTTCTACCTCAGGGCTGTGCACAGACATTTTGAGGGGCACAGAAATAAAAAATACAATATACAAATATAAATACAATAAATATATACAAATATACAAATACATATAAAATATACAATTAAAAGAGAAGATGGCACACTCTGTAATAATTGACTTTATTGTAGATATTTTGATTAGAGTGGGCTCTCCCTCACTCTCTGAGCCTGCTTCTGTCTCATCTTCAATGGAGGTAGGGGAGAGTGGGGTAAGTTGACACACCACCTGCATCTTGGCAACTGTTCTACAGATCTCTGCACTAGTATTATATGCTACTGTTTTGATAGAGTTGATAACATTTCTGACAGATAATATCATGATGTGTTTTTTTGTGTGTGTTTTTTTTAGGCCTAAGTCGCGGCTCATGCATTTTATTAGCCCTATTACTTTCCGAAATAATGAAGGAGTAATAACGAAATAATGAAGGCTTTTTGAGAGTGAAAAAAAAAAAAACATAGGCCTAAGTCGCGGCTCACGTCATATTTTATTATAGCCCTATTACTTTCCGAAATAATGAAGGCTAAAATGCCTATAGGCTAAAGCAAAATGTTTACAAACATTATAAAAACAGTTATTAGTTCCTCTCCGAAACAAATCCTCTAAAGTTTAGGCTATAAAAACGTCAATCCAAAAACAAATTAACTTAAGGTGAAGCCGGTGCCTACTTCTCTCATTCGGCACGAATCCAAATGTTTCCATGTTTCCGACGTATCTGGATGCTAAAATATTATATATTATATAGTGTTTACTTTCATCGACATAAAACATATCCTTCACATCGGCTTTATTATCACAGTGAGGCGCGGTCACGCTGAACACAATAAATTTTGTACAACGAAGCAGTGTAACTTTTTATTTGTTTCTTTAACTGTATATTATTTCGATAATGAACAGGCTTTAAAATAGCAAAATTATGTTGTGGTGGCACGTAAGGCGTCGACACGATAGTCATACCAACGCTGGTTGGTTATACAGAAGCAAGACATTATTTAAAGCTGTCAAGCTTTTCCAAAATAATTAAAATGGCAAAGCTTTTGCAAAATAAAGAAAACTACTCTCTTCTGTTTCGTTTTCCTTTCCGAAAACTTTGGAACGTGTCACAATGAACCGTAATTTAGCACATTTTTTCTTTCGCTTCGTTAATCTGTCAATATGATTTAAGTGAAATATATTTAATGTATATGCCTATATTCCTTTCTATGTAAGCTTATAGTTTTTCTGTTTTCTCCATTCACAGAAGCGCTGCAGGTGCCTGTGGTCTGTTGAATTCATCTTACACTATATCCTCAGATAAACTCTAAGGGACTTACCTCTGATGAGTTCACAGCTGAGTGGACATTTCACTCGTTGGCTTCAGCGTAACATTTGCATAGTACTACTGGAATTCGTGATTGGTTGACAGCAAATTTAAAATATTAAACGAAACGATAAAATAAAGTTATTAACCGGTTAATGGCCAGTTCAAATTTTCGATTTTGTTCGGTAATATAAAATTAGATTTTTGTTTCTGTTTCTGGTTCTGGTCCTGTCAAAATTTCGTAGTACATCCCTAGTTATGAGACTGGCTTACAGGTGATATTTTGCCAATACCACTCTTACTGTACATACAGTACACAAATATTCTTAGAAAAAAACTACTGTAATTTACCAAAAGGGTTTGTTCATGTTCTAATGCTTGTAATACATCTCTAGTTACTACGTGTGAGATTTTGCCAATACCTCCCGCCATATATGTACAGTACAATAAGAAAACACTACAACCTTTTTCTAAAAATATTTGTGCACTATACATACAGTAAAGGAGATACTGGAAAATCTCACCTGTAGTAAGTCAGTCTTGTAACTAGGAATATATTACAAGAATTAGAACATGAACAAACCCTTTAGGTAAATTACAGTAGTTTTTTCTAAGAATATTTGTGTACTGTATATGTACAATAAGAGAGGTATTGGCAAAATGTCATCTGTAGTAAGCCAGCATCCTAACTAGGGATGTACTACAACATTTGGAACATAAAAAACTATTGATAAATTATTATATTTCTTTCTAAAAATATTTGTGTACTGTACATACAGTAAGGGAGATAGGCAAACTCGTAAGTTTTGTAGGCACATACTATAACCTTTGGAACATGAAAAAGCCTATTTAGTGAATTACAGTAGCTTTTTTCTAAACATTAATTTAAATAAATTATTTCCCAGATAGCTTTTAGTAATCGTCTCGAGCTCGGCTACCCCTCGGCGCCTTCGGCTCAGACTCGGCATCGGTAAGTGTGGCCCGCAGCTCGCTCTCGCACATGTGTTTGTGACGCGGCTGTGAAGCACTGGCCTGATTCCAGTTCACCGTAACCGGCCCGAGTCTTGCCGTAGAGTCTGGGCCACTTCTGGCAATGACTCGGCTCGATTCAGTTACAGTAATATAGCAATAATTATCATAAAGCTGTTTTAAACTGACTTAATACCCTGACAGTATCTTACAATGTTAACTACATGTTTAATGTTGTGAATTTGTCAAAAACAAAATATCTGCTGTAAAACTTAAATAATAAAACAATATTAAAAGTACTTTATAGGACACAACTTTCTCTAATAATCATAACAATAGTAAATCTATATTTATGTAACGTGGCAGGTCATTCATTCATACGCTTGTTTGTATGTATTTTAAACACACTTCGTTGCGCTCTCATTCACCTTTGACTCGCGCAGCATGGACAGAGTTTTGAACTTGTGCTCATGAGTGCTGTCCGCCATGTTTGTTCGGTTTGGATGGAAACAAACAGTGGATTATCATTATTTACCAAAAAAATGTGGATGTACTGTATGTGATCATTTCGATAAAGCAATACTGGTAAGCATCGTTGAGCATTTACATTTTATTATTTTACTAGCGCAGACACTCATAAGCTCATAAACGAACGTGCACAAACTTAACCTCACGTGTGAGACTTCAGCGAATGTGGCTGTTTTACCCGAAAACTTAAGTTAATAAATAAACAAGATCTTTTCATCTTTGATCTAAATATTATGTAGGTCTAGAGTGTTTACGCTACAGAAAACTTTGATGAGCAACACTATGATCCACAAACAAACAGATGAGGAGGAGGAGGAGGATGACGGTCCAGCATATACAGTGAGAAAGGTTTGTTTAAATTTTTAGTTTCCATGTTCTAATTTGTACGCATTAAGCAAAAGTTGTTTTTGTTCCATGTTACTTAAATGGCGTGAGAAGATGATTTGTATGTATTAGATAAATCGTTGTTTTCAAATAAATACATAGGCCTATGCTAATAATAAGCTAGTTTATGATTTTAAGACGAGAAATGTACTGCAATCATATTAATATGCATCAGTATGTTTGAGATAGTCTGCAATGGCTTTTACAGCTGCTAAATGTGACCCTGGACCACAAAACCAGTCATAAAGGTCAATTGTTTGAAATTGAGATTTATGCATCATCCAAAATGTGAATAAATAAGCTTTCCACTGATGTGTGGTTTGTTAGGAGGACAATATTTGGGGGACAACTATTTGGAATCTGGAATCTGAGGGTGCAAAAAAAAAAAATCAAGGTTGTCCAAATGAAGTTCTTAGCAATGCATATTACTAATCAAAAATTAAGTTTTACTGTATTTACAGTAGGATATTTACAAAATATCTTCATGAAAATGATCTTTACTTAATATCCTAATGATTTTTGGCATAAAAGAAAAATCAATAATTTTGACCCATACAATGTATTTTTGGCTATTGCTACAAACATGCTCCTGTTACTTATGAGTGGTTTTGAGCCCCAGTGTAAGCGGACTGTACATGTACAGATGCTCACCTCTGCCAAAACACATGTAACTGACTACATCACAAACACAGCATCACAGTTTATCACTTTAGATGCTTCTTCACTCAGCATGTAGAGACGCACAAGAATAACTGATTATTTATCTTAATGTGCCACAGATTTCTTTTAATATTTCTGTTTTGTAGCAATCAAGAGAAGAGTCATTGCTGAAGAAATGGCAGATGTCCTCAGACACCCGTGAACACTGAGCAGTGCTTGGAGTCCAAGACTGTGGACATCATCTTTGTTATACTAGTACTTCTCTGACTGGACTAGCAAGGGGCAGTTAGAGCCAATGAGAACGTTGCTAAGTTCAAGTAAATGTCAGCATGACCATTTCAGCATTTTATTTTCTGCAGCAACCGGGGGAAATTTTAACTTAAGGGACTTACTGTTCAACAGCAAGCTTTGGATCTGCTGAATCTGTATTTATCAAGCATTTTATTGCAGCGTTCACTGTTATTTTTCTGCACAGTGATGAGTAGTGAAAAGTGTTTCTATTAATTTTCTTAAGTATAGTTAATTTACTGTACATACGCTTACCAAACCTCCTACATTTGTTTTTCTGCAGAATTCAAATGAAGGTACTTTGAAGAATGCTTGGAATCAAAACCAACATGTTTGTCAGTCTTGTTTGTCAGTCTTGCGTAATTAAACGCAATGCGTTTAATTACGTGTTAAGCGTTTTCCTCTCATAGAAAACCATTGGCCTAAAAGGAAAACGCTTAACGTGGCGTAATGCCTTAAAACGTGTTTAAAAAGAACAAAATCAGCAAACATTTTTCATAAAGCATTCTATTTACAGACAAGCAGGTTATGGAAGGAAAATGCTTAAAGTGTAATTAAACGTGTTGTGTTCGTATTCTGGACTTATCTGCTTGTCTGTGAATAGAATGTTTTATTATTAATGTGTTTGGTCATTTTTAATGCATAAAGCCAAGTACTTTCAAGTTAAGCATTTTAGAAACTAACATCTCATGATTCAATAAATCAGACATAGTGAGTAAAGTTAACAGTGTACTTGGAAGTCAAGGGTCAAGAGCCCAACTTTAGCAAACACTGATCTCTAACATGGTTACTTCAAATGAAACAAATCAACATCTAAACCTTAGTTAATTTTCAATAAGATCTTCTGTAGACGTCTGACAGAAATAAAGTCAGTCTGGTTATTAATAAGTGGAGCTGGTGATGCTGTTTGTGGGGTTGTTTAATCAGATCTTGAGAGATTTAATGTATTTTATTTCAGTTGATTTCATCTAAGGCTGTGGCTGAAGTCAGTTGCAGTTCTTGTGTTTCTCTTTTCTTCAGTGATTCTGCTTGTTAACAGCAGCTGTTCATAACTAGTGCTCAATCAGCACTTAATTAATCACATAATTATCTCATTAACACTGTTTCAGTGTTACTTTAACACTTAGAGTGGGACCATATATGCTCCGAGCAGTGTTAATTTAACATTAAGGATTTTACTGTGCACAAAATGCTATTATGTGACTTCAGAAGACTCCGAATATAGTCATATGGACTGAATTTATGTAGCTTCTTTGTCATTTTGGAGCTTGCCACAAAGAATGTCTTGAATAGTGTTGTATAATTATTCTGGCTAAGAATATATATAAACCCTCTATTCACATTTTTGTTTCCCACAAGCAAATGCAGTATATAAACATCGCTTCTTACCTCTGTTATGTATCAGATGCAATAGAGGCTTCAATACTTCTTCCCACCAGAGTCCAGATCAGCTCAGTTTAGTCTTTGCTGCTGTGGAACTTCGTAATGTAGGTTCAGGAATAAAATAATAATTTTACTTTTAATAAATTACTCAGAGATTTGTTTAAAAGAAGTTTACCGCATCACCATAGGAAATGGTTTCGCTTTATTAAAAACAATAACTCATAAGCAAATAACAATAAAAGTAAATGGCGTAAAGTCTTCACCCCGAATTGCGGTGGTGAATGTGTTCCAACCCTAAAGTTTTATAGTCACACAACCCAACACCTCTCTCTTCTGAGTTTCTCTTTTGGTGAACACACTCACCCACACACACACAAGTATCTAGGTTGCCATAGTTACAGGAAGCATGACCCTTCACCTAGTAGCAACCTCTCAGTGGCATAAGTTCAGATGAAGTAATTGCAGCATCTTTTTCATTAAAGCAAGTTAATCTATCTCTAGTTTTAAAACAATTACAACCTCTTAAAGTGTAGCCTTTGGCAAATAACTATTTCAGTCTTAAAGCTCTGATATCATTTGCGAGAGATTGCAACTCCAAATAAAAGTTTACCAACTCAATCATTTCTTTCAGCTTTCTCATAATTTTCTTATTCAAATCCTCCTGTTTTCGCATAAGTTGAATTGTTCTTCTTATTCTAAAAACAATCTCCTGTTGTTCCATCAGTTGAGGTCCTGTCGTTTTCCTCTGTTTCTCCTTCTTGTTTTGTCTTTTGACTTCTTTGTTCCAGTTCTTCTGAATCCCTTCTACGAGAAGATCATCAAATTAAATTTCTGTTTTACCTGGTTCATTATCACAGTTACCGAGTGAGAATCGATTGTGAATATTGCAAATGGGAAACTTTATTCCTAAAGAAGAATCACCAGATATGACATCCCCTCTTGAAGTTTCCACATTCCCAATAATTCCTCTCGTTCTGAGTTCTTCCTTCGGAATTCTATTTTCAACACATCTCATTAGGAGGGTCCCTATCCTCTCACTTTTATACATTTTCTCAATATACACATCAAAGACATTTCTTCAATTTCTGATCAGTGTTACTTCTAACAATCCTCTCATTTCCCATTTAGGAAGAGGATCTTGATTTCTAGGAAGTTCATGTATTAGTCATTTCTCAATCCCATCTCTATCCACGAAAGCTCGTAGGATTTTTCGGTTCATCCAGAGCCTTTCTACGGTTTGCGGCCAGCTATTTGCCAGTTCAAGAAACCATCCAAAACTCATCCCAATCAATGGGCCAACGATTTCCCGAATCATCACTGCCGAGTCCTGGAAGAGATTCATGGCTCATCAAAAATGCCAATACACAAACTCTCTGTACTCTCAATAGCCTTTATATACTCATAAACCCTTTTTTTCATGTTTATTATTTTTAAATAAACATTTTTGCAACAGATAATTAGTTATTCCGAGTTTACTATTATGGTTTACTTGTACACCGTTTCAAAGCCCTTTTCATTTTATCCCATCTGTTCATTAAAATTATAATTCCCAATAGTACTATATCATCATCCAATAGGAAAAATCCCATCATAAAAACACTCAAAGTTAGGAATCCTATAATTGTCCATAACATTGCCTCTTTACCAGAATACAAAGTTATTTTCTTTTATCATAATTGATGTAATATCAATACCAATTTTACATATACTTATTACAGTTAAAGCCACTGTTCCCTGATACTCTTAACAATTTCTGCCATCCATCTGACAAAGTCATCAAGGCACAGACAAATATCATCTTACTTACTCAAGTTTTCCTATTAATATTATTCTTCCAATTTCTAAAATAGATAAAAAGTACAGTCACCAGAGATTTTTGTTAATTCTTTGTAAAAGCATCCATTGTAAATAGAATATTATTTCACCAACCTGGATTACCGTACTGGAGATTTCACCATTTAGAAATCCTCCAGCTTCTGCGTTGGTTTCATTTTTTGCAGTTCCATTGTTTGTCCCGTTGGATGCCATTTTTATCGTTATCAATTTTTATCTTCTGTTGGACTTACATAGAGTAATTGGTTTCAATAGGTTTCAATGAATATTCTATTTTCAATAGAAATTCCCCAAATACACAGTTTGTCTTGTTCAGTTACAAGTAAAACTGTTGAACTGTTTAACTGTCATGTTCAATTTCTATACCATATATACGTTCCTTACTCCTCCTACTTCCCTTTTTACCTATCTTAACCTTTATCTTTTCTGTTCCTTTTATTCTAGTCATTATACAATAATGTTTTTTCTAAGGCATTTCTATTTTTCTTTTCAATATGTTTGTGTCCTTTAGCTTGAAGATCTATTATTTTTTCTAATACAGTTAATTCATTTCCATTCTTTTCCTTTTTTGAAAAAATTATTTGACCTAAAGACATACAACAACATTTTATAATAATCATTATAACTGTCAATCCTACACAGCAAAAAATCCAGAGTGAAATCAACCCTGCTGGGAGTACATGTGAGACCACACTCAAGAGTGTGAAAGTGTTAAAATAGGAGTGTTAAATTAACACTGAAGCGGATATAAAGTTAATGAGATAATTAAGTGATTAACTGAGTGATGATTGACCATTATTGACGAAACCAAGTTGTTAACAAGCAGAATCAACAAAGACAAAAATCACAATTTTTTATGTCACCATTATAGTGGTCAGTGTTTGCTTTAGTTGCGCTCTTGACCCTTACATTTTTAAAATTAGATTTGGTTTGGCTGTTATAACTCAGTTGTAATAGAGAGACGAGCAAAAATAAAAACATGATTATGTGATGTTAGTTATATTTTTACATAATAATTATTTGACCTGAATCACCGAACTTATTTAAAGCCTAAAACATTAGGTCTGAACATTAGAAAACAAACTACTAAAAGTAGCATTGAAAACAAAAATAGAATATTAAGAATAAAGGAAACTACTAAGACAATTCAGTTAATAATTTATTCATGCCACAGTGCATCATGGGAGCCATGGATGAATTTTGATAGGTGGCACCCAGAATGCACTGCAACACAAGTCTCCTGCAACATGCTTTTTTGATTGTCACCGTCGTTGAGGTTCACAGGTTGATTCTTGATGTTTGCATGTCTAAATGAAAGACTCTTTTGAAAGATTTTTGAACAAACAACTTTTAAGAAATTCCACATATTGTATTTAAAATGCCGGCAATCCTATGCTGAAGAATCATTCGGGCCGCAATAATCAACAATGAAAGTTTAATTCAGTGATTCAGGAAAACCAACATTTTTTGTTTGCCCGTCTGTTTTATAACTCCATTACAACAGCCAAACAAAATCTGACTTTAAAATATTAATGGTCAAGAGCCCAACTAAAGCAAACATTGGCCACTTTAATGGTGACATTAAAATAGTGATTTTCGTCTTTGTTGATTCTGCCTGTTAACATCAGGTTTCATCAATAATGGTCAATCATCACTCAATTAATCACTTAATTATCTCATTAACTTTAACTCTGATTCAGTGTTAATTTAACACTCCTATTTTAACACTTTCACACTCTTGAGTGTGGTCTCACACAAGTAGGGGTAACTGCAGCCTGGAGCAATGGGCGTGCCGAAAGGTGTGGGGCGTGCCAAAAGGTTTTTCACTTTCACACAAACGAATGGTAGGGGGCGTGCCAAAAGGTAATGCGAAAGATGCCTGTAAAAAAAAAAAAAAAAAAAAAGGTGGCGAGGCATATACTCTTAATCGCAGATTAAAAGGAAACCATATATTCAACATAATCCAAATTTAATTCTTCCAAGGTAAAAACGGCGTTAATGATATTAAGAATATTATTTTAAATTACTTTTGAAAGTACCTTCAAAACTTCTGCATGGCGCGGGTTACTGACGTCATCGCCGCAAGTTTAGGTCTTGATTTATCAATAATCAAAAACAAATTACAATTATTTTTCGAGAATACAAACGTCTCTTAACACGGTTAGTCGCACTAGCTGTTCTTAAGTTAAAGTCAAAAGTTGTATTTGTTAACATTAGTTAATGCACTGTGAAGTGAACTAACAAGAATAAACAACGAACAGCTGTATTTTTTATTAATTAACAAAGTTTAATAAATACTGTATCAAATGTATTGCTCATAGTTAATGTTAGTTAATACATCAGTGTCAACAAATGAAACCTTATTGTAAAGTGTTACCCTCGAAAAATGTTTTGCCTGATAGAGAAAAATACATAGTTGACAAAACCACTAAATTATAAAATTAAAAAATTTGTCAGAAGAGTTTAGTAACCTTATGTTAAGTTGCATAAGCAAACAGACACAGCTTTATCCACTAAAACATTTATTTAGCTTTCAGTTTCAGTCGCCAATTCAAGTAAAAAAAATTAAATATATAGATAGATAGATAGATAGATAGATAAACCACTCATTCATACATTCATTCTGTAGTAGCATTCCATAGAACAGAATCCAGCAAACTCTTTCTCTGAATAGAAAGCTGTGAAGACCCCTTTCTTTCCATGGCTACAGTATCCAGTGGTGTTTCTGTAGATGTATCCAGTGTTGGGGAAAGTTACTTTTAAAAGTAATGCCTTACAATATTGCGTTACTCCCTATAAAAATATTTTTATACGTTACTTAGTTACTCTTTATGGAAAGTAATGTGTTACATTACTTTTGCGTTACTTTCACGTTACTTTTTAAATATGAGCTGGGCTTGATTGTTTTTAATATAAGAAGTTCTATTTATAGCAAATGTAAAAGCCCTTTCACACCAAAAAGTGTAATGAATAAACCTCAGGCTGAAGGAAAAGTAAATTCACGTCTGTACAGTAGAACACAGGAGAAGAAGGTTCAACACTCTTCAGCAATAAAAAAAAAAAAAATAAAAAAAAAACAATGAAGCACAATTGTTAGTTTATCTAAAGTCATTTTTGATGATTAGTATGGTTGAACTGGATCATTAAAGGTCAGCAGCAAAGACACTGTTAATAAAATGGGAATAGATACATTTGTGTTATTTAATATATTTAGTTATTGAAGGTTTGCGTCATATTCTGAGTTTGCATTTCACTGTTTTGATTAATTTTGATGAATACTAAATCTGTTTTGTTTTTTGTTTTTTTTGTGAGTGGGATGAATTAATGCACATTCACATTTAGTCTAGAACTACAGTAACATCATGTTCACACAGCGCACACAACGCCTCCATACTTCCGATTTCTCCCAATATGGGAACAGGAGGCTTGTCAGTCAAAAAATGGGAATACAAAGTATTTGGAGTTATTTTTCTCCATAACTTGCGTTACTTGTTTTTTTATTGTGTATTTAAGATTAATGCGTTACTTTACTAGTTACTTGAAAAAAGTAATCTGATTACGTAACTTGCGTTACTTGTAATGCATTACCCCCAACACTGCATTATCCACAGCCATCACACCTGCTGAGCACAAACTCACTCTGTAGGTCTTCCTCACATCTGGACTGACAGACTTCCAGTCAATCATACCTACACAAGAGAAAACACAAATGTTGAGAGATTCAAACAAAAAGTAACCAAGTAGAACTGAATATAAAACAAAAAGACTGCAAGTGTTGTCACTAGCAGAAGCGCAAGTGTCTGAGAGAGCAAGTGCAAGTCTGCAGCCAGACCCTTCTTCCTTATATTATAATATAATTGTACTGCCGGCTCTTCACTGAGACAGTCATTTTTGTTTCCAAAAGTACATATGCTTCCTGTGCATGTTTTCTAAAGGAATGGAATCACAAAAAAGTTGATTGGCACTCATTTATACCACAGGTTATACTAAAATTTGGTTCATGTGCATGTACAACTCCAACATGTTGGATTAACTTCAAAAGAGTGAATGCCCTTCGAGTGCACTTTGGGCAATGGTAGAGTTGAGGCATGAGGATCTAATACAAAAGGCTGATCACTCAGAGGAAAGTTACTGGCAGTGCTTGTCTCCATCTTCCACAATGTTGACAGTGTGCCTCTGAAGGAAAGTCAGTGTCTTTCTCAGGTATGTTGGATATGTAATGTTGAAAGCAAAATACATCCAGAAGGCTGTTATGAAGGCTTCACCAAGGCTGGTGAACTGGCACACGTCTATTCCATCTTCTGTCACCACACTGAACCCTCCTCCTATGATTACCATTTTCCAGTCAGAATCCATCAGGTGTATGGTAGGAAAGAGTGTAGCGGGGTCCCCCTACATAAAAAAATTAAATAAAAAAAAATAATAATTAAAAAAAAAAAGAAGACACTTTTCAAATTCATCAGATTCTGTTCCATCCTCTTTGGCTCAGACAGTGTAGCTACATACAGTGCAGAACTGCAAAAACTATTAGAAGCTAATGTATAAGGGTCACAATATACAATGCATTTCATGTTCTTGTATACACTGTTAAATCTTACATTGTTTTCTAAAACTATTGTTTTAAATTTTTAACAGATGGGCTAAAAGGGTACAGAAGAATAAAATATTGCATGAAAAGATTTGAAACAAGATATTTTACAGTTGATGATTTTACTATACTCACTCCAGCAGGTGTTCTTAAGTATGGGTGTTTTTAAGTACATCCTCCAAAGACATTCCTTCTGTGCTTTCTCAGCGTCTCCAGGAGAATGTTCCTGCCGTGTGGTCTTTGACAGTCCAGGGGTCTGGATGTGTTTTCTGATACTCACTTTGTAGCACATTCACATGGACCTCAACAGACACTGAATCCTCCCCAACACAAGTTTCCTTCATCAGAACAAACAGAAACAGATCATGCTTAGACCCTGACAGATATGAGAAACATCTAAATACTTATTGAACAAGGTGCTTTTGATATAAAAAATAATAAAAACATTGAACTGCATAAACATTAAGATGATGGTCAGGCAGTGAAAAAGTGGAGTATATACAAAAAAAGATTTAATATCTGTAGTACAGTATCTTCCTTACACTGACCTGCACTAAGTGAAAATGTAAAATTGATTAACAGTGCAAAAATAAATTATTCATATGGCAGTGTGCTTACATATGTTACAATAACCTGCAAGTGGTGCATGTTCTGCTTTAAATTTACGGTTTAGGGATGTGTCAGGTGTGCTAAAAACACAAATTTGACTGATTGTCATTTTCCAGCAAATAAAGATTACAATATATTGTTACTACAATATCGTGTGTGATTATGTTGATAGAGATAAACCAATGGATTAAAAACAATGCAACTTACAGTCATTTCCTTTTATATTTCTCTGGAAAGGATACTTCACAACCAGTGTGTTGGCAACTTGAATATACTCTGCATTAGTTGGATACCTAGCAGAAAGGTAGAAACAAACTCTAAATTAGTTTTTTTTTATTTTGTCTAATCATCTTCATAGATTGTGAATTGATCTTACACTGTAAAAAAAAGTCTGTAGTTTTTACAAAATAATTTTGGCAGCTGTGGTTGCCAGAATACTTTTGTAAAAAATACAGAAAAACTGTAAACACAATTACGGCCAAAAACTGTACATTTTACAGTATAAAACTGTTATTTACAAACAAGAAAATTTTAATGTAAACCAGTAAATTCAACAACGCACACTGCTATTAAAATCTGTTTTGTACCTTTAACATACTGACAACCACCATAATAATGCAGGTGGTAAAAGAGAAAGCCACATGAAGAATCAAAGCTCATCACAAGTAAGTTTATATTAATATATAGAAGGTGCACAGAGTCATTCATGCAAACACGAAAACACCATCATGGTGACACACGATACTTAAACAATTCAATAAACTTACATTAAACAACAGAAGATGTAACATGAAGCCCAAATGTACATAACTGATAACAAAAAACTATTAAAAAACATGATTATTTAAACAAAATACTTTCAAATGTGGAGCGTCACACAGGGAATTCTGGGAATATCAGTTTACAGTTTTTTGACTGTAAAATTATACATTGATTTGTTCTTTTTTTTACTTCTAAAAACTGTAAAAATTAACAACATTTTACTGTAAAATTACATGAAATGTCTGGTTAGATCTTTTACAGTTTTTCCCTGTATATAGTACAGGAACTTACTGTTAACCTATTAACACTTTTATTTCGTAGCGTTTTTACAAAATTGTACAGTTAAAATTAATAGCAGAAGTGGTAATAATTATTATACTTACAGGATGTATTCTGTACTGTATTGCACAAAAAGGACGCCGATACAAACTATCAGCTCTGAGAGCTTCGATGCAGATGCGGTCATCGTTTTGTCTCACTGTACATACAGTATGTCTGTCAACAACAATAAACCAATTACTAAAGCTGCAAGATATAACGCAAAGGGGAAAATTATGATCGTATTGTAACAAGCTATCGTAATATACATATTTGTGGTATAAAGTATAGATAAACGTATGATGAATAATTACCTCACGTCTTATCGCCGCCACCTTCTCTTGTCTAAAGGAAATTAGTACATGTATATTTACCGCTGATTGGCCAACAGAGTAAAACTCCTTTGACCAATGAGAAACCTTTTGGCACGCCCCTACCTTTCGGCACGCCCATTGCTCCAGGCTGCAGTTACACCTGTCTCGTCTCACATGTACTCACTCTGGATTTTTTGCTGTGTAATAGAATTAATCCTCCATATAAAATATACCAACCAATCCTAATAAGATAATTAATCAATCCAAGCCATATGTCTCTTGTAACAAAGTTAAACACAGCTTTAGCTGCTTTCCGCATACCTTCTACTCCTTGTTTCACAAATTCCTCAGGAGCTTCGAACCATCTTGGTCCTCCTTTTATTTTCTGAACTTTAATTTCTATACTAATATTGCAAATATCATTGTTCAACCAGTTTAAACCCAAATAATAATTCCTATAATTTGCTTTACACCAGTTTTCTTTCCAGTTCTTTCTTTCAATCGTTAGTGATAAATCATCAATTGCTATAGCATCTAATCTCATTAATGGTACATTTTCCCCTCCTTTTGAAACCCTTTACCTTAATAAACTATTCATTGCTATATAAACCGGTCCATGAAACATTTTCCATTTAAGATTTCTATCTATAATTCTTATCACTCCTCCGGCTCCATAACTCATTTCATATTTATTAGCCAGTTTACTTCTCTTAAAAGTCCAAGGTAATGGAACTATCACCTCGCTCCAATAACATAAAACTGATGCTATCTGATTGATAGTAATTTGATCATGTCCTTCGGAACATTTTTCAATAATACTTCCACATTCATTTCCCGTTAGTCCAAAAAGGGCATCACTAAAGAAAACAAAATTACTTCTATAGATGTCTTCCTTGTCTTTTCTTTGGTAAATGTTTAATCTCTTTAAGTACAACTTCCTTTTTATACTTAAGTTTTCATTTCCTGTTTTATTTCCTGTGAATGGATCTTTACCATTGCAAAAATCATCACAGTCCATTTCCTCTTTTTGGTCATAAAAATTAGCATAAGAAAAATCATTATTATCAGTCTTTACATATTTATATTTTTGTTCATGATTTATTTTACTAATTTCTTTTCTAACACATTCATCCATTTGTTTTACCTTATTTTCGTAGTAATTTTTTATTTCATTTTCCATTTTTCATGCTTTATTTGAATTAAATATACCATTTGAATTAAATATACATCAGTTTCCCATTTAAAAGTATCTATCTCCCAGTAACCAAATTTAAAATTGAATTTAACCCTAGGCAAAGCCATTCCTTTCCATATCCATGGAACGGTTTTATTTAATTCCAGACTAATTTTGGTTTCTTCTGCGTATCCTGTCTTTCTCGATCCTACTAATCAATTTCTAACTGTTGTTAATAGAATACATTTCGCTTCTTGAAATAGCATTCCATTTATTTTTATCCATTCTTCTACATTTTGTTTTATCTTTTCTACATTTTTACATTTATCCTCATTTTTATCTCTTTTTCTTCTCTTGACGGTCCCTTCATATTTACACTGTCTTATTCATGGATTAAAATTCTTTACTGATCTAAATATCCAACATTACCTTAATTCTTCATTCATACTTGTTCTATAGGTGGGACCTGTAAAATATTAAATAGTTTTGTTCCCCTCTTGTTTGTAAGGGTGGTTTCCCTACAGTGGTTCAGGCTGTAGGATTGCCGAAGGACTAAAGAAACGTTATCAGCACGATGGTATAAAACTGTAAATTTCTAGTCTGTTACCACCCACTGCCACTTATACCAACGACGGAAATAAGCGCAGTTACAATAGCTAAATATGTGGGAGAGCGTTGCTATTAAGTGACTATATTGTATTGCAATAGGTAGCACTTCAAAGTTAATATTGAATCAAGATTAGTTAGCACATAATTAATAATTGAAATGGTTTAATAACAATATTTTATGGTTACACTTGAATTGGTTACAAAATAGATGAAGGGTAGTAAAACATATAGTTAAATGTACCTAACATGTATGTAAAATATTACCTGAGAGAGAAAGAGAGAGGGGAAGATGGAGAGAGAGGGAAAAGAAAAAGAGGGAGAGAGGGCAGAGGGCAGAGCCCTGAGAAGAGAGCTCCAGCAAAGAAAAGCCAGTAGAGAGAAAGAGACAGAGCAACATTTACAGTCTTCTTTTATCCCTTCCTTGACCATGTGACTGAAACCCAAATGTGAGACATTCAAACTGACCAATCAGCAGACTACAGCTTCACGCACTGTGCAAAAGGTGTGACAATTAGCAGACCCCCGATGTATAAACATGTTGGCCTACAGGCCTTGATCGATATCAGCAATTCTGTGCCTTCAGGAGTGCCAAATGGCTCTTTCGTTACTCAAGATAGTTTGGGACAGGAAAACAGAAGTCTTTGATAATTTTTGACCCTACATGTTCTTGAATAAAACTATTTTCTTCATATATTCTGATCTCACTGCTTTGCCAGTGTTTATCAAGTTTAACCTTGGGCATTCTAACCATATAATAAACCATTTTCCCGTTATTGAGGTTATCTAACCATTTCCAAAAACCTTTAGTATTATTCTCTATTTTGTTTCTTTTTTCTTTAACGGTTGCCCACACAGATACTTCAAATCCTGAGATATTTTGTCGTTCAACTCTAACCTCCATTAGGATAATAAAACTCAACATTATCTGCCATTCTAAAATAAAACTTGCAATTAATATCAATAATAATATTCCTAAGAATATTAATATACAAAGTATACTCATCCACTTGCAGAACCTTTGCTGTTTTCTCAGCCTTTTGATGGTTTCCTATGCTTCTCCCAGCTCCTCCGAAAGGCTTTCAAGCGACACTGTTTTCTTCATTTTCTGTAAGTAGAGGTTAGTTCTGAGGCTCAATAAAGAGCCATCTGTACCTTCGAAATATACCCTTTCATATTACTTTTATCTCTGGCTGTTTATCATGTAACGGCACTTCAACTCCCCCGATCCAGTTAAAATCTGGGTATGCACATGACAATACATTCACTTTAAAATGCATTACAACAGTAAAGGTTTCACTTGGTTCCTCAGTGATCTGTTCATTACTATAATAAAGTCCAACTTTATATGTCTCATCTACAGGACACCAAACTGTGTGCTTGTCTAAGTCATTCGCTAACGATTTTTTCTTTTCCTGTAGATTTTAATTTTTCTTTTGTCACATTCGGGTGAGGCTGTGTCGCTCTGAAATCCTTCTCATAAGGAGGACTATTTATCCAGCCAATGCCTTATGCTAGTTCGATAGCCAGATCTCACCAGCTTCGAACCTGTCAATGTTTGCCAAATTTTACATAAATCCAGGCAACCTTCGCGCGAGACCATTGTTTCAGATCTACCTCTGGGAAACATCTTAAAATGAGCTGAATCCACAATGATAAATCCCATCTCATTGATTCGATATCTGTGAAAGTTAGATCTTTTTCATAATCCTGTCTCTTTATTTCTCGGGCAAAGTCTTCTCTCCCTTAAAGTGTTGTGTCTTTCACTCCTTTCCCATCCCTTGGGAATAAAGGCATTCTTGCTTCAAGAAAAGCCTCCTAAATAAGGGTGTCTGGAGAACCTAGGCATCATTCCATCCTGAAATAATCCTAATGGTTTGAGAATCCGTAAGGTTTCCCACATGGATCGGGACGACATCAACGTTCGGTCCTTTGCCTTATAGACCATGCATGACCACAACACTAAACCATTCCAAGTGCAACTGCACCTCTCACCAAAATTTCCTGATACTCTATAGGAGTCAATTCGTAATTTTGGGAGTACTGGCCGACAATTCTCACAAATTAGTACTCCTGATATTTCTGTGTGAGTCTGTTTATATACGTCATCCATTCAGCACCCATTTCCTTCTTTTCATTACTTGAAGACAAATTTTGCATGGCACATGGCTGATTACATATCACACTGCAAAATGGTCATACCGTTACTTTTATGGCTTTGTCATACAGGTCCTTCTCAAAAAATTAGCATATTGTGATAAAAGTTCATTATTTTCCATAATGTAATGATAAAAATTAAACTTTCATATATTTTAGATTCATTGCACACCAACTGAAATATTTCAGGTCTTTTATTGTTTTAATACTGATGATTTTGGCATACAGCTCATGAAAACCCAAAATTCCTATCTCATAAAAAGTGTTTTTAATACAAAAAAAGTCAACCTTCAAATAATTATGTTCAGTTATGCACTCAATACTTGGTCGGGAATCCTTTTGCAGAAATGACTGCTTCAATGCGGCGTGGCATGGAGCCAATCAGCCTGTGGCACTGCTGAGGTGTTATGGAGGCCCAGGATGCTTCGATAGCGGGCTTAAGCTCATCCAGAGTGTTGGGTCTTGCGTCTCTCAACTTTCTCTTCACAATATCCCACAGATTCTCTATGGGGTTCAGGTCAGGAGAGTTGGCAGGCCAATTGAGCACAGTAATACCATGGTCAGTAAACCATTTACCAGTGGTTTTGGCACTGTGAGCAGGTGCCAGGTCATGCTGAAAATCGAAATCTTCATCTCCATAAAGCTTTTCAGCAGATGGAAGCATGAAGTGCTCCAAAATCTCCTGATAGCTAGCTGCATTGACCCTGCCCTTGATGAAACACAGTGGACCAACACCAGCAGCTGACATGGCACCCCAGACCATCACTGACTGTGGGTACTTGACACTGGACTTCAGGCATTTTGGCATTTCCTTCTCCCCAGTCTTCCTCCAGACTCTGGCACCTTGATTTCCGAATGACATGCAAAATTTGCTTTCATCGACAAAAAAAAAGTACTTTGGACCACTGAGCAACAGTCCAGTGCTGCTTCTCTGTAGCCCAGGTCAGGCGCTTCTGCCGCTGTTTCTGGTTCAAAAGCACACGCCTGTGCACGGTGGCTCTGGATGTTTCTACTCCAGACTCAGTCCGCTGCTTCCGCAGGTCCCCCAAGGTCTGCAATCGGTCCTTCTCCACAATCTTCCTCAGGGTCCGGTCACCTCTTCTCATTGTGCAGCGTTTTTTGCCACACCTTTTCCTTCCCACAGACTTCCCACTGAGGTGCCTTGATACAGCACTCTGGGAACAGCCTATTCGTTCAGAAATTTCTTTCTGTGTCTTACCCTCTCACTTGAGGGTGTCAATGATGGCCTTCTGGACAGCAGTCAGGTCGGCAGTCTTACCCATGATTGCGGTTTTGAGTAATGAACCAGGCTGGGAGTTTTTAAAAGCCTCAGGAATCTTTTGCAGGTGTTTAGAGTTAATTAGTTGATTTAGATGATTAGGTTAATAGCTCGTTTAGAGAACCTTTTCATGATATGCAAATTTTTTGAGAACAATAAAAGACCTGAAATATTTCAGTTGGTGTGCAATGAATCTAAAATATATGAAAGTTTAATTTTATCATTACATTATGGAAAATAATGAACTTTTATCAAAATATGCTAATTTTTTGAGAAGGACCTGTATGTTCCCTCAAAGCCAAGAAACCTTTTCATTTCTGGTTCTAACCACAGAAATGCTCTAGATCCATGCTTACCGTGCTCTACCCGGATCAAACCCCTTTGGTTTATAATGGAATTTATTTTCTCCATTTATTATTTCTTTAACAAATCCTTATTACTCTGAATTCCGTTATTCTCTAGTTCTACTGTATTGGACCCTGTTATGGCCCCCGTGTCCCATTCTCCTAGGTTTCTATTCTTAGCAAACCATTCTTTAACAGATCTAATCACGCATTCTGAAATTCCATTTGTTTCCGGACGATAAGCTATAGATTTCACTAGTATTATTCTATTTTCTTTACAGAATTTCTCTACTAGTTTATCACTTATATTATGTGCACCGTCTGCTCTCAAACTTTCCATCGGTCCTTGCCACCTTATCCATTCTTTTAAACACTCCACTACTTTTTCTTTGAGTGCCACCCTTAAAGGCCATATCATGGTTTTATTACTGTGCTTATCGATAGCAAGTAGAAAATAACAATGTCCTCTCTGAGTTTTAGGTTGTAACGGCCCTGCGAAATCTATGCTAATCTCTTGTCCTTCATAGTCTTTTGCAGCTCGCTTTCCTTACAACCTTTAGCTGTAATAAACTTCCTGCATATCTGAAAATCCTTTCTCACCTCCCTATAATGATTTCTCCAATTAGGGATGTTTAGATTTCTTAATTTAAGTTCCACTTGAATCATTTTTACACTGGGATGGTTGAGCTCATTATGCAGTTTTTGAAATAACTGTGTTATTTCTTGGATTTTTACTTGACCTATTAGTTTATCAATGGTAATGGTGTGGCTTACCTGATGGTAAACATGAGCTATTACTTTATCTAGTAATTCAGCTATATTTTTCCATTGCTCTCTGTGTGCCATCGGTTTACATTTTGCTGCATTGAAGTCATTAGATTTCCACTTATCCAGTTCTAAAAATTAATTCCATCAGTCTCATATTCAGAGTCACTGGTTAGGACAATTTCTTTGTGACCTAATTCAACAGCTCGCTGAAGTGCCCTCTCAACAAGCTAACTGTGTGGTCCCTTCTATTTCCTCACTCTGTGAGGTGATCAGCTGTCCATTAAATTTAACTAAGTATCCCCATCCAACTTTCCTTTCCTTTTTACTTCCATCAGTGAAATATTTAGGAAGATTTTTATGGTTTTCGTGATACCTAGTAATCTTCTCTTTGCTTTTTTATTTAATTCTTCTCCAATCTAATTGATTGTCCCCCAGAATTAAACTCCACTGATCCCATCTATGTCTATTAATACAAGCATGGGTCATCACTAGGTTTATTTTTAACCTAGCCAGCTCTCCTGCCATAGAAAAAAATATTTTGGTTGCTCTTTAGCTTCAGCTTTTAACTGTAGTAATCTTTTACTCACAGCAGCTAGTATTCTTTCAGTACTGTTTTCATTAAAATGTTTCATTGCTGCTTCCTGTTGATGTGTTAGAAAGGTAATGGGGCATCGCTCTTCTGCTTTCCACAGTGTTAAAGTAACTTCCTCTTCTTCTTCAGAGACCTGAATGTGTAGGGGAAGTGTCTCATCTTGTCTTTCTAATGAACCACTATTTAGAGCCATTCTGATTAATTTTAATCTAGCCTGCTCCATTTGATTAGTCCTATGCCATTTTCCCTTCTTGGTTCCCTGATATAATATTTTTGCCTCCCTAGAGTATTTAGGGATCAACTCTCTAATATAATTCAAGGACCCTAGAAGTGACTGCAGCTGTTTCCTGTTTCTAGGAGGCCCAGACCTTTAGATTTCCTCTAACTTAGTTCCTGTACTTGTTGTCAGAGCTTCTGTATCTTTGCCAAGTTTAAATCCTAGAAAATCTACTTCATGTTTTCCAAGTTCCGTTTTCTTCAAACTAGGTTTTAAGCCAGCCTATGTTAACCTGCCTAGTGTCTGTTCTAGCAGTTTCAAATGCTCTTGCTCATCCTTTGTTGATATCAAAATATCATCAGTATAGACTGTAACCGGTATTCCTGATAAAATTTCCAAGATTACGCTTTAAAATTGATTTGGGGCATTTCTGTAACCTTGAGGGAGGCGTGTCCGTACATAATGGTCACTTCCGAAAATAAAAGCGGTTTTAATTGACTTTCTTTCGCCAAAGGGATGCTCCAAAAACCATTTGCTAAGTCAATTTTCGACAGCCAGTTTTTCTCTCTGCCTACGACATGAATTACCTTTATTTAATTTTTTCTCCATACTTCTTTACTTCTAGAATTACCATCAAAATCCTCCACCATAATTACCTTCATGATTTCGTCATGTTTTTCAGTTGGTTTCACTACACTGATGTCGGCTCCGGTGTCAATACGGAACATTGTTTCATCATAAATCTTATATAATCTTTGATCAACTTCATCGGTTTTCATTAAGGCTTTTTTGAGGGGAGCCGAAGAATCCTATTCTTCTATAACCTCTGGACTTTTCTTCTTGTTTTTCTTTCTCTTTGGTTTGACTTCCTCTTTTTCTACACTGACTTCCTCTTCTCTGTCATTTATTGTCACCCTGCCTATTTTTGCTTCGGGCCTGTTTTTTTGTCTCTCTGTCATAATCTGCTCTTTTTCTTCTGCGCTCAACTTATTCCATTTTTCTGGACTTATGTAGCTGCTTTTCTCTCTACTGTTTTCATTTCGGTTTTCTCTAGGTTTTGATTGCCCTCTATATTTCTTCCCTCCATGAGATGTATCTTTAGGGCTAAATCATTCTCCCCCTTTTCTATAATTTTTATCTACTTTCGGCTCAGGGCGAGAAGAGGACCTGCTCTCCAACTCATAGTGGCTCATCTCATGGTTTCTTTTCACGGCTTGACCGTCTCGTTTGGTCTTTAGACCGTTGTGTTTTACTATTAGATTTTTCTCTGTCTGTCTCAATTATTTCTGTTTTTCTATCATATCGAATTAGAGCTTTTTCTAATTCTTCAGGTGATGTCTCTGGGCCATGAAGAAGAAATTATTTTGCTCCAATTAGAGCATTTCTTTTTACACCCTGAAAAATGTGTTTCAAAATCCCCTCTACACCTTTTTCAGCAATTTCTTGACATGCTGTCAAGGCTCCTACTGTACGCAACTTTTCCTCAAAGCGTTCCTGTTCAGTTTCTTCTTTATTAGTAGGAATTAACCCTTCAAGGGTCCTGGCTAATTTTCTGCCTCCATGCAGCCCAAATTCAGCCAAAATATGCGAATCTACTGACTCACAAGATATCTTCATCTGTTCGCCATATCGAACTAATCCTCTCACTCTTCCCTTCACTGTGGTATTTTTCAATTTGGCCTTTTTCAAGAGCTTCATCTCCTGATCTTTTCTCATTATTTCTTCCAGGGTTACCCTGGATTCCATTGAATTAATTTCAGTTCGTTATGGCAGTTATTTGCCTTCATTGGCCTGGTGTCCCTAAATGTAATGCCTCTAAATGTTGATTTAGTGCATTGACCTCAACTGGTCAGTCTGTTTCTTCTTCCAAATGATACTCTGACTCAGGAGTTCTATCTCTAAAACAGAGCCTTCCCGGTCTCCTTGTTTCTCTGACAAAGGTTGGTGTCACATTTCTTTCTGTTCTTTCAACTACAATTTCTTCCTCAGTTGAATCTTCCTGATTCTCCCCCGAGTCACTGTCTGAACTGTCACTTTCAGGACCTACATCTGAATAATATTCCTCAAACTGATCATTTCCTAACAAGGTATCTGCGCCCACATGTTATACCTGGAACATATTCATCATCCCACTTATTTACCCTATCTAAAGTAGTTTCTCTCTTTCTACCTCGAGCATGTGTGGGTCTATAATATCCCTCGCCTAGTCTGAATGTTTCAAAAAAATTTTCAGAGCTTCAATTTAGGAAATGGGTTTTCTGCCCTATCTTTCCTTCCTCTAACAGTTCTTGTTCGTTTTACCACCAGCCATTCCGGTTCTGAATTTTCCTCTGAAAATTCAACTGCGGCATTTACTGGTCTCGGTATATTACTAGCTCCTTGAACTGATCTCCCCTCTCCTGCAGCCTGATCCTCATTCACTCTCTGAGTTACTCTTTCCATAACTGTAGGATCTGGGTGACAGATCGTCCATACATTGGTTAAGTTAGTTCTATCTGTTTTCCTTATTAATGCACTCACAAGGGCTGCCCCCATTGTGATTTCATTAAATTCAAAAATCCCTCCTGAACAATTATTGATTTATGAACTATGAATAATTATTATCTCTGGCCAGTTTACATATTTTGTCTTTCAAAGTGTCTAAAGTGAGAATTACCATTGATTATTCAGCTATATCACCATTTTGACCTTTTTATGACTGATTGCGTGTACTATAGGCTTTCCATTAGAACCCCCGGTTTCCATTAGGACCCCCCTGTCCTTATCGGAGCCTTCCTACGCTCTTTTATTTTGTCTGATTCAGCCTGAAATCTCTGGCCTGCCCTCCTTCTAAAGGCACCAGCTACCCCATCTCCATGCTGGAGTTCTTTATTGGCTGCATTAATCAAAACTGAAGCTTCCTCTTCCAGTTCCAAATATCCTTCCTTAAGAATAATTAAATTCTTACCTTTCCCAAAATAAGTCCTAAGCGGTTCTTCAGTCTTTGACTCAGACTCATCATCTGGGCTTGAAGGATTTTCCAGCTGCTGAGCATTTGGACCCCCCCCCGCCCCCCATATTCATCAAACACTCTAACGTTGTTAGAACAATCTCTTCCCCCTCTGTTTGAATAAATAAAGGGCAGGATTTCTGCTCCTTCACAAATCCTAAGATTCACAACTGAAGCTAGCATTCTTATCTCATGCCATGGAATCTGACCCGATCCACACCTACACTGTGTGGGATCGATCCACTCAAGTCTTCCAGCTATATATTGAGGAATTAGCGTTAAATCCTGAGAATCTGGGCTGTATTTTTTAATTTTATTATTTTTTTGATTTATTTTTGTCTTTTATGAATTTATATTCTCTTGCTTATAGCTCATCCAGCACTTTGTCTTTCTATTTCAGGTCTTTATTAGGCCTGTGCATGTTCTAAAGTCTAAAGTCCCTCTAGACTGCTACTGTGTCCGTGGTCTGTGAGGACTTTCCTAGATTAAGTAGTTTACGCTTACTATTATTCTAAAATTAGAGAATATATATTAACCATCTATTCACATTTTTGTTTCCCACAAGCAAATGCAGTATATAAACATCGCTTCTTACCTCTGTTATGTATCAGATGCAATAGAGGCTTCAAATACTTTTTCCCACCAGAGTCCAGATCAGCTCAGTAGAGTCTTTGTGGAACTTCATAATGCAGGTTCAGGAATAAAATAAAATAATAACTTTACTTTTAATAAATTACTCAGAGACTTCTTTAAAATAAGTTTAACATATCACCATAGGAAATGGTTTCGCTGTATTTAAAACAATAACTCATAAGCAAATAACAATAAAAGTAAATGGCGTAAAGTCTTCACCCTGAATTGCAGCAGTGAAGTTGTATAGTCACACAACCCAACATGTAGGAATTTGCCTTGGTTTATTTGCAACCTCTTAGTGGCACAAGTTCAGATGAAGTAATTGCAGCATCCTTTTCATTAAAGCAAGTTAATCTATCTCTACCCAAACAGCAACATAGTGTTGGCCCAGATCTGGCCCACATCTGTGAATCTGTGGCCGAAACTGCTTGCTGTCTGGGTAGTTTTAATCTAAACAATTAGAACATCTTAAGGTGTAGGCTATGGCAAATAACTATTTCTAAACTGCATAGCATCATTTCTTTTAAGATAAGATAAAACAAATTACCACACAAAGCTTTAAAGAAAGAAGGACCATTCTGCAACGCTGTTGCAAAATGCACTTTCTTGTACACTCATAATACAGTTAGCAAAAAGCATACATACGTGGCAGTTTTAACTGATGAGCAAACTCTAACAGAATGTATATCTCATTTCTACCTTTTAAGGCTTTTCTCTAACAGCATATATATCTCATTACAGGTTTTATGGTAGCTGTTTGCAGTCTTAAAGCTCTGATATCATTTGCGAGAGATTGCAACTCCACATTAAAGTTTACCAACTCAATCATTTCTTTCAGCTTTCTCATAATTTTCTTATTCAAATTCTCATGTTTTCGCATAAGTTGAATTGTTCTTCTTATTCTAAAAACAATCTCCTGTTGTTCCATCAGTTGAGGTTCTGTCTTGTTTTCCTTGACGTTTCTCCTTCTTCTTTTGTCTTTTGACTTCTTTGTTCCAGTTCCTCTGAATCCCTTCTATGAGAAGATCATCAAAGTAAATTTCTGTTTTACCTGGTTCATCACAGTTACAGAGTGAGAATCGATTGTGAATATTGCAAATGGGAAACTTCATTTCTAAAGAATAATCACCAGATGCGACAATAGTCTTCATTTATTTTCAATAGAAGGAAGTAGTGACCTTTGTTCTGATCTTCTTCGCTCCATCTCTTCATGTTGCATTTTTGCATGCAAGGAAACCGCAGCATGGTATGTGGTTTCATATCTAAATATCTTTTCCATCTTGCAAATGGGTAATGCTCGCTTTACTTTGTTGCTCAATCATTACAGATTGCTGATACTGAACCCAGTGCCTATTGAAGGATGCCTGTTTTCGCGTTTTACAGATGATATCTTCTGCAAAAGCGACTCTCTGAATGTCCTGCACATGAGAAAGTAGATGACAGGATCCAGACACACATTAAGAGCAGACAGGAAGAGCGTAGCTTCTTTGACCTGGAAGAGAATGAAGTGGTTGTAGGTGCTAAAGTCATCCTTGTTGCTTTGGCTAAGCGTGTAGGGCACGCGACAAACATGGTACGGAACAAAGCAGAAGACAAAAACAGCCAGCAAGCTAAAAATGCTTCGATTTGACCGCCGTCTCACCACGCTGCTGTCCTGCTGCACGCGTTTGTACGAGCGGTAAACATGACAGGCGATGGAGGTGTAGCAAAACACCATCAACAGGAATGCCACCCAGAAGACTCCAATGTTGAAGTGGGCTGAAATTTCGTGCCAGCGCCGACCCAGGGTGCCCTTCAGGGCCATGCAGGAGAAAACCTTAGGCATTGGCTGGTTGGTTAATATGGCATTCGGCAGCATGAAGAACATCATGACACCCCAAGTTAGCAGCGCGAGAGCCTTTGCTAACAAAACACGCTGCAGAAAGGAAGACATACCAAAGGTGTTACGTACGATTTTGAAGTAGCGTTCCAAGCTGATGAGGCTCATGAAGATTATTCCTGTGTACATGCTGAGGTAGAAAAGCACAGCTGTGTAGCGGCAAACTATCAGCTTCAGCTGCAAGCCGCCATAACCGAGGTCGCCCACTACACGCCACGGGTAGGTAAACAACATCAGAACGTCTGCCACCACCATGTTTTTTAGGTAAACTACTAAGGCTGAGGAGGTGGGAACCCTGAAGAAGATCCAAGCGGCAAGTCCGTTGAGAATGAAGGCACAAGCGCAGATGATGGTGTAGAGCACAGGCAGAACCTGAAGTGTGAACACGCTGCTGACGTCTGTGCTGTTTTTTGGTTCCGTCTGTGTAGTGTTGATGTGGTCCATATCTAAAACGTAAAATAAAAGAACTTCTTTAGCTTTGATGATATCAGGAAATATTGTGACAATGACTCAATGTTGTAACTTCCGCTAGACTTTTTTTTGCTGATGTTTAGAAATTAAAAGTGCCATTTTCATGAATGTTCTAAATCTGTGCATAGTCCTTGCACTTTTTATGCTTTTGTTTCTCCTGACGAAACTCTGACAATACAAATCTTGTGAAAAATTCCACATTAGTATCATTGTGAATTGAATGTAATGTTTTGAGACTCACAATTGCATGTAAATTGCAATTGCATGAACATATATTATAGTGTAAATTTATATTAAATGCAATTAGATGACATTTAGGAGTTTATTTTTTTTTAAGCAGTACATCTGCATCTTGCAGTACAATGCATCTTTATATGTCATTTCATAATTACTTCTATTGTATAAAATATGGTTAAGTGTACTATATCAAGTGTACTGACAAACCTTTATGGTAAATTATTATAGACATTTCAATAGAAATTATATCAAAGTTTTGTCTGTATTTAAATATATTTTTAATTAATATACACATATATTCCATTATAAGTTCTAAAGTAGCAGTTAGTACTTTTTCAAATAAATGAAATTTAAATGTAGAATAGAATAACACACTACAGTGATAGATGTTGATTTGTCAATTTTACATTAAATGCGGGTGCAACAGTGATATTGATTCAATGTTTTCAACAAACCGCCACTGAGATCATCTTTTGCTTTAGTTGGGCTTTTGATTCCAGGTGTTCATTAAATTAATTATCTTTAAATACAATAGTGTTTTAATATAAAAGCTTGTTCATTTGATAAACAAGACAGTTTACAGTTAAGATTTTGTAAACAACTAATTTTTTTGTGAAGTGTGACAAACTGTAGAAAAGTAGAAAAACAATGCTAAATAAGTTTAATATTGAACTCTCCTTACTGATGTAAATGTTCTGTTTCACAAAGTTACAGCTAACACTCATCATACAAACCTCAACAATGGTGAAAGTCATCAAACTAATTCAGATAAACAGATCAACTGCAATGCATGCTGGGAGTTATGAATGAGTATGCGTTTCAGCATAAAGTTTTCTTTTGCTGCTTGTCACCATTGTTGAGTTTCATACGCTGATTCTTGATGTCTAATTGATTCAGCAATTAAAATGTTCTTGTTATTTTGGAGTTTTCAACTAATTCATAAAACTATGATCATGTGCCATTGCTTTACTTTTATACTATTGTATCATGTGTTATACACACAAAAATAACACAACATATTTGTGAGCAATTGGTTACAGTTGCCATCACTTGATCATTTTTTTATTTTTTTATCTAAGAAATTGGAATAAAATATACCATCACTTTCCGGAGAACATTAACAAATAAAAGAAGGTAGTATGAAAAAAAAGAGGAGAAATAAAACAATAAGGGGGTATGTAGCTTACAATAAAGGGAAAAATATAATAATAACAATAAAAATAAAAGAGCAATGAAGGAAAGCTATCTAAGCTTAATCAGAGTCCATAGAACTATATTTTTCATATAAATCCAAAAACCAGACACATTTTTTATTGCTAGTCAAACAAAAAGATGTGAGCAGTGAGTCAACCTCAATCAGAAAATGTCAAAGAGTAGGAATTGAGCCCATACATTTTTGCTTATGGATGAAAAATTTGCCAAACTACATAAAAAAGTTGAATATATACTCTTTAGATTTGTTGGCAGAGTCAGAGTAGTAATAAATAGTATCTTTGTGCAAAGATAGGGGGTTTGTTTAAATGGGAATACAAGTCAACCCAAAACTTCTGAACAAATTCACAAGAATAGAATAAATGTATTAAGGTTTTATCTTCATTGCCACAAAATATGCAGGTACTAGGAATATCAACATGTTTGGAAACATTTGAGTTAACAGGATATATTTTATGCAGTATTTTAAAGTGGACTTCTTTGGTCTTATTAGGAAGAAAATATTTATGAGGCAACAACCACGCTCTTCTCCAATCTATATTATTAACTAAGGCAGCCCAATGGGATCAACCTCGAGGAACAATGCAGTCACTCTTCTGAATTATCTGGCGAACATGTTTATTATTACATTTCTTGTCATAAATGCCAATGCTGCCCAGCAAAATATATATGTATAATATATGGCCCTTGACCAGATGCATTAAACCTGTGGGAATAGCTCTAAGAACCTTATTGAATTCTTTGAAAGGAATAGGAAAGTTATGGTCAGTCATGAAGCGTTCATACGACAAGATATTGCCAAAATCTTCAAATAAAGAAAAAAAAATTAAACCTCTAATTAAACCAATTGGTGAAAAATAAGAGATTTGTTCCTAACAGTTATAGCCATATTATTCCACAAGAGAGTTTTATGTGGTGAGAAGTTGTGAACGTAACACAACTTCCAACTTCCATGCCCTTTAAATTTATGCAAAAGAATTAAAACCCCAGCAGAGTGATTAGAGCGATGGCTACAATATATAGTGTTACCCCACTGATTTTTCCAAAATTTGACATCCATTTCACATGAATGTGTTTCCTGAAGAAGGATTATAAAAGACTCACTGCTTTTACAGAACTAAAAACAGCTTTCCTCTTTACAGCATCACGTAAACCCCTTACATTTAAAGATACAACAGAAAAGGAATTAAATTTAAATTCCATTTAACACCAAAAACATACAGTAGGTGTACAGTAGGTGGCCAACCAAAATGGGCTTTATTGCGGCGAGTGTTGCGTCTGCGAGTTTGATTTGTGGATTTTGAGCTTTTAGTGGCGCTTTAACCACAAGTTATCAAACAAGTGCATCAAAGCACATTTTCGCAAATAGCCTAGCCGATGTGTTACATTTGACGGCTGCAGGCAGGGAAAATTAAAGAAAAACACTGTAGTTCAAATATTGAATATTCACAGATGAAAGTTTAGTTCTTATGAAGTTATGTGCGTTTCTTAGAACGAATTCAAGCAGGATAAATATCGAGCCTATGAGCCTGTGCATATATTTTCTCTTAGCTTCACAGTATTACACCATATTTTAGATTTGAAATATTTAATAGGTGTGCAGTATTATTTATATAATATGAATTATGTGTTATATTATTCAAAAGAAATGGTGGTTTACTTTGCATCTGAGCATAAAAAGTGGTAGCATATTTTAGTGAGCTAGACTGCATGGATTTATGTACAAAATATCAATATTCTCACATATTAGGCCTATATTTGTCACAAATACATTTTTAATTTATATTTTAAAATTCCTTTAATCAAACAGCATGCATTTTTGTCACGCACATACTTTGTTATTCGTTACCTGTCCTTTATTTTGACAGATAACTTCTTGGGAAAAAGATATCTGTCCGTACACTGATTAAGAAATTGTTGCATGTTTTATAAATTATTTCCTTTATTTTAGTAGAACGTGAGGCACTGTATAATTTCGCTCCCATTATTTAGGCCTAACTAAAACAAGAAACAAATAAATTAAACCTCCACGATTTAGCTAAATCCTTGAAACTCTGAGTGTGACGAGCAGCATTTATTCTTATTAGTCTGCTTATTTTATCTTCATTACAAATCTTGTTTGGTTTTATTTTGGATAATTGCATGTAAAAATTTATTTACTTTGTAATGCACATGCAAAATGTGAAACTTCCATCTTATTCGCAGTCTATAGCATTTTATAATTATTTGTACAATAATATTTAACTTAACCTGCTTTATATCTTTATTATTTAATGCAAAAGAGATTCATTAAAACAAGTTTTTAATCAAGAACAACAAATGATCAATGATTTGGAGCGGCATTGGCCGTTATTTTAAAATGTCAAATAGCCTTCAATTTACAGGTTATAACTGCATCTGTCTCAGTTGTAGACTTATGAAGATTATTTTTTAATGCGGATCCCATACTGTAAACTAAAAGATATGTGCTCTATTATTATTCATATTCAAGTGTTTGTGCGAAAATTATTAATGTGCATGCATGACAGGGGGGCGCCCTCGAGATCATTTGAATTTTTTCTGATTATGAAATAACTTAAAATTAGGGTGCCTCACATACATGAGAAATATATCTACAGAAAGCTTGAAATGTCTACTTTTAAACGAATCAATTCAAAACGAAAGCAAATACTCCCTGATTATGCGCATCCTGTGGAGATGAGAGTCAGTACTGTGAATTTTATCTTGAAGCCGACAAGTAAACATTTGTTTATTAATAAATAATTAAAATGTCTCCTTTTTCACAATTATTAGGCTACTTCTGCCTGCGCTTTGTGGCAAACGTAATGCATGTGCTTGAGGGCGGAATATATTAAGGCTCATTATGGATTATAGATGTTAATATCATATAAACGTGCGAAAAGTTGAATAATGACTTAAATGAACAAACAGGCTACTAGTAACTAGAAACATCTTACGTGGGGGACAGACATATTAAATATTAAAGTTTAACAAATACATTAAGAACAAATGTTTTTGTCTCTTTGGCAGATGCGCGTCTCTTTCGCCAGTTTCTTTGTCTCACTCTCAGAGGCGTCTCATCTGTCCTGAGGAAAAAAAAAAACATATATTGTAATGTATGTAATACTCTGTATGCAGTTAAGCAGAAATGACAAAAGCCAAACCAAACGAGGCATTTGTCCTACTTTTCCTAAACCTGCTCTTCAAGTCTGAAACCCTCATAAGACACTGTTCATATAAATAGCAAGAGATTAACACCTTTATTTCAACCCCCACACACTGTAAAAAATTATTCACTTTATTTACTCAATAAAATTGTTTAAAATTGTATATCCTATATTATTAAGTAAATTTAACACATTAGAATTAATTCGAAATAATCAAATTAGATGCTTACAAGAAACCATTCAAAATGATTAGAAGAACATGAAAAAATTAAGTAAAATTTACACAAAAATATTGATTTCATTGAGAAAAAAAAATGGAAAAAAACACTATGCTAAAGAATACTATGTTATACATGCCAGGCCAGTAGTTGGCGATCATGAAACACCCTGTGAAAACATTATATGTATGCACATGACGTCAACTTTTTTACAAATTCACATTTTTTGTTGCTTACATAGATATGATACAGGCATAATGTTCAGAAGTTTGTGTCTTCAGTCCCCTCAAAACATAGTTATTGAAGACACCTAAAGTTCACAAACAGAATCACTGAAGAAGAAAAGGGTAAATTTATAGGGTTACCATTATAGTGGTCAGTGTTTGCTTTAGTTGGGCTCTTGACCCTTGACTTTTTAATATTACATTTTGTATGGTTGTTGTAGCTGAATTATAACAGCTAGATATGCCAAGAGTAAAGCTGTTCAGGTGGTGTTGGTTATGATTTTACATAATTATTGTTTGGCCTGAGTGTTATAAATAGAGCCTGTTCTCTGAGTTAAATTATCATTCAATATAGTAGCCCCTGTAATTCAACAATAGAAGACCTGAAATCTCCTGTAAAATCCAGAGTTTAAGAATTCTGATTAAGCAAAAAAATTGTAGTGGGGAAGGGAAACCTTCTTTTAGACACACAGTGACATCAAGAACCAGCGTATGAATCTCAAGAATGGTGACGAACAGCATATTCAGATTAACAGATGAACTGTAAGCGTCACAAAACAAGCTACTAAAAATTGAATCAAAAATAAAAGAAAATATTAAGAATAAATCTTAAGACAATTAATCTCATAATTTATTCATGCCGCAAAGCATGATGGGAGCCATAAATGAGTTTTGATTGGTGGCACCCAGAATGCAGTGCAACATGCTTTTTGATGGTCACCATTGTTGAGGTTCTCAGCCTAATTCTTGATGTGTGTTGCCTAAATGAAATAAATTTTTTTTTTTTTTTTTTTTTTTTTTAAATGTTTTAAAACATTTGCTTCTTAGAATCTCTCTGATTATGCTGAAAATACCAGTCCTTACACTGTACAGACAAAGGACGTCTGTTGTTGATAAGACACAACCAACTCAGAAATCCAGATCAAACGATGGCAAAACGAACAACACCAGATGATCTTATTCTTTATTGGCTTGTCTAACTGCTGTATCACAATTACAACAATCAACAAAATTGTTTAAAAGTTTAAGGGTCAAGAGCCCAACTAAAGCAAACACTGACCACCGTAATGGTAACCATGTAGATTGTAGATTATGCTCCTTCAGTGATTCTGTTTGTTAACATAAGGTGTCTTCAATAACTATGTTTTGGGGGCTTGAAAACACAAGCTTTTGAACACTATGCCTGTATCATCTCCATGTAAGCAACAAAAACATGAGTTTGTGAATTACTTTTTTTGTGCTGTGTTTCTTAATCGCTAACTACTGGCCTGGTATGCATAACATATAGTATTACTTAGCATAGTGATTTGTTTTTCTTTCTCAAAGGAAATGTTTTTTGTTTTGTTTTGTTTAAACTTATTTATTTTGTGCTATTTGACTCATTTTGAATGGTTAATTTCTAAGCATCTCATTTGATTAATTCTAATGAATTCTTATGTGTTAAATTTAATTAATAATATTGCTTGTAATCTGTTGCCACAATTTTATTAAGTAAATATAGTGTATTATTTTTAACAGTGTACACCAACTACACACACATTTCCTATCATGTATGCCTATGAAAGACGATCGAACCAATCAGAGTAGGTATGGGGCGGGTTAACATGTGCAACCCCGCCTCTATATGCAGGCTGCAGCCAGGTGCTTCTCGTTTTTTGTCCAACAAAACCAATATTTTTGTATACATTTTACTTATTTTTTTCATGTTATTTTACTCGTTTGAATGATTGCTTGTAAGCATCTCATTTGATTAATTCTAATTAATTCTAATGTGTTAAATTTAATTAATTATATTGCTTGTAATCTGTTGCCACAATTTTATTGAGTAAATATAGAGTATCACTTTTTACAGTGTACACACACATTTCCTATCATGTATGCCTATGAAAGACGATCGAACCAATCAGAGTAGGTATGGGGCGGGTTAACATGTGCAACCCCGCCTCTATATGCAGGCTGCAGCCAGGTGCTTCTCGTTTTTTGTCCAACAAAACCAATATTTTTGTATACATTTTACTTACTTTTTTCATGTTATTTTACTCGTTTGAATGATTGCTTGTAAGCATCTCATTTGATTAATTCTAATTAATTCTAATGTGTTAAATTTAATTAATTATATTGCTTGTAATCTGTTGCCCACAATTTTATTGAGTAAATATAGAGTATCACTTTTTACAGTGTACACACACATTTCCTATCATGTATGCCTATGAAAGACGATCAAAACCAATCAGAGTAGGTATGGGGGCGGGTTAACATGTGCAACCCCGCCTCTATATGCAGGCTGCAGCCAGGTGCTTCTCGTTTTTTGTCCAACAAAACCAATATTTTTGTATACATTTTACTTTACTTTTTTCATGTTATTTTACTCGTTTGAATGATTGCTTGTAAGCATCTCATTTGATTAATTCTAATTAATTCTAATGTGTTAAATTTAATTAATTATATTGCTTGTAATCTGTTGCCACAATTTTATTGAGTAAATATAGAGTATCACTTTTTACAGTGCAAGCTATACAGAACTACCCCCAAAAAAACCTACCCCCTTCAGCTGGACTGAATTTGGTCTGTTTTTTTTTTTGGGCTGTGAGGAACGATGTGTTGTCATGTTACTGGTTGAAATGTGCTGTCTGCACTCACAGCAGCCCTACTATTTTTATTCATTATTTTCTCTCACCCCATATTATTATTTTCACCAGACCATAATAATAACAAATTCTAAATTGATAATTAATCATTATTTTTGAAAAAATCATTGTTATTTGTGGATGTAGGCATTTGAGGAAGGATTTAAGACCAAGCGGACTCCTCTGACAGCTGCTCCCACTTCACAGCGTGCGCGACGCAAGTTTTGATTTTACAAAATCAGTTTGGACGAATCCAACTTATTGATCATGAGCCCAACATTTAGCAAGGCAGGAAAACATTCAGTCTACCTGAAGTAAGACGTATTTCATTGTAAGTCAATGCTGTTAAATAGAGAGAGAGAAAAATAATAAAAAAATAAAAAATAAAAAAAAAACTAGTGTAGACTATTCTTAAAGGGTTAGTTCAGCCAAAAATGTCATTAATGACTCACCCTCATGTCGTTCCAAACCCGTAAGACCTCCGTTCATCTTCGGAACACAGTTTAAGATATTTTAGATTTATTCCGAAAGCTTTCTAATCCTCCATTGAAAATGTATGTACGGTATACTGTGCATGTCCAGAAAGGTAATAAAATCATAATCAAAGTAGTCCATGTGACGTCAGTTAGAATTTGTTGAAGCATCAAATATACATTTTGCTCCAAAAATAACAAAAATTACGACTTTATTCAGCATTTTCTTCTCTTCCGGGTCTGTTGTGAGCACCTTCACGATGCTGCAGTGCTGACGTACAACGCTGCTGACGTGTTTTCTGGTGCACCCAATAACAAAGATAACATGTCAGCAGCGGCGTACGTCAGCGGCGTCACTGCAGCGTTTCATAGACCTTCAGTTGTTATGCTTCAAATTCCATTCCATTTGTAATTTCACAGTATTTTCACCTCCTAAATTACTGGTAAAATGGTATAATTTACTCAGGCCGATGGCATTTTTTGTATGACATTATTTTTATTATTATTATTTTTATTTATTTTAATAATTGTACATAAATGGGTGAAGCAAAACAAATATGATTATTTCTGATAACTTTTTAGCTGCAGGCAGATATAGGCCTACATTATTGTACATTACAAATATTTGGTCCCTTATTCTGTCCCTTATTTTCTTAAAGAATAAACACTTATTTTCTACAAAGAATAATATATTTTCTTAAAGAATAAACACTTATTTTCTACAAAGAATAATGTATTTTCTTAAAGTATAAAAGAGAAAGAATCACAATTATCCCTTATTTTCAATTTCTGAAGTTAACTGGCAAACCTAATGATAATGTAATTATCGTTTGACTCCCCTAACAGTGGAACCTTCCTCAAAAAAATAAATAAATAAATAAATAAATAAATATTTAAACCCACCAACCTCAGTTGTAGGGGATATGCGAGCGAATAACAGATTTAAAAAAGAAAAAAAGTGTGTGCTTGGTTTCCAAAATGGTTTCCAAAACAGCTCGTTATCACACTGTAAAAAAATTATATGATGAAAAGTCATGATAACATATTTTTAAGTTAGGCTACTTTAATTCATAGAAATAATTTAAGCAATTTAAAGCTTTTTTATATTAGATTCAACTCGAATCTCAATACTATTAAACTGACTTTAAAATCTCAAGGAGTTTATAAGTTGAAACGGGTAAAATGTCACAGTGCATTTTAAATAGCCTAAATGAACTTTGATTGCGTGTTACCATGAAACTAACAATATAATTTGATTGTTTTTAAAATTAACAGTTCCTGTGTAAAATGGGACAGCAACCTTTATATCAAACATTTTTAAATCAGTGAATGTGCATGCACAATTTTTAGGGGGGAAGGGTTTTTTTTTGTTTGTTTGTTTCTTAAAGTAATTTTCAGATGCAAAGGAAAAAAAAAACTGGATAAAACCATACACAAAACTTTTAAATAGTTAACAACATAGCCTAGATTAGGCCCAGACTCTGTTGCTAAGTATACAGTACTATAATGTAAATATGTTAACCCACAGTAACACATTTTAACCGATTAATCGCCTATTTTCGTTTGCTGCATGTTTTTTAAAAACACGCTAAAAATAAATTACGTTTTTGTGAGGAAAAAATATATAAGTCATGTATAATCGCATTTTAGAAATAATAACGGCAGGCCTAATAATGTTACAATGTACCAACAAGATATTTTTAGTTCCCCTCAATTTAAAACAAATCCTTTAAATTTAATTTAAATCCTTTAAATTTAATCATTTATCAGAACAAAACAATAATTAAAAATATATAATTCGAATGGACAAATATAATTGATTTATGTATTTATTTATGTTGAGCTATAAAAATAAAATAAAAAAATATATAATAATTTAAAGGAAACATAGGGTAAGGTTGGGCTCTCTCATTCGGGACAAATCCAAACGTTTCCATATTCATGATGTTGGCCATTTGAAGCTTAACTATTATTCTTTAGGTAAAATAGGCTTTGTATACAATAGTTAAGCTTCAAATTTTTTTTTCGTCGATACTGAAACACGCGTGAACTATAGTTCACGCGTGTTTCAGTATCGACGAAAAAAAAATCATAATTAGCAAAAATATGCCAAAGTGGACCGCTGCTCACACCGAATGGCACGGTGAACATCTGCACTGTTTCTAATGAATATGAGGCACCAGCGCAATCAAACAGCTGAAACAGATAATACTCCAGTTTTGGTCACACAGTAAAGGCATAATTCAAAACTGCAAAGTGTTAGCAGTTTAAAAAATCAAGAATAATAGCAGAGTTAATAAGAATTATTTCTAAATTATTTTCTCATTTCGCTCTGCATATGGAACCTGAAGGATTCATTTATTTATTTATTTATCTATTTATTTTTTACCAGGAATGAAAAGGAAATGAAAACATTTAGCTTTTAATCCGTGTTGTGTGTGTGTGTATATATATATATATATATATATATATATATATATATATATAGGCCTATATATGTAATGACTGTTAAATAACAATAGCATGCATAAGAACCTTTGTGTAAAGGTCTTTCTTTCCATTTTTGAAGCGTAGACTGTAGCCTAAGACTATCCCACGTCTTGAAATTAACTCACTGTAAATTTTCTAATGGTTTTTAAGGATGTTACAATGTTATTTTATAATGTTATTGTTGTTTTACTTTGTCCTTTCATATCCGTTTACAAACCAGTTTGCAATCTGTCTTTGTGCCACACTTCTTAAATCCGAACAGACAAAATTCTAATTTGAGATAGGAACAATATATAACCGAACATAATCCTTGAGTACAAAATTAAATAATATATATTTCACAACCTTGCTTGTTACTCTATTAAAAAGAACTGAATGTCAGTTTGAATACAAAACATCAACCATGATAAATAGGCTACACTCCAGCATTTAACGTTAACTTTGTAAGTTCAACAGCACTGTAAAACCTGACAAGTCACAGTAACTCAAACCGTTTGAGTAAACAGATTGCCTTTACTTAAACCATGTAAGTTTTAATAACTTTGCAATTATGTAATCAAGTGATTAATTAAGTGCTGATTGAGCTTTAGTGATGAACAGCTGCTGTTAACAAACAGCATCAGCAGCTCCACTTATTAATAACCAGAATGACTTTATTTCTGTCAGACGTCTACAGAAGATCTTATTGAGAATTAACTAAGGTTTAGATGTTGATTTATTGTTTCATTTGAAGTAACCATGTTAGAGATCAGTGTTTGCTTTAGTTGGGCTCTTGACCCTTGATTTCTGTCTTAAATTATTTTTTTTGGGATGTTGTAACCATGTGTTTTTGAAACATGTTTGTTATAACTCAAAAAACCCAGAGAAAATATGATCAGGTATTGGTTTTTATATAGCATATTGGTAATGATAATTATCAATTATGGAGCTATTCAGAGTTCAAAATCTTACTAAACAGGTGTTCTATAGTTAGTTCAGTTGATTACAATGAAAGCAATTCAAAAAGTCAGTGGTTCTTTCATATTCAGTTAATATAAAGGACTTTCCAAACAGTTTGGTTTTCTATGGTGTCAATTAGTCACACATAGACATCAATAGTCAGAATATGAACCTCAACAATGGTTACGAAAAAAAAATAAAAAAACATGCTGCAATGCATGCTGGGTACTATTGTAGTACAAAACTCATCCATGGCTCCCAGCATGCTCTGCTGCATTTTTTTTTTTTTTTTTTTTTTTTTATGGTCACCATTGTTGAGGTTCATATGCTGATTATTGATGTCTGTGTGTGACTAAGTGACACCACAGAAAACAAAACTGTTTGGAAAAGTTCTTTATATTAAATGATTATCACAGAACCACTGGCTCTTACAATCACTGTAATCAATCCACCTAATTACACAACACCTATTTCATTAGAGATTAGACTCCAAACAGTTCAATAATCAGTGATTGTCATCACCAATATACAGTATAACAACCAACAGCTTGGTACAGGTCACATAAAAAAAAATGCTAACCTGATTGCACTGTTAGTTGCTTTGGATAAAAGCAGCTTCTAAGAGTGTGAGTGTGTGTATAACACCTGATGATATTTTCTCTGGGCTTTTGAGTCACAACAAATAGTTACAACAGCCAAAGACACAACTAAGACAGAAATCAAGGGTCAAGAGCCCAACTAAAGCAAACACTGATCTCTAACATGGTTACTTTAAATAAAAACATAAATCAACATCTAAACCTTAGTTAATTCTCAATCAGATCTTCTGTAGACGTCTGACAGAAATAAAGTCAGTCTGGGTATTAATAAGTGGAGCTTGTGATGCTGTTTGTGGGGTTGTTTAATCAGATCTTGAGAGATTTAATGTATTTTATTTCAGTTTATTTTATCTAAGGCTGTGTCTGAAGTCAGTTGTAGTTCTTGTGTTTCTCTTTTCTTCAGTAATTCTGTTTGTTAACAGCAGCTGTTCATCACTAATTCACAATTATCACTCAATTAATCACTTAATTATTTAATTGCAATGTATATCTTCTTTCAGTGAACTCAACTGAATTAAGTTCAGAGTACTCACAACTATTAGTTTTTAAAACTTAAATGGTTTAAGGCAATCGGTTTCCTCAAACGGTTTGAGTTAACATAACTTGTCAGGTTTTAGTGAGGCTGTGGCTGAAGTCAGTTGTAGTTCCTTTCTCTCTTTTCTTCAGTAATTCTGTTTTTTAACAGCAGGTGTTCATCACTAATGCTCAATTATCACTCAATTAATCACTTAATTACTTAATTGCAATGTATATCTTCTTTCAGTGAACTCAACTGAATTAAGTTCAGAGTACTTATAACTGTTAAGTTTTAAAACTTAAATGGTTTAAGGCAATCGGTTTCCTCAAACGGTTTGAGTAAACCCAACTTGTCATGTTTTTAAGGATATTTGTTTACACAGAAGGTTTGAGTTACGTTACTTGTCGGGTTTTACAGTGTGTTAGTTTTAAAATTTAAATGGTTTAAGGCAATTGGTTTCCTCAAACGGTTTGAGTAAACCTAACTTGTCAGGTTTTTAAGGATATCTGTTTACTCAAACGGTTTGAGTTAAGTTACTTGTCGGGTTTTACAGTGAGGAGGAACAAAAAGCGATTCGTATTAATTGAGGGTATTAACAATATTAAGTCAAGTAGACCGCCCTCAAGTGTAGGTCAATCACAAAGTCAAGTCATGTTATCAAAGTTAAGAACCATTAACATTAGCCATGAGACAAGACTATCTCACATCAACATAATTGAATCTTTTCCCATTGATTAATGCGAAGGATCCGCAAAAGTAGGCTTTGTTGTCCTCATCTCTGACTATTTTAACAAGAGGCCAAAGTTTCTCTCTGGCAATCCTATCTTCTGGTGAAAGGGCTTCAGTGAGTCGCAACTTGTTTGTTTTCGGGGCAAGATGATGTGCAATGTCAATGGCACCCTCAAGATCATTGCTGATGCCAGGCACTACATTGCTAAGGACATCAATAACAACTTTCCGAGCATCCTCTCCATCCTTCTCTCTCACGCCATGTAATTTTTTTCCAGCTGTAGCGCTTGCTTTCTCCAATTTCGGCCTTCAGGGTTTTATTCATATTTTGGAGCTCCTGAATCTCCATAGCCGCAACTTTCAGAGACTCCATATGCGTTGCTACCTCAGTAACAAGCTCAGTAACAGTAGAGGAAAGAGTTTCATCTGCTTAGCCGTTGACCCAGTTGTTATTTCAATTGCTGAAATTTTCTGGAACATCTGATCGTATTTTCCAGAGAGCTCACGAATGGCCGTCAGAATTTCCATTGAGATGTTGCTACTACCCATAGAATCTCTTTTCGTTTTCTGCAGGTTTTAATGGAGTTTCAGGTAGGGGAATTGCAAGGAGATCACTCATATCTGGGTGTGAGTCAAACCAGTTGTTAAGATCCTCAACATTTCCCGGTGAACTCAAATCCACAGAGGAGAAGATGCTAACATTCACATCCGCGCTTTTAACAGGCTGTTAAATAGTTGACGCTCGTGTTGTCTCATTGGAAATCTGTCTAATTTTCTTTCTGCCCATAGATAAATCAGTGCAAGGTGAGTAATGTGAGTAGAAAATCACTTACACATTTATACACAAAAATAGCCTGTTATCACGGTTATATAATCGTCCTATTTTAAATTTCCTGATGACACCTCCGAAAACGTGTCCACCTATCACGCCGCCATCTTGGCCCCCCGCCATCACTTGATCTTGTGATCGTGATCAATGGACCTTATGACGTGTTCACACCCTACGCGAATGTAATTATTTGCGTGAGTATATTACATACAAATTCAACGCAAAAACGAGAATAGAGGCGAATTCGCGGCAAATGACGAAGTTCAAATATTGCAACTCAAGCAGAAAATTTGCATGACATTCTCAACAAGCCAATAAGCGAAGAGCTTCTTGACATGTCCAGTTGAATCAGACAATGGAAGACAGCATTATTGTAGCTGTATGTTATTATATAGGTCTGGAGCATAAAAAACAATTCAAATCAGTTGTAGTGGTAATTGTATTTTATAAGCATGGCTACAGAGACGCTGTGATCAATAACAAAAATAATAGTAATATTAATGACTTGACTTTTTGACAACAAATACAAAACAGTGATTACAGTTATCTCCACCATGGTTGATCATACTTTGTCTTTATCTGCACAAGTGACACAAAAATATCCCATGAGCAATCTAGAACAGTGACACAATGCATATATTCATTGCATGCCTGGTGTGAACACACCATTTGTTTTTATTGTTACAACAAATGTATTTCACCACATTGCTACAAGCAACAATTAAAACCTAAGGGTAAAGATCAAAGAGTCAAGAGCCCAACTAATGCAAACACTGATCACAATAATGGTGGTTTGTTGATTGCAGGTGCAAAAGTGATTTTGATTCAATGCAATCAACATTCACAAATCAACAATTTTTAATATTGATTCAAATGCTGCGGCAGAGCAAGTACCAAGACTTGCTGCTGCCAATACATCCACAATATGCTGCTATGAGCATGTAAGAAATACTGCTGCTGCACATAACATATGAAAGAAGCCCCACAAAGCAGGGGGCACAAATTGGACAATACAAGCCAAATACACTACCCAAAAAAACATCTCACTCTGGAGTACAACACCTGTAGATTTCTGAAGCGCATTGCAACTGCTACAGCAAGCACTAGCCAAGTAGTTAATAGTGTTAATCGTCTGTTTGTTTACGTCTTTTATTGATTTTTCTGAACACTTCTGCCGTATGCACATAAACTGACAGTCACCACTGATAAGCTACTCCTAAATATTGTAGAAACTTAATTTTCTGTAAAGTTGTTTTGCAATGATTTGTATCATAAAAAGCGCTATACAAATAAACTTGAATTGAAATTGAATTGAATAGTTGAATGTTGAGCAGCAAGCTAATTGGCTGCTCATACAAAAAGAACCAATCAGCTGAGCCATGTGATGATCTCATTATGTCCAATTGAGTTTGACCTATCAGATTGCACCATCTAGATATTCATGCCAGAACTTTGGACATGTAAATATTAGTATTTTAGTTTTACTCCATTTTTAATTTTACATTTTATTTTACAATTTATTTGATTATTATAATATTTTAAAATCATTATTTTAAAAAAAAACTATGAAATCGTTACTACTAATTACTGCTAATGGTTATTACTAATGGTTACTAAGTTAATGCAAATGTGAATTATCTAAAAAAAAAACTAGAAGAAAAAAAGATAGAAGAAAGAAAGACAGAAAGAAAGAAAGAAAACACTGTCACCTGGTGAAAATTCCTGTATTTTCAATATTGCAGTTTATTGAATTTTTCATATTGCAGTTTATTGCAAGGACAATGTTTTTGGTCTTTTACTTTTTCCAATAATGCAAACCCTGATGACATATCACTATTATATCATTAACTCTATTATTTAAATAACTGTAAATATTAATTATCTGCATCAGTTAGCTAGTTTATCATATTAAACTTACTTTATATCCACTTGTCAGCTTTTGATGCAGCAGTGTGTCCAGCCTTTGGTGTGCTCACACAAAAATGAAAGTGAAAAATAAAAGCAAATGCATTGTGATGTGTGAGAAGCTACAGAAAGACATATGAATTTGAATATTTGCTGGCTTGATTTGCAAACAAATGCAAAAAAGTTACTCAGTTATGCAATTACGGAACATGCACAAAGCTTATATTGTTCTCTGAAAACCACATATACCACATATTATACATTTGACCAGTTTGAAAATACAAATGCATGTCAACACATCATCCCTTTGGAATTATAAGGTTCTATCTGACATTCTTGACAAGTTGAGTTATTAAGTTGGCTTGAAAAAGCCAATTTACTGATCTACTATTTAATCTTATAATTATTATTCTTCTTCTGAGCCAAAATTTAAATATTATCTCCTCCTAGAGCTTTCAAGCTAGAACCACCAAACTTGGCCCGGACCTTCAGACTGGTCTGACTCGGGTTACGATATATATATATATATATATATATATATATATATATATATATATATATATATATATATATATATATATATATATATATATATTTTTTTTTTTTTTTTTTTTTTTTTATTTTTGATTCAACAAAACAACATCCATTCTAACAAACAAAACAGGGAAGGGGAAGTAACAGACATATCAATATTTTTACAATCTGAAAGAAAAAGAGGAAAAAAAAAAAAAACAAACACCTTTTTATAGTCATTCATTTATATAATCCAAAATTTGGGTAGAAAAAACTTTGCCATGCATCAGTGGTACTAGGTTTAGCCCTGTTCATTCATGCTGTTGTATATTCACAAGTCACTATTTTAAGGAAGCTGTGAGTCCAAAATGTTTTTGCACACTGTGAGGAGTAAACCAGTTTTGTATTATTGTCTTTTATGCATCTGTAAAACCAGCAAACAACATTATTTTCTTTAATGAACTTATACAGGAGTTAGAATCATCATTGAGAAGACATAAACATGGATTAGACGTGTAATCAAGTTGTAGTAAAAATGATAAAACAGAACACATGTGTCCATAGGTTGACAACAATTGGACATTCCCAAAACATGGAGAAAAGTACCTGATGATACAGTGTTACAGATATGGCAGTTATAGGTTGATTGCAGTTTCATTTTAAACCTTTTGTAAGGAGTTATGTATGCTCTGTGTAGTGTTGCTTTAGTCAACGAAAATTATGACTAAATATCGTTGTCAACAAACCTTTATCGTGACGCAAACGAGACGAGATGCAACGTGAATGCTGGTCATGTGACGATGACTATAATTAAATGTATAATGCAATATTGTTGACGAATAAAAACTAAACTAAATGTGGTTTACAAAATAAAAACTATCCTAAAATGTCTCTTCATTTTCGTTGACCAAAACTAGACAAAACAAAATTTTATAAAGTTTTTTCGTCTCGTTTAGTTGCGTTATTATTATTTTGCAGTATTTCTGTTTCCTATGTCTCACTGCACAGACGTAACCGACGTCACTTCCTCAAGCCCCACTTGCAGCATTATTTAGAAGACAACAACAAATAAAAAGTTAAGCAGGATTTATACTTTAGCCTGGATCTGCTGACTGCGAGCGCTCCTTCCCAAACGGACGAGGCTTTTATACTTGTCGCGTTCGCCGTTGTACTATTCTTTGAAACAACAGGGGAGCGACGAGGAGTAATTGTCCTCTAAAACTGTCGGGAATCACAACAGTTTTAGAGGACAAGTCTTGTGATGAATGAGATGATGACTTAATAATTTCTTTATGTACAAACTTAAACAATCTTAAACTATTGGCTGTATTTCGCATCAAACACAAGACAACTTTAAGCACATAGTGTATAATTAATATCTAAATTAATTATAATTCTATTTTATACAATAAAAATAAAACATATTTCAAATAAGAAGCCTTGTACAAACTATGCAAACATTTTGTTTTCTCCAAAAAAAAAAAAATTTGTTTTCCATCAAAAAGCACCTGATGGAGTTTGAACTTCACATTAAATTGCATTTGTTTCACACAAACACCGGCACAGACGTGCATGTTCGGCTAGAATCGCCCTGAACTCGTGCATTTTTATTTTATTTATTGTTTTTATTTATTTTATTTAAATTTATGTGTGTGTATTTCTTACATGTTTGGTTGGTAAAATAAAAGTTGTAAATTCAAATCAGAGCATCTTCCGTGTCTGGAATGGATGTATTTTTACGTTTATAAGGTAACAATAATATAATAAGAAAACCTTGTTTGAAATGGGTTTGGCTAAAATAAAATTGTCTATACTTCTAGGTACTTGTACTAGATTTACTGGGTTAAATAGAATTGGAATTACTAAAAAGAGACCAAAATACCATTTTCATTGACTAAATGTCATCAGTTTTTGTCTACTAAAACTAGACTAAAATGTTATCAGTTTTTGTTGACTAAAACTAGACTAGACTAAAAAAAGTATGAAAGTGACTAAAACTAATAAAAACTAAAATTCCTGTCCCAGCAAATGAAATATCTTGGAGCCTATGTTTAACCTTGTCAGCTTCGATTACTCTCCATGAAGCTTTAGATTGAGGATCAACCCAAATATAAAGAGCCTTAAGTTGAAAGGACAAATAATATAATTCAATATTTGGTACAGCCAATCCTCCTGAAAGTATAGGACACTGCAACGTGGGAAGTTTTATTCTGAGTCGTTTACCATTCCAGATAAACTGGGAGAGTGTGGAATTGATCTCCTTAAAGTAACCTGGAGGAGAGGAAAGAGGCAACATAGAAAAAAGAAAATAAAGCCGAGGTAACAAATTCATTTTGACGGTGGAGATTTTGATTGGAGAGAGACTTTAAGATTATTCCATCTTTAAGTATCACTTCTGATCTTGACTAAAATATTATTAAAATTGTTTCTGGCAATATTATGAATGTCTTTATATATGGTAATACCCAAATAAATGAAATAATCTTTATAGAAATGAATGAGGGGATGGGAGAGTTAACTTTAACATTGTTAATTGGCATTAAAGCAGATTTGGACCGATTTATCTTGTACCCCAATAAACTACTAAAGTGGTCAAATTCCTTAATTATACCAGTTATTGACATATCAGAATGATCTAAATATAAGATAATGTCATCAGCATACAATGAAATAATATGATTATGTTCATAAATCTTAATCGGTGGAACGTCAGATTTCCTTATGGCTTGTGCTACAGGTAGTGGTTCAAGGGATAAACAAAACAGTAAAGGAGAAAGCAGACATCCCTGCCTTGTTCCACGCTGTAAAGGGAACGGGGGGGGGGGGGACTTCTGTGTCAAGTGAAAAAACCGCACAAGGACTCAGAAGAGAGTCTGAAAAATTGAGTACATGAAACAGTCGACGCATATTATCAGATGCGTGATGCCCCTTAATAAAACCGGTTTGGTCCACTTTGATTAAGCCATGAATTACTTTCTCCATATGAGAGGCAAAAGTTTTAGCATAAACTTTTAGATCGCATGGGACAAGTGATACTGGTCTGTAGTTAGAGCAATCTAACGGATCTTTACCCTTTTTAAGAAGCAATGACATCAAAGATGTTTTTTGGTCTCTATGAAATGTACCATGCTCGATTACAAAATTAAACGGCAATCGAGCAACGGGGCCTCCAAAGAGTTTTTATCCATCTGCGTGATCCGAACATCACGTATGTGTCTACCGCGCATGTGCAAAGTGACGTATGGTATGTCTATAAAATGCATGCACAGTAATGTGGTGACATCACGTACATGTATTTACCGTAAATACGCGTGCGCCCCATATTGACTGGCGTTAATGCGCATGTCCAGGTTCATTCACTTCCAGATCTTCGAAAGGTATGGTGGATTTGAGATTTGGTGGCATTAAAGTCAAAAAACATTTAATAACTTTTGTTTTCTTAAAAATGTGTTGGTCATAATCATAGAGAGTGTCACTCTTTAAAAGTCTTATTTCACCTAAAATGAACCTTTTAAGATATCTTAAAATAGAGCAGAAAGACTTTATTAATATAAGTAATGCCACTGATGGTTGCATGCATTGGAAAATAAAAATAAAAATAAAAATAAATAAATCTCATATTTGTAATCTTTTTCATTAACATTATCAACGATTAATACATACTGTAACAAATGTATTGTTCATTGTTAGTTCATGTTAATTAATACATTAACTAGTGTTTACAAATGACAACTTATTGTAAAGTGTTACCTCTTAATTTTACCTTCATATGACTTCATATGACTTTATAGGGACATTGTCAGTGAGAATAAATTCAGAGAACAGGCCCACTTCATGTGGCTAGATAGTTCTTTAACTCCTTACCATGTAGTGAGTACTGTAAAAAGTATTCGAGTGTCTGTCTCTTTTCATCTTTCTGTCTGTCTTCTCTCAACTATCTGTTTTTTTCTCTCTCTCTCTGATAGACTGTATTGCCCTCAACTATAAAATTTTCAAATTAAAAAAAAACTCAAACTTTTAGGCTATGCTTTCTCGAACCAAGCCAACCTAAATTTAGACTTGACAAACTTTATTAATTTAGTTGATGTTAATGCTGGTTATAAATTAAATATCTTAGGTACTTTGCAGACAAAGCAAATAACACTTTTTCTAACACCATCCTATAATATATTTAAAAATACATTTAAAATCTTTTCCATATGGCTCTTTTGCCTTTCTTAAAAATTATTTAATATTGCTTTAATATTGTTTTTCCTTTTATGTAAATTAGGTGTCGTGAACTGGAGTGCATTTTCTGCATAATACAACCAGGAGTTCCGGGTGCCATGTTCACTGACCCAGTGCCTACGATGCAGTGAGATATTTAAAGACTGCCCACCTGGGTATGAGGGGAATGGCAGGAGTCCTGCATGGGTTTTATTCATTCAAAGAATTTGAGGGCTACTGCTCTGTTGATTGTTTTACCAGCGATGGAGGTGAATTTCAGAATGAGTAGATGATTTTTTTTTTTTTTTAATCATGTTTATAGTCCATAGTCTTCATCTATATTTGTATATACAATTGTATTTTCTGTTTTGTTCTTTGAAATAAAAAAATGATCACTGTTATCAGTTTGGTTTTTTGGAGGCACCATGCATAAAATGGGATGCAGACACTGAAAATATACTGTATATAGTCAATTGAACTTAAAACTATTGGCTTAAATATTTCACATGCAGAATTGCCAAAGCAAAATAAAAATGTCCAAAATTATACTTAATAAATAAATAAACAAGAACCATGGCAGAGGAAATATTAAAATAAGAAAGGCAGTGGCTATAGATTCTATTTACACTATGTTAAAATAGCAGGATTTTTTACTTATTGCAAATTGTGGCAATTATCTGTACCTCAGTATTGTAGTACATTATAAAACAGTATGCAGTAATAACTTATTGAGTGTAAATTATAATTTTAATTCAAATTATTAAATGGATGCCACCTTTATTTTTGGGATGTGTGATATGAAAATAAATAATGATATAACTGATATAAGTGAGGATCGATCTGGGTCTAGTCATTTTTATAGATTTGCAATTATGTAATCAAGTGATTAATTAAGTGCTGATTGAGCTTTAGTGATGAACAGCTGCTGTTAACAAACAGCATCACCAGCTCCACTTATTAATAACCCAGACTGACTTTATTTCTGTCAGACGTCTACAGAAGATCTTATTGAGAATTAACTAAGGTTTACATGTTGATTTATTGTTTCATTTGAAGTAACCATGTTAGAGTTCAGTGTTTGCTTTAGTTGGGCTCTTGACCCTTGATTTCTGTCTTAGATTATTATTTTTTTGGACGTTGTAACCATGTGTTTTTGAAACATGTTTGTTATAACTCAAAAAATCCATAGAAAATATGATCAGGTATTGGTTGTTATACAGCATATTGGTGATGATAATCATCAAATATAGAGCTGTTCAAAATCTTACTAAACAGGTGTTCTATAGTTAGTTCAGTTGATTACAATGAAAGCCATTCAAAAAGTCAGTGGTTCTTTCATAATCAGTTAATATAAAGGATTTTCCAAACAGTTTGGTCTTCTATGGTGTCAATTAGTCACACACAGACATCAATAATCAGAATATGAACCTCAACAATGGTTACGAAAAAAAAAAAAAAAAAAAATGCTGCAATGCATGCTGGGTACTGTGGTAGTGCAAAACTCAGCCATGGCTCCCAGCATGCTCTGCTGTATTGTTTTTTTTTATGGTCACCATTGTTGAGGTTCATATGCTGATTATTGATGTCTGTGTGTGACTAAGTGGCACCATAGAAAACTAAACTGTTTGGAAAATTCTTTATATTAACTGATTTTCACAGCACCACTGGCTCTTAGAATCACTTTTACTGTGATCGATCCAACTAATTGCACAACACCTATTTCATCAGAGATTAGACTCCAAACAGTTCAATAATCAATGATTATCATCACCAACATACAGTATAACAACCAACATCTAGGTACAGGTTAGATAAAAAAAAAATGCTAATCTGAATGCACTGTAAGTTGCTTTCGATAAAAGGAGCTTCTAAGAGTGTGAGTGTGTGTGTGTGTGTATAACACCTGATGATATTTTCTCTTGGCTTTTGAGTTACAACAAATGGTTACAACAGCCAGAGAAAAAACTAAGACAGAAGTCAAGGGTCAAGAGCCCAACTAAAGCAAACACTGATCTCTAACATGGTTACTTTAAATGAAAACATAAATCAACATCTAAACCTTAGTTAATTCTCAATCAGATATTCTGTAGACGTCTGACAGAAATAAAGTCAGTCTGGTTATTAATAAGTGGAGCTGGTGATGCTGTTTGTGGGGTTATTTAATCAGATCTTGAGAGATTTAATGTATTTTATTTCAGTTTATTTTATCTAAGGCTGTGTCTGAAGTCAGTTGTAGTTCTTGTGTTTCTCTTTTTCTTCAGTGATTCTGTTTGTTAACAGCAGCTGTTCAATCACTAATTCACAATTATCACTCAATTAATCACTTAATTATTTAATTGCAATGTATATCTTCTTTCAGTGAACTCAGCTGAATTAAGTTCAGAGTATTCACAACTATTAGTTTTAAAACTTAAATGGTTTAAGGCAATCGGTTTCCTCAAACGGTTTGAGTTAACATAACTTGTCAGGTTTTAGTGAGGCTGTGTCTGAAGTCAGTTGTAGTTCCTTTCTCTCTTTTCTTCAGTAATTGTGTTTGTTAACAGCAGGTGTTCATCACTAATGCTTAATTATCACTCAATTAATCACTTAATTACTTAATTGCAATGTATATCTTCTTTCAGTGAACTCAACTGAATTAAGTTCAGAGTACTCACAACTATTAGTTTTAAAACTTAAATGGTTTAAGGCAATCAGTTTCCTCAAACGGTTTGAGTAAACCCAACTTGTCATGTTTTTAAGGATATTTGTTTACTCAAAAGGTTTGAGTTGCGTTACTTGTCGGGTTTTACAGTGTGTTAGTTTTAAAACTTAAAAGGTTTAAGGCAATCGGTTTCCTCAAACGGTTTGAGTAAACCTAACTTGTCAGGTTTTTAAGGATATCTGTTTACTCAAACGGTTTGAGTTAAGTTACTTGTCGGGTTTTACAGTGTATTGAGACAATAAAGCCGTCCCTCACAACTTTTTGATTATTTCCTTAATTTTTATTGAAAATAAATGCTTTTCTGATGTGATCTGAAATTTGAAAAGGGAGAAAAAAACTTTCTTTGTAAAAAGGCAGATTTGAACCCAGTAATTCTGTAATTCTGTATCATTTTACCTCACACTGTAAAACCTGACAAGTCACAGTAACTCAAACCGTTTGAGTAAACAGATTGCCTTTACTTAAACCATGTAAGTTTTAAAACTTTGCAATTATGTAATCAAGTGATTAATTAAGTGCTGATTGAGCTTTAGTGATGAACAGCTGCTGTTAACAAACAGCATCACCAGCTCCACTTATTAATAACCAGACTGACTTTATTTCTGTCAGACGTCTACAGAAGATCTTATTGAGAATTAACTAAGGTTTAGATGTTGATTTATTGTTTCATTTGAAGTAACCATGTTAGAGATCAGTGTTTGCTTTAGTTGGGTTCTTGACCCTTGATTTCTGTCTTAGTTTATTTTTTTTTTTTGGGCGTTGTAACCATGTGTTTTTGAAACATGTTTGTTATAACTCAAAAAAACCCAGAGAAAATATGATCAGGTATTGGTTGTTATACAGCATATTGGTGATGATAATCATCAATTATGGAGCTGTTCAAAATCTTACTAAATAGGTGTTCTATAGTTACTTCAGTTGATTACAATGAAAGCCATTCAAAAAGTCAGTGGTTCTTTCATAATCAGTTAATATAAAAGACTTTCCAAACAGTTTTGTTTTCTATGGTGTTAATTAGTCACACACAGACATCAATAATCAGAATATGAACCTCAACAATGGTTACGAAAAAAAAAAAAAACATGCTGCAATGCATGCTGGGTACTATTGTAGTACAAAACCCATCCATGGCTCCCAGCATGCTCTGCTGCATTGTTTTTTTTTTTTTTTTTATGGTCACCATTGTTGAGGTTCATATGCTGATTATTGATGTCTGTGTGTGACTAAGTGACACCACAGAAAACCTAACTGTTTGGAAAGTTCTTTATATTAACTGATTATCACAGAACCACTGGCTCTTAGAATCACTTTTGCTGTAATCAATCCAGCTAATTACACAACACCTATTTCATCAAAGATTAAACTCCAAACAGTTCAATAATCAATGATTATCATCACTAATATGCAGTATAACAACCAACATTTAGGTAAAAGTTAGGTAAAAAAAAAAATGCTAACCTGAATGCACTGTAAGTTGCTTTGGATAAAAGCAGCTTCTAAGAGTGTGTGTATAACACCTGATGATATTTTCTCTGGGCTTTTGAGTTACAACAAATGGTTACAACAGCCAGAGAAAAAACTAAGACAGAAATCAAGGGTCAAGAGCCCAACTAAAGCAAACACTGATCTCTAACATGGTTACTTCAAATGAAACAATAAATCAACATCTAAACCTTAGTTAATTCTCAATCAGATCTTCTGTAGACGTCTGACAGAAATAAAGTCAGTCTGGTTATTAATAAGTGGAGCTGGTGATGCTGTTTGTGGGGTTGTTTAATCAGATCTTGAGAGATTTAATGTATTTTTATTTCAGTTTATTTTATCTAAGGCTGTGTCTGAAGTCAGTTGTAGTTCTTGTGTTTCTCTTTTCTTCAGTAATTCTGTTTGTTAACAGCAGGTGTTCATCACTAATTCACAATTATCACTCAATTAATCACTTAATTATTTAATTGCAATGTATATCTTCTTTCAGTTGAACTCAACTGAATTAAGTTCAGAGTACTCATAACAATTAGTTTTAAAAACTTAAATGGTTTAAGGCAATCGGTTTCCTCAAACGGTTTGAGTTAACATAACTTGTCAGGTTTTAGTGAGGCTGTGTCTGAAGTCAGTTGTAGTTCCTTTCCTCTCTTTTCTTCAGTAATTCTGTTTGTTAACAGCAGGTGTTCATCACTAATGCTCATTTATCACTCAATTAATCACTTAATTACTTAATTGCAATGTATATCTTCTTTCAGTGAACTCAACTGAATTAAGTTCAGAGTACTCATAACTGTTAAGTTTTAAAACTTAAATGGTTTAAGGCAATCTGTTTCCTCAAACGGTTTGAGTAAACCCAACTTGTCATGTTTTTAAGGATATTTGTTACACAAAAGGTTTGAGTTAAGTTACTTGTCGGGTTTTTACAGTGTGTTAGTTTTAAAACTTAAATGGTTTAAGGCAATCAATTTGCCTCAAACGGTTTGCGTAAACCTAACTTGTCAGGTTTTTAAGGATATCTGTTTACTCAAACGGTTTGAGTTACTGTGACTTGTCAGGTTTTACAGTGCAGATGAAACATGGTTAAAATAATGGATATGTGCTTTTTGCTGTATTATACATCATTATACATGTACATCACATTGCGCATGCGCAGTAAACACATACCTGACGTAGGTACGTGACGTCACCACGCTACAGTCTGCAGCAAGGGGTGTCTCGATAATTGAGCATTAGTGATGAACAGCTGCTGTTAACAAACAGAAACACTGAAGGAAAGAGAGACAAGAACTACAACTGACTTCAGACACAGCCTTAATGTAAAACCTGACAAGTAGGGCTGTGAATATTTGGTTAGACAGCGATTCAATTCGATTCATGATTCATAGGGGTTCGATTCAATTCAAGAACAATTAAATTCGATTTGATTATAACAATTTGATTCTGCCTTGCTTAAGTGCATTCATGGGATTATTTAAATGCTTCCCCTAAATTATTTAAATGCTTAGTCAGGGGGCAAATTACACAGCAGCCTTTATGGTTAGAGAACCATAGGTTAGAAAGAAGAAGAAGAAAAAAAAATGTCCACTGTTAGATGCTGCATGACATTGCATATGTAAAAAAAAAAAGATGTAAGCTAAGATTAGGAAAAAAAAAAAAAAAAAAAAAAAAAAAAAAGAGTATTAAAAGTATTATGTATAGGCTAACATTTTGTCACACCAGGGGCGTAGCCATCACTTCAGAAGTGATAGAAATGTCAAATACAATTATTTTATGTAGGCTATGTATGTATGTAATATGTATTATTATTATTTTATGTAATTTTATTTATTATTATTTTACAAGGAATTATTTTCTTATCTATTACTTAGAATTTGCTATAACAAATCAAATACACTGCTGGACAATAATCAATCATTTGTAATCTATAATGTTTTCCTAATGACAATTTTATGATTGTTTTATATACTACAAAAAATTATTTCAATTTTCTGCACAGAATAAGGTAGAAAATATACTTTATAGGTTCTGTACTTTAATACATGATATGTCAGCACTGCATCATTCATAGATTTTATTTATTTATTGTGTTTATTGTCTGAACGTTTCAGTTCATTTTGCTTTTTATTCAGTTTAGCTGCAGATATCTGGCAAGTCTTAAGGTCTTTGAGCACAAGATCACTTCTCTTTCATTGCAAAAACTTCATCTCATTTTCATAAAATAAAATTCTATAGTATTTAACTTTTCCTCTCCATCGGCGAATGATGATTCTGAAAGAAAATGCATCGATGTCTGTTTACTAAAGACAGACGCTACTTTCATGCATCTGATTATCAGATAAACCTTGCACTCTTTTTTTTAAGTTTGTTGTTAATGCTGTGGATATTTTAACAGTTTTCTTTTTTCATTCGTTTATTCGGTTTTGTTAAATTGTTATTTATCATTTTTTATTGTTTGGTGATTGCTAATGTGTCGTCATCATGACGTATTGTGAACGCAAAGCATTTTGGGGAAACCGCGGCACAAACATAACGCGCCAGACTTCTATGCATGGAGGGAAGAACGCTGTTATTAAACTGGAATAGTCGTTCTCACGATAGAAGTGGCGTAAAGCTTAAGAACGGAATATCCTTTTATTGTTTTCCAGCGTGGAAAAATAATAGTACAAGCCATGTTTCAGAGGTGACAAAAAGTTGACGAATGGCATGGATAACGTTAGCAGAAGTAAGGAGCCCAAGATTACCTTCGATAACACTCCACACGATGGTGTGTTCAAAGCATTTTCACAAAGGTAAGTTACAATTACTCTCTGTAAATGTTATGTTGTGGGCAAATAACCAGCGTGTTTTGTTTGACTCAACCAGACCATTAGATTTGACGTTAGGCCAATGTTAACTGTTAAGTAGCATGAAATGGCTAGAAGATGAACTTAAGTTACCAACGTACTAAAGCGTAACGTTAATCAGTTTTAAATGTTGTACATCTAGGCTACATAGCAATTTATTTGGTGACTGTGTTTGCAGGCAAACCTGCCTATGAAATGTTGGCGTGTGATCCTGACTGGACCCCTTCTCTGTACCTCGGCCATACTGAGGTCAAAGCTACGAACACAGACCGGTTCAAGCCCTTTTGGAGAATTATATACAATGCTCACATCTAATATGTAAATGTTTATTGTTTTCCAAAAGATTTTGTAATGTGTCTTCTCACATGTAATGATTTTTAGCCATGTCTGTAAATAAAATACACAAAGACTGAATGAAATTCTGCCTCGTTTATCTGTATTAAGGAATAATTGTGCAAAATCAGTGTTCTTTGGTTGCAAACACAAGTACATAACTTAAATAGTAGTAACAATCCAACTTAATTTCAGTTTCTTTACGTATTTAACATGTAAATACATTTAAATAAATACATTTACATTATAAAAAGTCCATAGAAAACTTTGTGTGTGTATGCACTGACACTTAGTATCATGTAGTTGTAAATATATGGGTGCTGGAAGTTGGGCAACAGATTGACGTCCCTTGACCAGTCACTCTGCTCGTAAGGATCCAGTCCTTTGATTCCCTTTTTTTTCTCGTCATATCTCGTCTTTGCATTAGGATTTAGTTTTAGGCGGTATGGTCCGACAATGTTTTCTTTAGTCCGCTGCATTTTGTACGATTATTTTCTGTTTTTCACGCTAATTTTTCATTATTTTCATGCCAGAACACTAGCCTGCTATGCCAGCCCAGGTAAACTGGCCAAACATACCCATAATTCTTTGCGTTCTGATGACGTTGCCGCCCAGTTGGTCACATGTCTTAGCGATCTCTATTGAACTGTGCGTATGCTTTAGACACTTAAATTTCTGCTCCGTTGTGAGTTGTGACGTTCATAAACATGAACGATGGGAGCCGAGTCGCGGCTGGAGGGGAGCCGTTCTTTCTGTCATTCTTTTTTCCTATGCGGGTTTCACACAGATGCACACAAATGAGCTCCTCCGCCAGACAGAACAGTTGTAGGGGGAGGGGCGCACCCAGCACAGGCCAACCCTTTATAGCGTGATGATATTAGTTATTAGTTGTGCACGCATCCTTCACGTGAGTACTCCAGTGGAAAAAAACCCTGCGTGCCTCTGTCATTGGGTAGGAGCGGAGCCATGACGTGTTGTTCATTGACTTGAAGGGGCTGATGTCCTATTTGCAAAGTTTACAGTAGTAATAGTATGTAGTATATAGACATTTCCATTTTATTTATTCTAATTTTATCTACTTTAAATATTTTTTGTTTTCTATCAAAATGTTCTTGTGTGATAACAATGTTCTTGTGTGGAAATGTTTGTAGTAAAAGCTGTTTTGCACAGAAATCCATTGCAGACGGCTTTGTTTTTGATGTTTATTTGTGAGTAGGTATTGTATGAATAACATAAGTCAACGTAGCTTTACACACACACACACACACACGCACACACACACACACACACACCACACACACACACACACACACACACACACACACACACACTTTGTACTAAAGGTAAATCCAAAATAGTGATGTCACTGTCTAAGCAGAGGGATTTGTGCAACCCTATTGGAATATAGTCCACACATGACAAATGAGGTAATAATCAATATTTCAGAATAATTCAAACTCAGATATTGGTGTGCGATATCTGAGTTTTAATTATTTGACTACAAATCTCACCTCATCATTCCTCCCAGTGATTATTTCCAGGATAAACTGAGATGCCCCCAAGCTGGCTTCTTAAAACTGACTAAATATTTAAAAAGAGCCAAAAGAGCCGTTCTTTTGAACGGCTCTTTGAAAGGAACGGATCGCGAAGATCTGGATCCCCTCAAAGAGCCATAAATCCCATCACAGGTATCGTCGTCTGTAAGATGCCGAGAGCCACTGAAAAACTACAGAAAAGTAAAATTACTTCACTTTAGCATTACTGGCCACGTGTCCTAAAAAATGTGTCTGTAGTGAGACAAACGAACAGAGCACGAGCGTAATCCTGTGACAGTCAAAGGCGGTAAACAGTGGAGTGGTTGAAGGAGAGATGTGAGGCATGAACACTGTTCAAGGTCTCCATTAATCCTGCTTGTAATTTACACTGTAAAATCCAATAGTTTACCTTACTTAGATTTAATTAGTTATCTTTACTTAGTTGTTATATGTGCCACAAGTTATTAAGTTTCAGCTACTTTCAAGACAAATAAAACAATTTACTTACTGTTTTGAGTGACACTTACTTAAAATATTCAAGAACCAATGACATTAATAAACCAGTGAGAGGCAGCAGTGCACTAATATGTTGCTAATTGCCGGGTTTTTTTTTTTTTAGTTCACCATTATAGTGATTAGTTCCCTTTGGTTGGGCACTTGAAACTTCATTTATGTTACTATAATTTTTTTTCTATTAATGGAGCAATGCATCATGAAATTAGAGTTATTTGATTTCAATGAAAAATAATAAATAGGTTGCTTTTATAAAATAACTTATTTTTAATTAAAGCATTTTTTTTCAGTATGTTTAATAATGACCTTTTTAAGATTTTATTTATCAGAAATTCCTTGATATGCTTTTTATATAATCCTTATTGTGTGGTAATATGCTGAAGTCACACACAGACTTAAACATTCATCACGTGAATCGCAACAATGGTAACAATTAAATTTAATTTATTTTCATTAATTGTAACAATAGCCATTTTATTTGCTCTTTTTGTTGTGCTACTACTGACACAAGACAGCAAATAAAATTGGCAAAAAAACAACAACTGTAAAACAAAGCAACTGCATAATTTATTCTGCGCAATGCATTCTGGGAGTCAGTGAGTAGCTATACTAAGTCATGAGTAAACCTAAATGAAAGGATCAAGTACCCCCTACAGTTCTTTTTTAGTTACTAGAACTCTAAGCATTTGTCAGTACAACATACTATTCCTATGTCACTTAGTTTTTTCAAGGCAATCGGTTTGCATGCTTTTTTTTAAGTAAGCCCAACTTATTACATTTTTATTTTGAAAGCATTGAATCGCTATAGAAATCACTATTCATTTGATTCTCAGCATTTTAAAATCGATTACTGTCCGAAATCCATGATTCATGATTCAAAAATCATGTTTGAAGATCGATCTAATCTCTGGTTCAATGGAGGTTGTATTGACTACAATAAAAAAAATTCTGACAGCCAGTGATTCTATGATAATCAGTTAATATAAATGACTTTTCATCTATAGTATCAATTAGACTCATGGACATCAAGAATTAGCATATGAACCTGAACAATGGTGAAAATTAACAAAATATTCAGATAAACCTCCGAACATCACAAAACAAGCAACAAAAGTCATAAAAGCAGCAAACATAAAAGCAAATAATAATAATAAAAGAAAATTAATGCATTCATGCAGTGATGCATGCTGGGAGCCATGTTTTGTAGTACCCAGCATGCATTGCATAAAGGTTTTTTTTTTTTTTTTTTTTTTTTTTTTATGGTCACCATTATTGAGGTTCATATGCTGATTATTGATGTCTGTGTAACTACAAACAAAAAATCTATGTGCACAAGTTATTCAACTGTTCTTATGGCTCAGTGGTAGTGCATTGCAAGGTTGTGGGTTCAGGTCCCAGTGAACATATGTTAGATAAAAAAAATCTTATCGTGAATGTACTGTAAGACACTTTGGATAAACTGTCTGCTAAATGCATAAACGTAAATTATTAAAGAATCTCACCAGAAATTAGATTCCCAACAGTTGATTGCTGTAATCAACAATATACAGTACAACAACTAACACCTGATTATATTTTCATTGCACTTTTTAGTTATAACAAACATGTTTCAGGGACACATGGTTACAACAACCAGAAGAAAACTAAAACAGAATTCAAGGGTCAAGAGCCCAACTATAGCAAACACTGATCTCTATCATGGTTACTTCAAATGAAACAAATCAACATCTAAACCTTAGTTCATTCTCAATAAGATCTTCTGTAGACGTCTGACAGAAATAAAGTCAGTCTGGTTATTAATAAGTGGAGCTGCTGATGCTGTTTGTGGGGTTGTTTAATCAGATCTTGAGAGATTTAGTCTTTTATTTCAGTTGATTTCATCTTCATCTGTGGCTGAAGTCAGTTGTAGTTCTTGTGTCTCTCTTTTCTTCAGTGATTCTGTTTGTTAACAGCAGCTGTTCATCACTAATGATCAATCAGCACTTAATTAATCACTTAATTGCAAAGTTTTAAAACTTACATGTTTATGCCAGGGGTAGGTAACGTCGGTCCTGGAGTGCCGATGTCCTGTAGAGTTTAGCTCCAACCCTGAAAAAAAAACCTCACTTGTCTGTAGCCTTAGAAATCATGAAGACCTTGATTAGCTTGTTCAGGTGTGTTACGTCTCCTGATGGCATAGAGGTATGAGGAAGACGTACATAATAAAATATAAACAACCCTATAATTTTGGTGTCTGGGGAGTACTGGGGGAGAATGACACAAGGCCAACTGACATAATAAGTGGTTCGCTTTATTTACAGAAGGAAATAAAGTTTACACAAATGATAACACACCAACCAAAACCTTATTTACAGCTATATACAAAGAAAGAGAAAAATAATGCTAATTTGAAAACCCCCGGAGAATAAGAAAATGAGCGGTGCCAAACAAAAGAAAATAACAAAAGCAAAATATTCACTAACTAATTCTCCGCCCTCTAAACTAACTAGAAACAAAACCCAAAAATAAAGAAATCTTCGGCATTTAACACGCCATACCTAAAGCTTCGCTAACTAACAAAACAAAACTTACACAAGGTTGCACACGCTCCTTCCCTAGTGTGTCTAACAGAGTAATTCTACATGTTTGCTCAATGTAAGTCACGTTACATACTTCCCTTTCCTTTATCTCCGGGCTGGTGAAGTTTATGTCAGACAATACATTCTCTGCATCAAACACAACAAGCAAGCGAACTACCACTAAACAGCAGCTTCAAACAAACTGGTACAGCCAACAAACACTCCAAGCTCCTCCTCCTCTGTTCTCCACTGCGTCTTTTATCTTGCACCCATTAATGATTGGATGTTTCACCAGATGAGGGTAATCATGATGGACACATTACCCGACCAATCACAGCACCTAAAAACAGAAACAGCGGAGAGCGGGAAAACAGGAAGAAACCAATAACAAGGGGAGGAATACAGCAACCCATAACAAAAGGGGAGGGAACAATCAGAGCATGTTAACAAGGTGTGTTTGATTAGGGTTAGAGCTAAACTCTGCAGGAAAGCGGCACTCCAGGACCGTCGTTGTCTATCCCTGGTTTAAGCCAAGGCGATCTGTTTACTCAAACGATTTGAATTATGTGACTTGTTGGGTTTTACAGTGTGCTGAGATCTTGAGAGATTTAATGTCTTTGTTATTTCAGTTGATTTTAATCTAAGGCTGTGGCTGAAGTCAGTTGTAGTTCTTGTGTTTCTTTTCTTCAGTGATTCTGTTATTCTGTTTGTTAAACTGCTTGCTGTCTGGGATGAACTGAATTTATGTAGCTTCTTTGTCATTTTGGAGCTTGCCACAAAAAATGTCTTGAATAGTCTTTAAAGTGTCACAATTTATTTTCAATAGAAGGAAGTAGACAAAAACATATGGTTCTATGACAGACCTTAAACATTCTTGGAATGTGTATATTACACAAAAGTTTCTTTATAGTGGAAAAGGTTTTTAAAATGTTTTTATTATCATTATTATTATTTTTAAACTGTTCATTGAAAAACTCATTAGGGAACCAAAACTGGTTCTTCAATGTCATTGCTATGAAACCCCCTTTTTGCAACATTTATTTTTAAGAATAAAAGATTTAATTTATAAACGATTTTATGAGATGAGGGTGAGAAAATGATGTCAAAATTTATATTTATAGCACAATCCAGTTAAGGGTTGAATTTTCTTCAGTAAATAGTTTTGAGAGCTGTGGCTGACAGAGTATTTTTTTTTTTTTTTGGAAAACTACTTTGTTGTGACCTTCTTCGCTCCATCTCTTAATGCTGCATTTTTGCATGCAAGGAAACCGCAGCATGGTATGTGGTTTCAAATCTAAATATCTTTTCCATCTTGCAAATGGGTAATGCTTGTTTTACTTTGTTGCTCAGTCATTACAGATTGCTGATACTGAGCCCAGTGCCTTTTTGAAGGCCTCCTGTTTTTGCGGTTTACCGATGGCATCTTCTGCAAAAGCGACTCTCTGAATGTCCTGCACATGAGAAAGTAGATGACAGGATCCAGACACACATTAAGAGCAGACAGGAAGAGCGTAGCTTCTTTGACCTGGAAGAGAATAAAGTGGTTGTAGATGCTAAAGTCATCCTTGTTGCTTTGGCTAAGCGTGTAGGGCACACGACAAACATGGTACGGAACAAAGCAGAAGACAAAAACAGCCAGCAAGCTAAAAATGCTTCGATTTGACCGCCGTCTCGCCACACTGCTGTCCTGCTGCACGCGTTTGTAAGAGCGGTAAACATGACAGGCGATGGAGGTGTAGCAAAACACCATCAACAGGAATGCCACCCAGAAGACTCCAATGTTGAAGTGGGCTGAAATTTCGTGCCAGCGCTGACCCAGGTTGCCCTTCAGGGCCATGCAGGAGAAAACCGTAGGCATTGGCTGGTTGGTTAATATGGCATTTGGCAGCATGAAGAACATCATGACGCCCCAAGTTAGCAGCGCGAGAGCCTTTGCTACCGAAACACGCTGCAGAAAGGAAGACATACCAAAGGTGTTACGTACAATTTTGAAGTAGCGTTCCAAGCTGATGAGGCTCATGAAGATTATTCCTGTGTACATGCTGAGGTAGAAAAGCACAGCTGTGTAGCGGCAAACTATCAGCTTCAACTGCAAGCCGCCATAACCGAGGTGCCCCACTACACGCCACGGGTAGGTAAACAACATCAGAATGTCTGCCACCACCATGTTTTTTAGGTAAACTACTAAGGCTGAGGAGGTGGGAACCCTGAAGAAGATCCAAGCGGCGAGTCCGTTGAGAATGAAGGCACAAGCGCAGATGATGGTGTAGAGCACAGGCAGAACCTGATGTGTGAACACGCTGCTGACGTCTGTGCTGTTTTTTGGTTCCGTTTGTGTAGTGTTGATGTAGTCCATATCTAAAACAAAATATAAAAGAACTTCTTTAGCTTTGATGATATCAGGAAATATTGTGACAAGGATTTAATGTTGTAACTTCTGCTAGACTTTTTTTTTTTTTTTTGCTGATGAAATTAAAGGTGCCATTTTCATGAATATTCTAAATCTGTGTATAGTCTTTTCATGCTTTTGTTTCTACTGACGAAACTTTGACAATACAAATCTTATGAAAAATTCCACATTAGCATACTTTAAAAAATGTATTTTATACTTCAGAAAGAATATACTTCATTGTGAATTGAATGTAATGTTTTCAGACTCACAATTGCATGTAAATTGCAATTGCATGAACATATATTATAGTGTTAATTTATATTAAATGCAATTAGATGACCTTTAGAGTTTTTTTATTATTATTATTTAAGCAGTACTTAAATGTTTCTTTTTATGTAATTTCATAATTACTTCTGTTGTCTAAAATATGGTTAAGTGTACTAAATCAAGTTTACTGACAAGCTTTTATGGTAAATTAGAATAGACATTTCAATAGAAATTATATCAAAGTTTTGTCATGTATTTAAATATATTTTTAATTAATATACACATATATTCCATTATAAGTTCTAAAGTTGCAGTTAGTACTTTTTCAAATAAATGATTTTTAAATCTAGCATAGAATAACACACTACAGTGAAAGATGTTGATTTGTCAATTTTACATTGAATCAATATCACTGTTGCAACCGCAATTAATGTTTTCAACAAAACCGCCATTGAGATCATCTTTTTGTTTAGTTGGACTTTAGATTCCAGGCGTTCATTAAATTAAGTCTCTTTAAATACAAGAGTGTCTTACTATAAAAGCTAAGCTTGTACATTGATAAACAACAAGACATTTTATAGTTAACAAGGAATAAATAAATAATTTTTTGTAAAAAGTGATAAACTGTAGAAAAACAATGCTAAATAATATGATATTGAACTCTTCTTACTGATGTAAATGGTCTGTTTCACAAAGTTACAGATACACTCATCATACAAACCTCAACACTAATTCAGACAGATCAACTGCAATGCATGCTGGGAGTCATGAATGAGTATGCGTTTCAGCATAAAGTTTTCTTTTGCTGCTTGTCACCATTGTTGAGTTTCATACGCTGATTCTTGATGTCTAATTGATTCAGCAATTTAATTGTTTTTATTGTTTTGGAGTTTTCAGCTAATTCATAAAACTATGATAGTGTATCACTGCTTTAATTTTATACTGTTGTGTCATGTGTTATGCACACAAAAATAACACCACATACTTGTGAGCGTTTGGTTACAGTTGCCATCACTTGATCATTTTTTTATTTAAAAATTGGAATAAGATATACAGTCACCTTCAGGAGAACATTAACAAATAAAAGAAGATAGTAAGAACAAAAAAAGGAGAAATAAAACAATAAGGGGGTATGTAGCTTACAATAAAGGGAAAATATAATAATAACAATGAAAATAAAGGTAACACTTTACAATAAGGTTGTATTAGTTAACATGAACTAACCATGAACAACACCTATGTTCAGCAGTAGTTAATCTTTGTTAACGTTAACTCACACACATATATTAATGCATCTATTGATGTTAACAACGCAATTAGTTAACATTAGTTAATGCATTAGTTAACATGAACTAACCATGAACAACACCTCTGTTCAGCATTAGTTAATCTTTGTTAACGTTAACTCACACATATATTAATGCACCTATTGACGTTAACAACGCAATGGGTTAACAATAGTTAATACATTAGTTAACATGAACTAACCACGAACGACACCTATGTTCAGCATTAGTTAATCTTTGTTAGCATTAACTCTCACATATATTAATGCATCTATTCACGTTAACAGTGCAATTAGTTAACATTACACTGTAAAAAGTGATTCTCTATATTTACTCAATATAATTGTGTCAAAAGATTACAAGCAATATTATTAATTAAATTTAACACATTTTAATTAATTAGAATTAACCGTTCAAAATGTGTAGAATAACATGAAAAAAATAAGTAAAATTTACACAAAAATATTGATTTAATTGGACAAAAAACAAACAAACAAACAAACAAAAACCACTATGCTAAAGAATACTATGTTATGCATGCCAGGCCAGTAGTTGGCGATCATGAAACACCCTTTGAAAACAATATAATCATGCACATGACGTCAACCTTTTTACAAATTGACATTTTTTGTTGCTTACATAGATATGATACAGGCATCATGTTCAAAATGTTGTGTCTTAAGGCCCCCAAAACAGAGTTATTGAAGACACCTAAAGTTCACGAACAGAATCACTGAAGGAAAAAAGGCTAAATTATTGGTTACCATTATAGTGGTAAGTGTTTGCTTTAGTTGGGCTCCTGACCCTTGATGATTTAATATTACATTTTGTCTTGCTGTTGTAACTCAGTTATAACAGCTAGATAAGCTATGAGAAAAGATGATCAGGTGGTTTTGGTTATGCTATTACATAATCTTTGTTTTACCTGAATATCTGAACTCATTTAGAGGCTGATCTTGGAGTTAAATTAACATTCATTATAGCAGTGCTGTGGTTCAACAATAAAAGACCTGGAATTTTCAGTATAATCCAGAGTTTAAGAATTCTGACTAAAACAAAGGGAGGGTAACTTTCTTTTGGCACACAGTGACATCAAGAACCAGCGTATGAATCTCAAAAACGGTGACAAACAGCATATTCAGATGAACTGTAAGCATCACAAAACAAGCTACTAAAGAATTGTTGCTCATAATTTATTCATGCTGCAAAGCATGATGGGAACGATAAATGAGTTTTTGATTGGTGGAACCCAGAATGCAGTGCAACATGCTTTTTGATGGTCACCATTGTTGAGGTTCTCAGGCTGATTCTTGATGTCCCTGTGCCTAAATAAAAAATTATTTTCCTTTTTTAAAAAGGTTTTGATCAGAAGTGCTTCTAAGAGTCTCTCTGATTATGCTGTAAATACCAGAACTTATATTGTACAACCACAGGTTGCCTGTTATTGACAAGACACACCCAAGTCAGAAACCAAATGATGATGTCAAAACAAATAACACCACCTGATCTCATTTCCTTCTTGGCTTGTCTAGCTGCTGTATCACAACTACAGCAAGAAAAAGAATGTTTAAACTTTTAAGGGTCAAGAGCCCAACTAAAGCAAACACTGACCACCGTAATGGTAACCAAAATTTTGATTTTTCTCCTTCAGTGATTCTGTTCGTGAACTTTAGGTGTCTTCAATAACTCTGTTTTGGGGGCCTTAAGACACAACATTTTGAACATGATGCCTGTCTCGTATCTATGTAAGCAACAAAAACATGTATTTGTAAAAATGTTGACGTCATGTGCATGCATATAATGTTTTCGAAGGATGTTTCATGATTGCCAACTACTGGCCTGGCATGCATAACATAGTATTCTTTAGCATAGTGGTTTTTGTTTGTTTGTTTGTTTGTTTTTTGTCCACTGAAATCAATATTTTTGTGTAAATTTTACTTAATTTTTTCATGTTATTCTACTTATTTTGAATGGTTAATTCTAATTAATTAAAATGTGTTAAATTTAATTAATAATATTGCTTGTAATCTTTTGACAATTTTATTGAGTAAATATAGAGAATCACTTTTTACAGTGTAGTTGATGCATTAGTTAACATGAACTAATGCCTGTAAATAGCCTTAATGTTTTAAGGTCAACTTACACTGTAAAAAATGATTCACTTTATTTACTCAATAAAATTGTTTAAAATTGTATATCCTATATTATTAAGTAAATTTAACACATTAGAATTAATTCGAAATAATCAAATTAGATGCTTACAAGAAACCATTCAAAAATGATTAGAAGAACATGAAAAAATTAAGTAAAATTTACACAAAAATATTGATTTCATTGAGAAAAAAAAACGGAAAAAAAAACACTATGCTAAAGAATACTATGTTATACATGCCAGGCCAGTAGTTGGCGATCATGAAACACCCTGTGAAAACATTATATGTATGCACATGACGTCAACTTTTTTACAAATTCACATATTTGTTGCTTACATAGATATGATACAGGCATAATGTTCAGAAGTTTGTGTCTTCAGTCCCTCAAAACATAGTTATTGAAGACACCTAAAGTTCACAAACAGAATCACTGAAGGAGAAAAGGGTAAATTTATAGGGTTACCATTATAGTGGTCAGGTGTTTGCTTTAGTTGGGCTCTTGACCCTTGACTTTTTAATATTACGTTTTGTATGGTTGTTGTAGCTGAATTATAACAGCTAGATATGCCAAGAGTAAAGCTGTTCAGGTGGTGTTGGTTATGATTTTACATAATTATTGTTTGGCCTGAGTGTTATAAATAGAGCCTGTTCTCTGAGTTAAATTATCATTCAATATAGCAGCCCCTGTAATTCAACAATAGAAGACCTGAAATCTCCTGTAAAATCCAGAGTTTAAGAATTCTGATTAAGAAAAAAAATTGTAGTGGGGAAGGGAAACATTCTTTTAGACACACAGTGACATCAAGAACCAGCGTATGAATCTCAAGAATGGTGACGAACAGCATATTCAGATTAACAGACTAACTGTAAGCATCACAAAACAAGCTACTAAAAATTGAATCAAAAATAAAAGAAAATATTAAGAATAAATCTTAAGACAATTAATCTCATAATTTATTCATGCCGCAAAGCATGATGGGAGCCATAAATGAGTTTTTGATTGGTGGCACCCAGAATGCAGTGCAACATGCTTTTTGATGGTCACCATTGTTGAGGTTCTCAGCCTAATTCTTGATGTCTGTTGCCTAAATGAAATACATTTTCTTTTTTTTAAATGTTTTGAAACATTTGCTTCTTAGAATCTCTCCGATTATGCTGAAAATACCAGACCTTACACTGTACAGACAAAGGACGTCTGTTGTTGATAAGACACAACCAACTCAGAATTCCAGATCAAACGATGGCAAAACGAACAACAACAGATGATCTTATTCTTTATTGGCTTGTCTAACTGCTGTATCACAATTACAGCAATCAACAAAATTGTTTAAAAGTTTAAGGGTCAAGAGCCCAACTAAAGCAAACACTGACCACCGTAATGGTAACCATGTAGATTGTAGATTATGCTCCTTCAGTGATTCTGTTTGTTAACATAAGGTGTCTTCAATAACTATGTTTTGGGGGCTTGAAAACACAAGCTTTTGAACACTATGCCTGTATCATCTCCATGTAAGCAACAAAAACATGAATTTGTGAATTACTTTTTTGCGCTGTGTTTCTTAATCGCTAACTACTGGCCTGGTATGCATAACATAGTATTACTTAGCATAGTGATTTTGTTTTTCTTTCTCAAAGAAATGTTTTTTGTTTTGTTTTGTTTAAACTTATTTATTTTGTGCTATTTGACTCATTTTGAATGGTTAATTTCTAAGCATCACATTTGATTAATTCTAATGAATTCTTATGTGTTAAATTTAATTAATAATATTGCTTGTAATCTGTTGCCACAATTTTATTAAGTAAATATAGTGTATTATTTTTAACAGTGTACACCAACTACACACACATTTCCTATCATGTATGCCTATGAAAGACGATCGAACCAATCAGAGTAGGTATGGGGCGGGTTAACGTGTGCAACCCCGCCTCTATATGCAGGCTGCAGCCAGGTGCTTCTCGTTTTTTGTCCAACAAAACCAATATTTTTGTATACATTTTACTTATTTTTTTCATGTTATTTTACTCGTTTTGAATGATTGCTTGTAAGCATCTCATTTGATTAATTCTAATTAATTCTAATGTGTTAAATTTAATTAATTATATTGCTTGTAATCTGTTGCCACAATTTTATTGAGTAAATATAGAGTATCACTTTTTACAGTGTACTGTACATATTTACATTAGTTTACTAGCAGTTGACACACTAAGGGTGAATATTTCTAACTCACCATCGTACCCATTAGTTAATGTTAGTTAATACATTAGTTAACATTAACTACAATGAACTACGCATCTGTTCAGCATTAATTAATCTTTGTTCATGTTTACTTATTCATATACTAATGTATTAGTTAATACATTATGTTGGAAAGGTAATTTTGTTTTTTTTAAAGTGTAGTTTTGTCAGCTGTGGTTGCCAGAATACTTTTGTAAAAAATACAGAAAAACTGTAAACACAATTACGGCCAAAAACTGTAAATTTTACAGTATAAAACTGTTATTTACAAACAAGAAAATTTTAATGTAAACCAGTAAATTCAACAACGCACACTGCTATTAAAATCTGTTTTGTACCTTTAACATACTGACAACCACCATAATAATGCAGGTGGTAAAAAGAGAAAGCCACATGAAGAATCGAAGTTCATCACAAGTAGCTTCGCCACAAGCAGAAGTTTATATTAATATATAGAAGGTGCACAAAGTCATTCATGCAAACACAAAACACCATCATGGTGACACACGATACTTAAACAATTCAATAAACTTTCATTAAACAGCAGAAGATGTAACATAAAGCCCAAATGTACAACTGATAACAAAAAACTATTAAAAAACATGATTATTTAAACAAAATACTTTCAAATGTGGAGCGTCACACAGGGAATTCTGGGAATATCAGTTTACAGTTTTTGACTGTAAATTATACATTGATTTGTTCTTTTTTATTTCTAAAAACTGTAAAATTAACAGCATTTTACTGTAAAATTACATGAAATGTCTGGTTAGATCTTTTACAGTTTTTCCCTGTATATAGTACAGGAACTTACTGTTAACCTATTAACACTTTTTTTTGTAGCGTTTTTACAAAATTGTACAGTTAAAATGACACTTATTTTTTACAGTGTAACTATTAACTAACAAAGCAGTCATTATTGATTTTACTGGACCTAAAATGAGTGAAAGCCATTCATGCATCTCTTACATTTTCAGAAACTTTATTACATATTATATTATTACATAACAGTGGTATACATTATATACATTTATATTATATAGTCGATGCATTAAATAAATAAAGAAACAAACTTAGAGAAGAAGAAGGTGTTTTCCTAACGTTAACTGGAAGTGAGCAACCATGGTCAGGATGAACAAACAGTTGGTAATCACCTTCACTGTAAAAAATGATCTGATCAAAAAGTTATGATAACTTATATATGTCATTAAATCAGACATAAAAAAAAATGTGTTTTGAAATTTCAACTCAGTTGTTTGAGTTTTCAATCTTCCAATTTAGGTTCACAAGTTACTTCAATGAATCACAAATTCCAGGTGCTTGAATGAACTTGCCATTTTAAATTGAGTGGGGTACAAGTCTTTGGCGTGTTGCAGATTGAGTGGAGGACAGCTCTTTGCGCATGTGCGGGGAACTACGGACTTCAGTCGGCAGGGTGCCTCATTTTTCTGTCAGACAAGAGGAGTCGGGTTGGCGTGAACAAGTTCGCTATTGGTAAGTGTCCGTAGTGTTACCCTCATAGTGTAAGCTCACACACAACCCTTCTATTTATCTTAGCCTCATTATATAACCCACACCCAACTGAAGTTTGGTACCAAAAAAAGTATTGATTGCAAGTTTGAGATGATTGCATGATTGAAGTGTTTATGTATAGCTTGTATTGGCTTAACATTGGTTTTAATGATAAAAAAAGTTTTGTACTCAAATTTGTCTGTTTTTTATAATTAAGTTAAAACAAGACATTATTTTAGATCATCTTAACTTGATACCCTAATTCAAAGACATTACCTAATTGAAATTACTAAGTTGAACCCACTAATGGGCAGAGGTGGGACTTTCAAGTCACATGCAAGTCTTCAAGTCATATCCCAAGTCCTCAAAGAGTTAAAGTTAATGAGATAATTAAGTAACTAATTAAATGATGATTGTGCATTAGTGATGAACACCTGCTGTTTCTGAGAATTACAGAGGATCAGCTGTTGATGTTTTATTGGTTAAAATCATGCCACCATCATGGAGATCAGTGTTTGCATTACTTATTAACTCAAAGAAATTTGTTTTTAAGCAATTACAATATTGTTTTATAACCAGTGTTTATGCATTGCTGAATCAAAGCTTGAAGAAGCAGGTGAGCTTACACTTTCTGCCTGTACACATGATGAATGAGCATCATGAAATGGTCTCTCTTTTGTTTATTGGCTGATACTCAGCTATCACTGAACTGAAAAAAGTCCTATTAAACATGCCACCATAATGCTTCAATATAAAAAAAGAGACTTTGTTTAGATCAGGCTTTTAGACATGGACACTTATCATATGATCCTCAACAGTGGTGACAATAATTTTTCACACTGCAGTGCATGCAGGGAGTTTTTACTATGGTGTTACCCAGCATGCATTGCAGCATGAAACATTTTGTTGAATGCCACCATTGTTGAGATTCATATGCTGGTTCTTGATGTCTGTGTGTGTCTAACTAGTTCTGGACAAAAAAAAAAAAAAAAACTAATTATGCATTGCATATTTAAAATTCATTCTCAGTAACTATTAGTGCAGCACTTTCATTTTCACAGGGTTGATTATGCAAAACCTAGACATATAGATACAAAAAGTTATTTTGATTGTAATCAGACCAACTTTTGATTATCTCAGCATAAAAAAACAGCTAATATTTGCTTACTGTACAGTATTGATCTTCCTGCATTACAACACTTCATGTATTGTTACAGACAGATATGTAACACTGGAGTCAAGGGTCAAGAGCCCAGCTGAAGCAAACACTGATCTCCATGATGGTGGTACCAATTTTAACCAATAAAACATCAACATCTGATCCTCTGTAATTCTCAGTAACAGCCAGTGTTCATCACCAATGCACAATCAACATTTAATTAGTCAACTAATTATCTCATTAACTTTAAATCTTGGAGGACTTGGGATATGACTTGAAGACTTTCTTGTGACTTGAAAGTCCCACCTCTGCTAATGGGGATAAGTTAACAGAATGCTCATTACTGAGTTCACTTTATTTTGAACTTGCATAGCAAAGTTGATACAACAATAATTGTATAGTCGTGTTGACTCGCAGAAGGCAATTCACAGCTTAACAAGACTCAAAATAATGAGTTAAAACAATTCATTAATCCATTTTGTTTTTAATTGAAATTTTGAGGCAGCTGCTTAACTTATGATTTTAAGTAGAACCAAGTAGATATTTTTTACAGTGTAGTAACAAATAGTATATTTCAAGCTAAAATATTGTGCAAAGATAGGGGGTTTGTTTAAATGGGAATACAAGTCAACCCAAAACTTCTGAACAAATTCACAAAAATAGAATACATGTACTAGGAATATCAACATATTTGGAAACAGTTGAGTTAACAGGATATATTTTATGCAGTATTTTAAAGTGGACTTCTTTGGTCTTATTAGGAAGAAAATATTTATGAGGCAACAACCACGCTCTTCTCCAATCTATATTATTAATTAAGACAGCCCAATGAGATCTACCTCGAGGAACCAAAAGAAGGCCAAAGAAGATGCTTACAGGAAGGGGGACAATGTCTTGTATAAACAGGCTAAATACACACTGGAAAAGGAGATCAAAGTGGCAAAGAGGAATTATTCTGGAAAAATAAGGACTCAGTTCACTTCCAACAACTCAGCATCAGTGTTGAAAAGTCTGAAAGAGATTACCAACTACAAGACACTATCCCCCAGCACTGTGGAGAATCAACAACTGGCAGACGATCTGAATGAGTTTTACGGCAGGTTTGAAAGAACACCCATCACCTGCCCTGAACGCCTCTCCACACAACTGTTCATACCATTCACAACTCTTGCCCTAAACACCTCTCAAAACAACCATTCACACCATTCACAACTCTTGCAACCCGCACTGAACACATCTCCAAACAACCGTTTACACCATTCACAACTCTTTCAACCAACCCCGAACACCTCTCCAAACAACCGCTCTCACCATTCACACCTCCTGCAACCCCCCTCTCCCCTACACCTGCAATACAGATAAGTGAGGATGTGGTGCGCCAGGTCTTCCAGAAGCAGAAAAGGAAAAAAGCACCAGGCCCAGTTTGTGTTACACCAGCCTGTCTGAAAGCCTGTGCTGACCAGCTGGCCCCCATCTTCACACAGATTTCAACAGATCACTGGAGCTGTGCAAAATCCCTTCATGCTTCAAACGCTCCACCAACATCCCCATCCCAAAGAAATCCAAAATTACAGGACTAAATGACTACAGGCCTGTGGCTTTAACGTCTTTGGTCATGAAGTCATTTGAAAAACTGGTGCTGGCCCACCTGAAGGACATTACTGGACCCTTGCTGGATCCTCTTCAGTTTGCCTACAGAGCAAACAGGTCTGTGGACGATGCAGTAAACATTTGACTGCATTATGTTCTGCAACACCTAGACAGACCAGGGACAGACCAGGATCCTGTTTGTGGACTTCAGCTTGGCCTTTAACACTATCGTCCCAAACCTTCTCCTGCCCAAACTAACTCAACTCTCCATGCCCACCTCCATCTGTCAGTGGATCAACAGCTTCCTGACAGACAGGCAGCAGCTAGTGAGGCTGGGAAAATACACATCCAGCACCTGTAGCACCTGTACAATCAGCACTGGAGCTCCCCAGGGCTGCGTTCTCTCCCCACTTCTCTTCTCCCTGTACACCAATGATTGCACATCTAAGGACCCCTTTGTCAAGCTCCTGAAGTTTGCAGACGACACCACACTCATCGGCCTCATTCAGGATGGTGACGAGTCTGCTTACAGACAGAAGGTTAAAGAGCTGGCTGTCTGGTGCACTCTCAACAACCTGGAGCTTAACACGCTCAAAACAGTGGAGATGATAGTGGACTTCAGGAGAAACCCCCCTGCTCTCCCCCCACTCACTATCATGAACAGCACTGTGGCTGCAGTGGAGTCATTCAGGTTCCTGGGCACCACTATCTCTCAGGACCTGAAGTGGGACATTCACATTGACTCCATTGTGAAAAAGGCCCAGAAGAGGTTGTACTTCCTTCGACAGCTGAGGAAGTTTAACCTGCCACAGGAGCTGCTGAAACAGTTCTACTCCGCCATCATTGAACCCGTCCTCAGCACTTCATTAACTGTCTGGTTCAGCTCAGCTACCAAATCTGACCTCAGAAGACTACAGAGGGTAGTCCGGACTGCTGAGCGAATCATCGGTACAACCCTCCCTTCTGATCAAGAACTGTACTTATCCAGAGTGAGCAAAAGAGCTGGCAAAATCACTCTGGACCCCTCACATCCAGCACACTTCCTCTTTGAACTGTTGCCATCTGGTCGACTCTACAGAGCTCTGAGCACCAGAACGACCAGACACAGGGACAGTTTCTTCCCTCAGGCAATCCATCTAATGAACACTTTATAATAACTGTGGAACACACACACTATTTATATTTATATACACATACACTTATTTATCTAACACACATACTTAGTGTACACTTAAATTTTTGCACATAATATACCTGTACATACATAACTGCCTATTGTAATATACCTGCACATACAATTGTCAATTTGTATATTTTCATTCCTTACCACTGTAAAACCCGACAAGTAACTTAACTCAAACCGTTTGAGTAAACAGATATCCTTAAAAACCTGACAAGTTAGGTTTACTCAAACGGTTTGAGGAAACCGATTGCCTTAAACCATTTAAGTTTTAAAACTAACACACTGTAAAACCCAACAAGTAACGTAACTTGACAAGTTTGTTTTAACAGATATCCTTAAAAACATGACAAGTTGGGTTTACTCAAACCGTTTGAGGAAACCAATTGCCTTAAACCATTTACGTTTTAACACTAATAGTTGTGAGTACTCTGAACTTAATTTAGTTGAGTTCACTGAAAGAAGATATACATTGCAATTAAATAATTAAGTGATTAATTGAGTGATAATTGTGAATTAGTGATGAACAGCTGCTGTTAACGAACAGAATTACTGAAGAAAAGAGAAACACAAGAACTACAACTGACTTCAGACACAGCCTTAGATAAAATAAACTGAAATAAAATACATTAAATCTCTCGAGATCTGATTAAACAACCCCACAAACAGCATCACCAGCTCCACTTATTAATAACCAGACTGACTTTATTTCTGTCAGACGTCTACAGAAGATCTAAGGTTTAGATGTTGATTTATTGTTTCATTTGAAGTAACCATGTTAGAAATCAGTGTTTGCTTTAGTTGGGCTCTTGACCCTTGACTTCTGTCTTCTGACTTCTGTTTTTTCTCTGGCTGTTGTAACCATTTGTTGTAACTCAAAAGCCCAGAGAAAATATCATCAGGTGTTATACACACACTCACACTCTTAAAAGCTGCTTTTATCCAAAGCAACTTACAGTGCATTCAGGTTAGCATTTTTTATATCTAACGTGTATCTAGATATTGGTTGTTATACTGCATATTGGTGATGATAATCATTTATTATTGAACTGTTTGGAGTCTAATCTCTGATGAAATAAGTGTACATTTAAAAGTGATTCTACGAGCCAGTGGTTCTGTGATAATCAGTTAATATAAAGAATTTTCCAAACCGTTTGGTTTTCTATGGTGCCACTTAGTCACACACAGACATCAATAATCAAAATATGAAACTCAACAATGGTGACAATAAAAAAATAAATAAAAAAAAAAAAAAAAAAAACAAACAAACAAAAAAATGCAGCAGAGCATGCTGGGAGCCATGGATGAGTTTTGTACTACAATAGTACCCAGCATGCATTGCAGCATGTTTTTTTTTCCGTCACCATTGTTGAGGTTCATATTCTAATTATTGATGTCTGTGTGTGACTAGTTACTGCCATTGAAAACTAAACTGTTTGGAAAGTCTTTTATATTAACTGATTATAACACAACCACTGGCTCTTTGAATGGCTTTCATTGTAATCAACTGAACTAATTATACAACACCTATTTAGTCAGTTTTTGGACTCTGAACAGCTTCGTAATTGATGATTGTCATCACCAATATGTTATACAACAACCAATACCTGATAATATTTTCCATAGGTTTTTGCCTTATAACAAACATGTTTCAAAAACACATGGCTACAACAACCAAAAAAATATAATAAGACAGAAGTCAAGGGTCAAGAGCCCAACTAAAGCAAACACTGATCTCTAACATGGTTACTTCAAATGAAACAATAAATCAACATCTAAACCTTAGTTAATTCTCAATAAGATCTTCTTTAGACGTCTGACAGAAATAAAGTCAGTCTGGTTACTAATAAGTGGAGCTGGTGATTCTGTTTGTTAACAGCAGCTGTTCATCACTAATGCTCAATCAGCACTTAATTAACCACTTGATTACATAATTGCAAAGTTTTAAAACTTACATGGTTTAAGTAAAGGCAATCTGTTTACTCAAACGGTTTGAGTTACTGTGACTTGTCAGGTTTTACAGTGTACTTATTTGTATTTTTTATTCTTTTATTATGTGTTTTTTGTTCTGTCGCCGTCATTCTGTTGCACTGCGGAGCTTCTGTCACGAAAACAAATTCCTCGTATGTGTAAACATACCTGGCAATAAAGCTCATTCTGATTCTGAACAATGCGGTCACTCTTCTGAAATATCTGGAGAAACATGTTTATTATTACATTTCTTCTCATAAATGCCAATGCCACCCAGCAACAAAGCCGAATCCTTTATATCCTTGTGGGCGTATAATATATGGCCCTTAACCAGATACATTAAACCTGTGGGAATAGCTCTAAGAACCTTATTAAATTATTTGAAAGGATTAGGAAAGTTATGGACAGTCATGAAGCGTTCATACAACAAGATATTGTCAAAATCATCAAATAAAGAAACAATATAAATTAAACCTCTATTAAACCAATTGGTGAAAAATTAGAGATTTGTTCCTAACAGTTATAGCCATTATATTCCACAAGAGAGTTTTATGTGGTGAGAAGTTGTGAACGTAACACAACTTCCATGCAAGAAGAGCAATATGATTCCTAATTGTTTCCCAAAAAAATTCTCACAATTATCCATATTAAATTCAGAAGTGTAAATGTCATTATAAAAGGTAGTAACAAAAGTAGAAAATAATTTTGGATCTGTGCACCTCACACCATTAATATTGAGAGCCGTCAATGATTTTTTTTTTCTCCTGCAATTCCTCTTCTCTAATGCAAAAAAATAACTGGAATTGGTCTCTCCTTCCTCAAGCCATTTTGCTCTAGATCTAATAAAAACCCCTCTAGCCAAGTCCAAATAAGCTTGATTAATTTGATTTAACTCCCTTAAATGCAATTCTTCTTCCGCAGTTATTTTATTTTATTTTATTTTTTATTTTATTATTATTATTATTTTGCAATAAAATATTTATTTTATTTAAGAGTTCATATATATTTTTATTTTTAGAGGCTTTTAAATCTTTACTTCTCCTAATAGCAATCTGCCTAGCCTTATATTTAAAAAAAAAAAATCCCATTTCACTTTATAACTGTCCTCAGTTTTATTTATTTATTTTTTATTTTTTTGTGAATATACCTGAAAGTAATTGTTTAATATTATTGTTAAAGAAAGCATCTTTTAAGAGTGAATAATTAAATTTCCAATAACCACGTAACCTAGGAATTTTATCAGTATTGCTACACAATTTGAAACTTATTTGTTTATGATCTGACAGGGGAGCAAATGAGTGAGAAATATCTTTTACAAATTAAGTAAGAGAGCAAAAAGAGGTCAATCCTGAATTCGGAAGACCTATTTCTATTAGACCAAGTGAATTCATGTAAATCAGGGTGAAAAAAACGCCATGTATCAGTAAAAGAACATTCTGCACATAATGCTAAAATGTTACTATTTAAATGAAGACCATCGTTACCCCTGGGAGGAAATCTGTCCAAAGTGCCATCAACACACTCATTAAAATCACCGCCTAGAATCACAAAAAAAATCAGGATATTTAACAAGTGTTTCTTACAATTCAGAGGTTATCAGAAAAAATAGAGACCTATTATCCGATCGAGCATTACAACCATAAATATTGCAAATAACAAAGTGTGAGTTATCCTGTTTAAGCGATAAAATAATCCATCTCCCTTCATCAGATGACCTCACCCCAAGTATTTGCCCTTTAAATTTATGCAAAAGAATTAAAACCCCAGCAGAGTAATTAGAGCCATGGCTACAATATATAGTGTTACCCCACTGATTTTTCCAAAATTTTACATCCATTTCACATGAATGTGTTTCCTGAAGAAGGATTATAAAAGACTCACTGCTTTTACTAAAAACAGCTTTCCTCTTTACAGCGTCACGTAAACCCCTTACATTTAAAGATACAACAGAAAAGGAATTAAATTTAAATTCCATTAAACACCAAAAACATTCAGTAGGTGGCCAACCAAAATGAGCTTTTTGCCGCCTCGTCTGCAAAGTGCGTTTGTAGCTTTTGACTGCTGAGTGGCGCTTTAACTAGGGTGACCAAATGTGCCATTTTCCCAGGACACATCCTGGCCAGGATTTCTATATTACCTAAAATATCCAGGTTTTGGCTTTGGTTTCCTGTTTTCATAGTTAATGAAGGTAATGATCGTTTGACCAATAACATGCAGACATTGTACGTAATCAACCAATCGTGGTGCATGAGAACGTGGGATCTACAGAGAACGGTCAAAGTGATGCAAATACATGTACATATTAGTGTTCGACTTGAAGCAGTACTGAGCATATCGACCGGTGTATGACATCAAAGTACCGTGAGATCTCTAGAGAGCAGATGGCTTCTTGTGCTCTTGAATCGCTCTCACTGTATTTTGTCATACAACAATTGATCTGGCAGCGCAAACAAAGCCAAAACGTGGATATTTTAGGCAATATAGAAATCCTGGCCAGGACGTGTCCTGGGAAAATGGCACATTTGGTCACCCTAGCTTTAACCACAAGTTATCAAACAAACGCATCAAAGCACATCTTTGCCTAGCCGATGTATTACATTTGACGCCTGCAGTCAGGGAAAATGAAAGAAAAACACTGCAGTTCAAATATTGAATATTCACAGATGAAAGTTTAGTACTTATGAAGTTATGTGCATTTCTCAGAACGAATTCAAGCAGGATAAATATCGAGCCTATGAGCCTGTGCATATATTTTCTCTTAGCTTCACAGTATTACACCATATTTTAGATTTGAAACATTTAATAGGTGTGCAGTATTATTTATATAATATGAATTATGTGTTATATTATCCTAAAGAAATGGTCGTTTACTTTGCATCGGAGCATTAAAAGTGGTAGCCTATTTTAGTGAGCTAGGCTACATGGATTTATATGCAAAATGTCAATATTCTCACATATTAGGCCTATATTTGTCACAAATACATTTTTAATTTATATTTTAAAATTCCTTTAATCAAACAGCATGCATTTTTGTCACACACATACTTTGTTATTCGTTACCTGTCCTTTATTTTGACAGATAACTTCTTGGAAAAAAGATATCTGTCTGTACACTGATTAAGAAATTGTTGCGTGTTTTATAAATTATTTCCTTTATTTTAGTAAAACGTGAGGCACTGTATAGTTTCGCTCCCATTATTTAGGCCTAACTAAAACAAGAAACGAATAAATTAAACCTGCATGATTTAGCTAAATCCTTGAAACTCTAAAGAATGGACAGATTAATAAAATGTCCTCACGTTTAAACTCAAGTTCTCTCATTATAATCAACAAAATGCACACAATGTAAAAAAGAGCTTCATTAATTGACCACTTCAGTGATTTTAAAGGGAGCCTTCTTTACTTGCTTTCATACAATTTTAAATGCAGCCGCATTTAAATGCAGGTGTGTATCATATTCCTTAAAATATCAGAGTGCAAGATTTGCGCAGCGCGCATAAAGCTGAGTGTGACGCGCAGCATTTATTCTTATCTTGTTTGGTTTTTATTTTGGATAATTGCATGTAAAAATTTATTTACTTTGTAATGCACATGCAAAATGTGAAACTTCCATCTTATTCGCAGTCTATAGCATTTTATAATTATTTGTACAATAATATTTAACTTAACCTGCTTTATATCTTTATTATTTAATGCAAAAGAGATGTATTAAGACTTTATAAGTTTATAAGAGTCATGCATCCGTTTAATCAAGAACAACAAATGATCAATGATTTGGAGTGGCATCGGCCATTAGATCATTTTAAAATGTCAAATAGCCTTCAATTTACAGGTTATAACTGCATCTGTCTCGGTTGTAGACTTATGAAGATTATTTTTTTAATGTGGATCCTGTACTATAAATGTGCTCTATTATTATTCAAGTGTTTGTGCGAAAATTATTAATGTGCATGCATGACAGGGAGGTGCCCTCGAGATCATTTGAATTTTTTTTCTGATTATGAAATAACTTAAAATATGGGTGCCTCACATACATGAGAAAAATATCTACAGAAAGCTTGAAATGTCTACTTTTAAACTAATCAATTCAAAACGAAAGCAAATACTCCCTGATTTTGCACATCCTGTGGAGATGAGAGTCAGCACTGTGAATTTCATCTTGCAGCCGACAAGAAAACATTTGTTTATTAATAATTAAAATGTCTCCTTTTTCGCAATTATAAGGCTACTTCTGCCTGCGCTTTGTGTCAAACTTAATGCATGTGCTTGAGCGTGGAATATATTAATGCTCATTATGGATTATAGATATTGATATAATATAAACGTGCGATTAGTTGAAAAAGACTTAAATGAACAAATAGGCTACTAGTAACTAGAAACATCTTACTTGGGGGGCAGACCTATTAAATATCCTCTAGACATCTCTGTTAAAGTTAAACAAATACATTAAGAACAAATGTTTTTGTCTCTTTGGCAGATTCTTTGTCTCTCTCTCAGAGGCGCCTCATCTGTCCTGAGGGAAAAAAACATATATTGTAATGTATGTAATACTCTGTATGCAGTTGCAGAAATGACAAAAGCCAAACCAAATGAGGCATTTGTCCTACTTTGCCTAAACCTGCTCTTCAAGTCTGAAACCCTCATAAGACACTGTTCATATAAATAGTAAGAGATTAACACCTTTATTTCAACCCCCACAAGCTATAAAGAACTACCCCCAAAAAAACCAACCCCCTCCAGCTGGACTGAATTCAGTCTGTTTTTTGGCTGCGAGGAACGGTGTGTTGTCATGTTACTGGTTGAAATGTGCTGTCCTGCACTCACAGCAGCCCTAGTCTTTCTATTCATTATGTTCTCTCACCCCATATTATTATTTTCACCAGACCATAATAATAACAAATTCTCAATTGATAATTAATCATTATTTTTGCGAAAATCATTGTTATTTGTGAAGGTAGGCATTTGAGGAAGGCTTTAAGACCAAGCGGACTCCTCTGACAGCTGCTCCCGCTTCACAGCGCGTGCGACTTGCGCTAACTGACCCAGGTTCACAGTCTGCAAAAAAATGCTTTATAGACTAACGTTTAGTGGACCTTCAGTTGTTATGCTTTAAAATTCCATGTCCCTTATTTTCTTAAAGAATAAACACTTATTTTCTACACTGTAAACCCGACAAGTAACTTAACTCAAACCGTTTGAGTAAACAGATTGCCTTGATTTAAACCATGTAAGTTTTAAAACTTTGCAATTAAGTAATTAAGTGATTAACTAAGTGCTGATTGTGAATTAGTGATGAACAGCTGCTGTTAACAAACAGATTCACTGAAGCAAAGAGAAACACAAGAACTACTACAACTGACTTCAGACACAGCCTTAGATGAAATAAACTGAAATAAAATACATTAAATCTCTCAAGATCTGATTAAACAACCCCACAAACAGCATCACCAGCTCCACTTATTAATAACCAGACTGACTTTATTTCTGTCAGACGTTTACAGAAGATCTTATTGAGAATTAACTAAGGTTTAGATGTTGATTTATTGTTTCATTTGAAGTAACCATGTTAGAGATCAGTGTTTGCTTTAGTTGGGTTCTTGACCCTTGATTTCTGTCTTAGATTATTTTTTTTGGACGTTGTATCACTCAATTAATTATCACTCAATTAATGACTTAATTATTTAATTGCAATGTATATCTTCTTTCAGTGAACTCAACTGAATTAAGTTCAGAGTACTCACAACTATTAGTTTTAAAACTTAAATGGTTTAAGGCAATCGGTTTCCTCAAACGGTTTGAGTTAACATAACTTGTCAGGTTTTAGTGAGGCTGTGTCTGAAGTCAGTTGTAGTTCCTTTCTCTCTTTTCTTCAGTAATTCTGTTTGTTAACAGCAGGTGTTCATCACTAATGCTCAATTATCACTCAATTAATCACTTAATTACTTAATTGCAATGTATATCTTCTTTCAGTGAACTCAACTGAATTAAGTTCAGAGTACTCATAACTGTTAAGTTTTAAAACTTAAATGGTTTAAGGCAATTCGGTTTCCTCAAACGGTTTGAGTAAACCCAACTTGTCATGTTTTTAAGGATATTTGTTTACACAAAAGGTTTGAGTTGTCGGGTTTTACAGTGTACAAAGAATAATATATTTTCTTAATGTGAAGAAGTAACCTTCTTCAATGCTGTAAGCGGCAGCACTGGCACGTATTATATGAACACGCACACACATATTCAATCATTACTCACCCCTCCTGTCTCAGTTTATGCTGCTATCAGTATAGCGGGTGCACACGCTTGCTTGGTAACACTCGGTCAGTCATCCACACTCCTTTCTCTCCCTCAGTTATCATGCCATCCATATAAATCACACATAAACTTTGTCTACTGTTTTATGTTTTGTTTAATTGTCTGTGTTACATGTTGCCATAGCCGGGTTACTAGATGCTGTGCTGGCGAAATAGAGGTTTCGGAGGGCGATCGCTTTTGACGTCATCGGCTGGCGACGCGCCAGCGCGGCAGCCTAGGATCCGGTGAAACCATGTCTGTTTGTGTGGTGAGGTACCCGAGTATTTCGATCTGTAAATAGAAACAGATTGCTGACAACTAATATATGGTGGTTTTATATTATGGTTGCAAATGAGTGGTGATTTGTTTTAATACATTAGCAAGTGAAGTTTTGTTTAAATCTTAAAGTGGATGATTAAATAATAACTGGTGGAACTTACCTATTAGTGGTCGTGCCTGAAAATGGGCGGAGTTTGGTCTTTAAATCTTTGCGCCAGACTTCAAACAGGACTTGTTAACCATGTCGAGGAGACGTGCTGTTGAGGTGCCATGAGCTAAGAAAAAAAAAACCTTGGTGTATTGGTAGATACAAGTGGAAAATCTGTGTATATTTATTATACTGTTATTTCATTATTTTGTTTTAAATATAAATATTGGTTTGGACTGAGCACTTGTCAATGTCTACACTGCTGGACTGTTGTTTTATCGGTGCATGTGTGAATAAAACACCAAGTTACCCTGAAGAAAATCTGTGGGTTAAGTCATCTCTTTTGGTCTCATTTAGTTTTGGACATTAACACGTCCCACAGTAGACTGAGGAGACCCATTCTGGGCTTATCATAGTCTGCTGCATCACATTTGGTGGCAGCGGTGGGATGGCTTCCCATAAGAAAGCACCAAAAGGCAAGAGGCTGGGTTTGCACTCACAAGTAAAGTGGGTGGTTAAAGGGGAAGAGACCGGGGACAGCTTGACATCGGAAGGAGAGGAGGCGTCATGGGTAGATCTTCCTGAAGCGTTGAGCAAACCCAGCTTAGCACCGACCGGTGGGCCTTCCACAGTACCCAGCGGGGGCCTGGCGAGCCTGATGAGAGACTTCCTCGAGGCGCAGCATGTGAGGGAGGAGAGATATGTGCGGGAGCTACAGGGCATTCGTGAGTCAATCCAGCAGACTGTGAGATCAACCACAGCAACTCCGAGTGACATGGGGAGCATACATATGAATCTCCCAATGCCGGGGCCTTCAGGAATATCCGCATCACCAACCAGGTCACTAACACAGCATAGAGTGCCCATACATCGATCAGAGACACAACTTCCTGTCTTGCAGCCAGGGGACGACATCGAGAGTTATCTGAGGAGGTTTGAGCGATTGGGCCGAACGTGGCAGTGGCCAAGGGAAGAGTGGCGCTGTTGACTCTGGCCGCTGCCAGACTTAGACAATAGTCTGCTGCAGGGCGGGACCAAAGGCCCAAGGAAAACACGTCGTCAGAGGCGACTATGTAAATATATGGGTACTCCAGTCTTTAAACCCGATACGAAAGGGCTTGAGACTCATGAAAGCCAGATCCCAGAAAACCTGGCTGAGTTGCAAAGGGGGGATGAAACGTTAAAAGCCTTGTTCGGAAAAGCTGAAGGGTTAAAGGAATCTAATATGGAGGAACAGTATGTGATAAACGATGGTATTTTGTATGCCCAAACTGCTGATGTTCTACGTGTGGTTGTACCCTTGTCTTGTCGACCCCTTGTGTTGTATCTAGCACACACCATTCCATGGGCAGGTCATTTAGCACCACAAAAGACATACATGCGTATCAGTTCACGGTTCTACTGGCCAACCATGTACACTGACGTGCACACATACTGCACCACATGCACAACATGTCAAAAGACCAGTGCTGTACGTTAGCGTGGTAGAGCGCCATTGCAACCATTACCTGTCATTTCCACCCCTTTCCGTTGCATCGCCATGGACATTGTGGGCCCACTAGAAAAGAGAGAAGAGGTGGTATGACCAGCAAGCCAGACTGCGCTAGTTCCAGCCAGGACAGAAGGTACTGTTACTCTTACCAACTTCAAGCAACAAGTTGCTCGCCAAGTGGCAGGGGCCGTATACTGTGGTGAGGAAGATGGGTCCAGTGACATATGAGCTTAACCACCCGGAAAAGAGGAAGACCCATCAGACCTATCACATCAACCTGCTGAAGGAGTGGAAGGAGGGAACAGTAAGCCCCAAAGACATGGTATTGATGGTGAGAACAGTAGAGGAAGAGGATGACGAGCCTAGCCCAGATATGCAACCGCAGAGAGATGCTGCAACGGTGATGCTGGATCACCTGGATGAGCCACAACGGGTAGAACTGCAAGATCTCCTCCATCAGTTCCCTTCACTGTTCCGGCCAAGGCCTGGACGGACCGAGCTCATCCAAAATACCATACACCTCACTAATCAGATTCCCTCAAGACAGCAACCATACAGAATCCCCGAACGATTACTAGCTCCCCTAAAGGCAGAAATAGAGACTATGAAAGAGTTGGGTGTCATTGAACCTTCCACTAGTGAGTGGAGCAGCCCATTAGTCATGGTACCAAAAAAAGATGGATCACTGCGTGTCTGTGTTGACTTCCGTAAGCTGAATTCCCAGTCGAAGTTTGATGCCTATCCTATGCCAAGGATTGATGACCTGTTGGAGCGAATAGGGCAGGCCCAGTACATTACGACACTGGACCTTTGTAAGGGGTCCTGGCAGGTGCACCTCGATCCAAACTCCAAGCCTCTTACTGCCTTCAGAACACCAGTTGGATTATACCATTTCATTGTTCTACCCTTTGGTCTGCACGGGGCACCTGCCACCTTCCAACGACTAATGGACCAGGTACTCCGGGGCTGTGAAGAGTGGGCGGCAGCCTACCTGGATGATGTAGTCATCTACAGTCATAACTGGAAGGACCACCTAAGTCATCTACGACAGACCTTGGAGAGAATCCATACAGCGGGCCTGTCCTTGAACGTGGCTAAATGTGAGTGGGCAAAGCGAGAAACCAACTACCTGGGGTACCAATTGGGCAGTGGTGAACTACGGCCACAGGCATGTAAGGTACAAGCAATCCGGGAAAGTCCGAGACCTAGGACGAAGAAGGAAGTCCGGTCCTTCCTGTGTCTTGTGGGCTGGTACTGCCGCTTCATCCCAGATTTTGCCTCAATCGCAGTACCACTGACAGACTTACAACAAAAAGGGGGAAAGAATCCGGTGAAATGAACAGAGGCCTGCGAAAAAGCATTCAATTCCCTAAGAGGGAAAATGTGCTCCGCACCAGTGCTGCAGAGTCCGGACTTCAACCGGCGGTTCCTGGTACAGGTGGATGCCTCTGACAAAGGAATTGGAGCAGTGCTGGCCCAAGGGACTCTGGGGGCAGAGAAGCCTATGGTGTTTTTGAGCAGGAAACTATTGCCCAGGGGGACCAGGTACTCAACGATCGAAAAGTAGTGCCTTGCAATAAAGTGGGCCCTCGAAGCTCTACGATATTACCCACTGGGGCGGGAGTTTGACCTGGAGACTGACCATCGGGCACTAACCTGGATACACTCTATGAAAGACCACAACGCTAGAGTGACTCGATGGTACTTGGCTCTCCAGCCGTTCAGATTCCAAATCCATCATTGCCCCGGGAGAAAGAACCTTGTGGCCGACTACCTGTCCAGGTTCCCGGACAGTGCGCGGCTCGAAGAGAGGGGAGGTGATGTGAAGAAGTAACCTTCTTCAACGCTGTAAGCGGTAGCACTGGCACGTATTATATGAACACGCACACACATATACAATCATTTCTCACCCCTCCTGTCTCAGTTTATGCTGCTATCAGCAGAGCGGGTGCACACGCTTGCTTGGTAGCACTCGGTCAGTCATATACACTCCTTTCTCTCCCTCAGTTATCATGCCATCCATATAAATCACACATAAACTTTGTCTACTGTTTAATGTTTTGTTTAATCGTCTGTGTTACATGTTGCCATAGCCGGGTTACTAGATACTGTGCAGGTGAACTAGAGGTTTTTGGAGGGCGATCGCTTTTGACGTCATCGGCTGGCGACGCACCAGCGCGGCAGCCTAGGATCCGGTGAAACCATGTCTGTTTGTGTGGTGGGGTACCCGAGTATTTAGATCTGTAAATAGAAACAGATTGCTGACAACTAATATATGGTGGTTTTATATTATGGTCCATATTCGTGATGTTGGCCATTTGAAGCTTAACTATTATTCATTAGGTAAAATAGGCTTTTCACGCGTGTTTCAGTATTGACAAAAAAAAAATCATAATTAGCAAAAATATGCCAAAGTGGACCGCTGCTCACGCCGAATGGCACGGTGAACGGCTGCACTGTTTCTAATGAATATGAGGCACCTGCGCGATCAAACACCTGAAACAGATAATACTCCAGTAAAGGCATAATTCAAAACTGCAAAGTGTTAGCGGCTTGAAAAATCAAGATTAATAGCAGAGTTAAAAAGAATTATTTCTAAAGGCTGGACCATTCTCATTTCGCACTGCATATGGAACCTGAAGGATTTTTTTTATTTATTTATCTATTTATTTTTTACCAAGAATTAACTGAAATGAAAACATTTAGCTTTTAATCCGTGTGTGTGTGTGTATATATATATATATATATATATATATATATATATATATATATATATATATATATATATATATATATACGTCTTGAAATTAACTCGAAAATTAACTGAAATTTTCTAATGGTTTCAAGGATGTTACAATGTTATTTTATAATGTTATTGTTGTTTTTCTTCGTCCTTTCATATCCGTTTACAAACCAGTTTGCAATCTGTCTTTGCGACACACTTCTTATATCTGAACAGACAAAATTCTAATTTGCGATAGGAACAATATATAACCGAACATAATCCTCTAGTACAAAATTAAATAATATATATTTCATAACCTTGCATGTTACTCTATTAAAAAGAACTGAATGTCAGTTTGAATACAGAACATCATTAACCATGATAAATAGGCTACACTCCAGCATTTAACGTTAACTTTGTAAGTTCAACAGGAGGAACCAAAAGCGATTCATATTAATTGAGGGTATTAACAATATTTAGTCAATTAGACCGCCCTCAAGTGTAGGTCAATCACAAAGTCAAGTCATGTCATCAAAGTTTTGAAACATGTCCACAGAGATAATGTGGTTAAGAACCATTAACATTAACCATGAGACAAGGCTATCTCACATCAACATAATTGAATCTTTTCCCGTCAATTAATGGCACCCTCAAGATCATCGTTGATGCCAGGCACTACGTTGCTAAGGACATCAATAACAACTTTCCTAGCATCATCTCCATCCTTCTCTCTCACGCCATGTAATTTTAATGTTCATTTCCAGCTGTAATGATTGCTTTCTCCAATTTCGGCCTTCAGGGTTTTATTCGCATTTTGGAGCTCCTGAATCTCCGTAGCCACAACTTTCAGAGACTCCTCATGCGTGGCTACCTCAGTAGCAAGCTCAGTAACAATAGAGGACAGAGTTTCAATCTGCTTAGCCGTTGACCCAGTTGTTATTTCAATTGATGAAATTTTCTGGAACATCTGATCGTATTTTCCAGAGAGCTCACAAATGGCCGCTACTATCCATAGGATCTCTTTTCGTTTTCTTTGGTGCAGGTTTTAAGGGAGTTTCAGTTAGGGGAATCGCAAGGAGATCACTCATATCTGGGTGTGAGTCAAACCAGTTGTTAAGATCCTCAGCGTTTCCCAATGAACTCAATTCCACAGAGGAGACAATGCTAACATTCACATCAGCGCTTTTAACAGGCTGTTAAATAGTTGACGCTTGTGTTGTCTCGTTGGAAATCTGTCTAATTTTCTTTCTACCCATAGATAAATCAGTGCAAGGTGAGTAATGTGAGTAGAAAATCACTTACACATTTATACACAAAAATAGCCCGTTATCATGGTTATATAATCGTCCTATTTCAAATTTCCTGATAACACCTCCGAAAACGTGTCCACCTATCACGCCGCCATCTTGGCCCCCCGCCATCACTTGATCTCGTGATCAATGGACCTTACACCAGATGTGAATGTAATTATTTGCGTGAGTATATTACATACAAATTCAACGCAAAAACGAGAATAGAGGTGAATTCGCAGCGAATGACGCATCTGCCGCAAATGCACAATATTTGCCTCAATCGTTTCTTCCACATAAGCAGGGTGCGATTTGCCGGGGGGGATGGGGGGGATTTCCCCCCCCCCTCTGGTCTATGCATCCCTGCCTCTGCTGAATAACTTTTATCCCCAGTGGGGATAAAAACATCATGCAAACCCGCTCTGTCGTCCCGATCTGAATCAAATGATTTGCTATACTCGCTTTGAAGTCCCGATCTGAATCAAATGATTCGCGATACGCGCTTTGAAGTCCCGATCCGAATCAAATGATTCGCTATACTCGCTTTGAAGTCCCGATCTGAATCAAATAATTCGCAATACATGCTTTGAAGTCCCGATCTGAATCAAATGAATCGCGATATACGCTTTGAAGTCCCGATCTGAATCAAATAATTCGCGATACGCGATCCGATTGGAGCGCTTCGAAACAGTGAATCATTTTGCGACGCAATGGTTTAACTGATTCTGAGTTTCAAAAAGCTCTGTTGTGTTCTTTGCTCGCTTTCTCTATGTAATTTGTTGTTTGAATAACCGTGGACATTAAATCATTACAATTAATAGGCCTAACATAGGCTTACAATGTTTTTATTAAACTGAGATCACACTAAATACAATTTCCGTCGTATTAAAAACATTTCATAAAAAATTTCAAAAGCATCCCCCCCTCTGTTTTTTTACAAATCGCACCCTGCACATAAGTTACAAAAAATTGCAACTCAAGTAGAAAATTTGCATGATATTCTCACACAAGCCAATAAGCGAGGTGCTTCTTGACATGTCCACTTGATTTCACCAATGAACCAAGTCATTCCTTTCAAGTCACAAACAAGTCTCAAGTCAAATCCCAAGTCCTCAAGAGTTAAAGTTAATGAGATAAATAAGTGATTAATTAAATGATGATTGTGCATTAATTGTTATTGGAAATTACAGAGGATCTGTTATTATGACCCTTAGGTCTGGAGCATAGAAAACACAAGCCTCAAAATCAGATTTTATAACTTGGTAATTTTGTTCAGGTTTTATCAGCATGGCTACAGAGACACTGTGAATTATCAAGAAGTATATGTTTTATATATATACATATAATACACCCCAAAAAAAACTAGTAACTATTAGACACAGAGAACTTGAACCAGTATACCAATTCAACAATGACAAAATGCTTTCACATGCAATATGGTAACACCATAGTACAAAAAACTCCCGTAATATTATTAAATTGAATTTTTGGTTATAGGTATAACTTTAGAGTAATTTACGTTATCGGTAACACTTTAGAATACTGTTAGAAGAACTAACAGGTGGTTATTCATTAAGACTCATTCTGCACTTCAAGCTTTTGATTCACTACTGTTGCAATTGCTTAAAAACCAACTACTAAAAGGAAGACTTGTTAAAGCAAACCTTGAACCATGGTGGCATCTCTTGTGTCAGTATTTAATATCCAAGGCTGTGCCTGGAGTCAGTTGTTTATGGTTGTCTGTTAAGTAACAGTTATCACTAATCAATTTAAACTAATTATATTATTCTTTGTCTTGGGATCTACTAGACTCCTGAAGTTAAAAAGCTTGCTGAGTTCATGGGTGGAATACTATTAGGACTTTTACTTTCTACTGGACTTTTAAGGTTCAAGACTGTTGGTTGGTCCCTTTTTAAAATACCCACTATGAAATAATTACATTTACTGGAACAGGCTAGACACTGCTATCAAATAATCACTATAAAAGAGTAATTGTTATATTTTTTAATTGTATTATTGATATTATTTATTTGACTTATTTATAACGTTTTTGGTAAAGCTTTATAATGTTGTTGGTAACACTTTAGAATACTGTTTCTTACTTACAGTCATACCTCCCCAATATTAAATAGTTACTCCAGAAAAATAACTATGAAATAATTACTAGGCCAATTCTATAATAAAATTTCAAAATTACTTGAGTAAACAGTACAGATACCCCAATTTGAGTACAGTAGCAATTTTGTTACAGTCCACTTATTAGCCTATAATGGAAATGAAATATCATTTTGTTTGCTTCTAAATATTTAACTTTTGATTATAAAATGTTTGTTAAATTAGTTTAAATGTGGGCAGTAATAAAATATGCTGTATTAAGAACTGTTCTCATCTGAAATAAAGATTGTAAACAAGTTGTGTCATGTATTTTACAAAGTTTATGATTACTTTTATAGTTTTTTTAGAGTGTAAGTTTGATATGAGTCAAAATGATGTAGTAATTATTGTTTACTCATAGGTTCACTTTAGAATACTGTTTCAGGTTAAGTAATTCCTGTGGAATTATCTGATAATTCTTTATTAATTACTAAAGGGTTCACTATAATTTCACTTTAGAATAGGCCTATTGTTTCAGGTTTGTTCGAAATAGGTCCTGCAGAATTATTTGATAATTATTTATTAATTACTAATGGGATCCCTATATTTTCACTTTAGAATAGGCCTAATGTTTCAGGTTGGAAATAAGTCCTGCAGAATTATTTGAGTATTCTTTATTAATTACTAATGGGTTCCCAATATTTTCACTTTAGAATAGGCCTACTGTTTCAGGTTCGAAATAAGTCCTGCAGAATTATCTGATAATTCTTTATTAATTACTAATGGGTTCCCAATATTTTCACTTTAGAATAGGCCTACCGTTTCAGGTTCGAAATAAGACCTGCAGAATTATTTGATTATTCTTTATTAATTACTAATGGGTTCCCTATGTTTTCACTTTAGAATACTGTTTCAGGTTCTAAGTAATTATTGCGGAATTATCTAACAATTCTTTATTAATTACTAATGGGTTCCCAATAATTTCACTTTAGAATAGGCCTAATGTTTCAGGTTTGAAATAAATCCTGCAAATTATTTGATAATTCTTTTTTTAATTACTAATTGGTTACCTGTATTTTCACTTTCCTCAGGCTTTGCCTTTCATACAGAAATTGAATTAATGGTAATGTGACATATGCTAATGAGGCACACATACAGTACTGTATATAAAATATAAAAACTAAGGTAATTTATCGCAAGGCACTGGAGTGGTGGTGGGGTTCCTATTGGAAGCTGATTTCTTACAAAGCACACTCACAAAACAATTCACTACACAGGCAAAACCTCTATAAAACGGATTTATTAATATTGCATTTTCATACTACTACTACTACTACTATTACTACTACTGCTAATAACATTTATATGAAAGGGTCACAATTCAATGTAATTTTGTAAACAAACATTTTATAATCAAAAGTTAAATATTTAGAAGCAAACAAAATGCATATTTCATTTCCATTATAGGCTAATAAGTGGACTGTAACAAAATTGCTACTGTACTCAAGTAATTTTGAAAATGAATTGGCCTACTTATAATTTTACTGGAGTAATATTTTATTGGGGTATCTGTACTTTTACTCAAGTACTTGATTTGTGGGCCACAGCCTGATTATTATTATAGTGATTATTTGCGTATAACTGTTCATTAGTACACTGTAAAAAATGATTCACTTTATTTACTCAATAAAATTGTTTAAAATTGTATATCCTATATTATTAAGTAAATTTAACACATTAGAATTAATTCGAAATAATCAAATTAGATGCTTACAAGAAACCATTCAAAATGATTAGAAGAACATGAAAAAATTAAGTAAAATTTACACAAAAATATTGATTTCATTGAGAAAAAAAAAACGCAAAAAAAAAAAAATATGCTAAACAAAAAAAAATAAAAACGAAGAAAAAACTATGCTAAAGAATACTATGTTATACATGCCAGGCCAGTAGTTGGCGATCATGAAACACCCTGTGAAAACATTATATGTATGCACATGACGTCAACTTTTTTACAAATTCACATTTTTGTTGCTTACATAGATATGATACAGGCATAATGTTCAGAAGTTTGTGTCTTCAGTCCCCTCAAAACATAGTTATTGAAGACACCTAAAGTTCACAAACAAGATCACTGAAGGAGAAAAGGGTAAATTTATAGGGTTACCATTATAGTGGTCAGTGTTTGCTTTAGTTGGGCTCTTGACCCTTGACTTTTTAATATTACATTTTGTATGGTTGTTGTAACTGAATTATAACAGCTAGATATGCCAAGAGTAAAGCTGTTCAGGTGGTGTTGGTTATGATTTTACATAATTATTGTTTGGCCTGAGTGTTATAAATAGAGCCTGTTCTCTGAGTTAAATTATCATTCAATATAGCAGCCCCTGTAATTCAACAATAGAAGACCTGAAATCTCCTGTTAAATCCAGAGTTTAAGAATTCTGATTAAGAAAAAAAATTGTAGTGGGGAAGGGAAACCTTCTTTTAGACACACAGTGACATCAAGAACCAGCGTATGAATCTCAAGAATGGTGACGAACAGCATATTCAGATTAACAGATGAACTGTAAGCATCACAAAACAAGCTACTAAAAATTGAATCAAAAATAAAAGAAAATATTAAGAATAAATCTTAAGACAATTAATCTCATAATTTATTCATGCCGCAAAGCATGATGGGAGCCATAAATGAGTTTTGATTGGTGGCACCCAGAATGCAGTGCAACATGCTTTTTGATGGTCACCATTGTTGAGGTTCTCAGCCTAATTCTTGATGTGTGTTGCCTAAATGAAATAAATTTTCTTTTTTTTTTTTTAAATGTTTTAAAACATTTGCTTCTTAGAATCTCTCTGATTATGCTGAAAATACCAGACCTTAAACTGTACAGACAAAGTACGTCTGTTGTTGATAAGACACAACCAACTCAGAAATCCAGATCAAACGATGGCAAAACGAACAACACCAGATGATATTATTCTTTATTGTCTTGTCTAACTGCTGTATCACAATTACAGCAATCAACAAAATTGTTTAAAAAGTTTAAGGGTCAAGAGCCCAACTAAAGCAAACACTGACCACCGTAATGGTAACCATGTAGATTGTAGATTATGCTCCTTCAGTGATTCTGTTTGTTAACATAAGGTGTCTTCAATAACTATGTTTTGGGGGCTTGAAAACACAAGCTTTTGAACACTATGCCTGTATCATCTCCATGTAAGCAACAAAAAACATGAATTTTGTGAATTACTTTTTTGCGCTGTGTTTGTTTCTTAATCGCTAACTACTACTGGCCTGGTATGCATAACATAGTATTACTTAGCATAGTGATTTGTTTTTCTTTCTCAAAGAAATGTTTTTTGTTTTGTTTTGTTTAAACTTATTTATTTTGTGCTATTTGACTCATTTTGAATGGTTAATTTCTAAGCATCTCATTTGATTAATTCTAATGAATTCTTATGGTGTTAAATTTAATTAATAATATTGCTTGTAATCTGTTGCCACAATTTTATTAAGTAAATATAGTGTATTATTTTTAACAGTGTACACCAACTACACACACATTTCCTATCATGTATGCCTATGAAAAGAAGACGATCGAACCAATCAGAGTAGGTATGGGGCGGGTTAACATGTGCAACCCCGCCTCTATATGCAGGCTGCAGCCAGGTGTTTCTCGTTTTTTTTGTCCAACAAAACCAATATTTTTTGTATACATGTTTACTTATTTTTGTTCATGTTATTTTACTCGTTTGAATGATTGCTTGTAAGCATCTCATTTGATTAATTCTAATTAATTCTAATGTGTTAAATTTAATTAATTATATTGCTTGTAATCTGTTGCCACAATTTTATTGAGTAAATATAGAGTATCACTTTTTACAGTGTAGTTACTTCAAAGTAATTTTTCTTGAACCCTAACTAGTAGATAACTAATAGTAGTTCTTCAGGAGGTATGACAGAATACATTAGTTACTGATTAGCTAACTGTTACTTAACACAATCATAAAATTTTATTACATACTGATTAATTAACATATCTTCCTTAGTAGTTAACAGTAGTGAGGTAAGTGTTAATGAAAAATTACCTGTTAGTTCTTCAATAATTCCTTATTAGTTATGTAGTAAGTAAGAAACAGTTATAGTAACTATAGTAAATATATATTCATAACTATGAAATAGTTATTACTAATGGTTACTAAGTTAACCCAAATGTGAATTATCTAAAATAAAAATAAAAATAAAAAAAGAAAGAAAGAAAGAAAGAAAGAAAGAAAGAAAGAAAGAAAGAAAGAAAGAAAGAAAACTCTGTCATCTGTTAAAAATTCCTGTATTTTCAATATTGCAGTTTATTGAATTTTTCATATTGCAGTTTATTGCAACACAAATGTTTCTGGTCTTTTATTTTTTCCAGTAATGCAAACCCTTATGACATATCACTATTATATCATTAACTCTATTATTTAAATAATTGTAAATATGAATTATCTGCGTCAGTTAGCTGGTTTATCATATTAAACTTACTTCATATCCACTTGTAAGCTTTTGATGCAGCAGTGCGTCCAGCCTTTGGCGTGCTCATACAAAAAATGAAAGTGTAAAATAAAAGCAAATGCATTATGATGTGTGAGAAGCTATAGAAAGACATGAATTTGAATATTTGCTGGCTTGATTTGCAAGCAAATGCAAAAAAGTTACTCAGTTATGCAATTATGGAACATGCACAAAGCTTATATTGTTCTCTGAAAACCACATACACCACATATTATACATTTGACCAGTTTGAAAATACAAATGCATGTCAACACATCATCCCTTTGGAGTTATAAGGTTCTATCTGACATCCTTGACAAATTGAGTTATTAAATTGGCTTGAAAAAGCCAATTTACTGATCTAATATTTAATCTTATAATTATTATTCTTCTTCTGAGCCAAAATTTAAACACTATCTCCTCATAGAGCTTTCAAGCTAGAACCACCAAACTCTGCCCAGACCTTCAGACTGGTCTGACTCTGGTTACTATATGTTTGAATGGATGTTGTTTTGTTGAATCAAAAAATAAATAAATAAATAAATAAATAAAAAACAAAACAGGGAAGGGGGGTCCTTGTAATGCATCTCAATTTAATTTTCAGACCACATGGTGCAAATGCAAAAATGAAAAAAAAAAACCAAACATTCATTTTTTTTTTCAGTTACTTCATAAATTAATAATTGCCCATTTTCTCTCCTTTTTTCAGTTCACTAAATTGTGACTTAAGAAATGATAATTTGAATAAAAATCTAAACAATTTTCTATTTTTCCATTTTTTTATCTAACAATTTGCGCTGTGGGCTGTACCATTAGCGCGGGGGTGTGGCCGCGGACTGTTTCACAAACGCTTAACGTGGCTTAATGTATCATACTAAAACAGTGACACTGGAGGACACACCTTATAAATAATAAACATATAGGGTAATATTTACAGACATGCATAATAGCCCAGATTATGGAAGCAAATTGCATATAGTTTTCCCAGTAGGCAAGGCAATAAAGTTTGCAACATTAATAAGGTGTATACCAAATTTAGCCGTACTTTTACACCGTCTTCTTCCATTAAGCCTATGGGAGGATAACAGTTTAGTGTGTAGCATTCATATTCTCATCTGCTTTCCTGTACCAATACTTTGTATTAATAAATATACAGAGATTGGGCTTTTTAATTGATACCACTGTCTTGTCTTTGTTCATTGAGCCACATATTTTCTTTAGGTTTTCAGTGGGGCACAAAACACTTAATGTGCAATTTAGCGCAATTTGCTTTTATGTTCTGGGCTATTCTGCTTGTCTGTAAATAGTATGTTTATTATTAATAAGGTGTGTCCTCCAGTGTCACTGTTTTATTTTTATATTTTTAAATTTTTTTATCTTACAATTTGCACTGTGGGCTGTACCATTAGCACAGGGGTGTGGCCGCAGACTGTTTCACAAACGCTTAACGTGGCTTAATGTATCATACTAAAACAGTGACACTGGAGGACACACCTTATTAATAATAAACATATAGGGTAATATTTACAGACATGCATAATAGCCCAGATTATGGAAGCAAATTGCACGTCAAGTGTCAGAATATGAATGCAGCGCGCCAGGATTCACATGAAGCGATTTCCTCCCATAGAAAACTATGCCCCACACACACACACATCCACTGGAGATGTAGGCAAAAGATTTATACATAAACATCAGCCGCGGAAATCTGTCTACATATATCTCCTTGTAATGTCATGTAAAAGCTACATTTTATTAGGCCTATAAATGTTTATAAAATATTTGCATATAGTTTTTTTCAGCAGGCTACAACATTACCACAAATTATGTAACTCGGCGGCAGGTGATGCCACTGCCACTTCCGAAGTCCAGCAAGTCCGTGGCAGGCAGCAATAGCCGCGGCTAGTTATTTTAGTAGGATACATTTAGCCACATTAAGCTTTTGTGAAACAGTCTGCAGCACACCCCCGCACTAATTGTAATGCATTAAGCGAAGAAGCGTTTGTTGTAAAGTGGAAAGATAGAATTTTGTTTTGATTTTATTTATTATTATGATATTTTTTGGATTTTCAATTTAGAAATAGTAATTTTTGAAGATGGAAAGAAAATGGCAATTGTTCATTTATGAATTAGTTGAAAAAAATAAAAAAATGAATGTTTGGTTTAATTTTTGCATTTTTGCATTTGCTCCATGTGGTATGAAAATTGAATTGTGAAGCATTACACGGACCGGGGAGCAACAGACATATTAATATTTTTACAATCTGAAAGAAAAAGAGAAATAAAACAAAACAAATAAAAACCCCACCTTTATATAATCCAAATTTGGGTAGGCAAACTTTGCCATGCATCAGTGGTACTAGGTTTAGCCCTGTTCATTTGTGCTGTTGTATATTCACAAGTAACTATTTTAAGGAGGCTGTGAATCCAGAATGTTTTTGCACACTGTGAGGAGTAAACCAGTTTTTTATTGTCTTTTTTTTTTTTTTTTTTTTTTTTGCAGCTGTAAAACCAGCAAACAACATTCTCTTCTTTAATGAAGTTATACAGGAGTTAGAATCGTCATTGAGAAGACATAAACATGTATTAGACATGTAATCAAGTTGTACTAAAAAGGATAAAACAGAATTCACATGTGTCCATAGGTTGACAACAAATGGACATTCCCAAAACATGTGGAGAAAAGTACCTGATGATACAGTGTTACAGATATGGCAGTTATAGGTTGATTGCAGTTTCATTTTAAACCTTTTGTAAGGAGTTATGTATGCTCTATGGATGACTTTAAAATGGATAAGATGATAAGCCAAGTTTTTAGAAGTTAAGATTAGATTAGACCACACCTTCTCCCAGTCGACCGATAAGTCAAAATCTGTTAATTCACGATTCCATATATGTCTAATAGAAAGAGGTTTTCCACAACCAGACCAAATTTATATTTATCATTTTTATTTCCTGTGCCAGCAAATAAAATATCTTGGAGCCTATATGGTTTAACCTTGTCAGCTTCGATTACTCTCCATGAAGCTTTGGATTGAGGATCAACCCAAATATAAAGAGCCTTAAGTTGAAAGGACAAATAATATAATTCAATATTTGGTACAGCCAATCCTCCTGAAAGTATACACTCTCAGAAAAAAAGGTACAGAAGCTGTCACTGGGGCAGTACCTTTTCAAAAGGCACACCTTTGTACCTAAACAGTCCATATTGGTTACCTTAATATACATATAAGTACCTAAAGTGTAAATATTAGTGCCTAAAAGGTTCAAAAATGTACCTTTTGAAAAGGTACTGCCACAGTGACAGCTTTTGTACCTTTTTTTTCTGAGAGTGTAGGACACTGCAACGTTTTTATTCTGGGTCGTTTACCATTCCAGATAAACTGGGAAAGTATGGAATTGATCTCCTTAAAGTAACCTGGAGGAGGGGAAAGAGGCAACACAGAAAAAAAAAAATTAATCCGAGGTAACAAATTGATTTTGACGGTGGAGATTTTGATTGGAGAGAGACTTTAAGATTATTCCATCTTTGAGTATCACATCTGATCTTGACTAAAATATTATTAAAATAGTTTATGGCAATATTATGAATGTCTTTATATATGGTAATACCCAAATAAATGAAATAATCTTTATAGAAATGAATGAGGGGATGCGAGAGTTAACTTTAACATTGTTAATTGGCATTAAAGCAGATTTGGACCAATTTATCTTGTACCCCAATAAACTACTAAAGTGGTCAATTTCCTTAATTATACCAGTTATTGACATATCAGAATGATCTAAATATAAGATAATGTCATCAATGTACAATGAAATAATATGATTATGATCATGAATCTTAATCGGTGGAACGTCAGATTTCCTTATGGCTTGTGCTACAGGTAGTGGTACAAGGGATAAACAAAACAGTAAAGGAGAAAGTAGACATCCCTGCCTTGTTCCACGCTGTAAAGGGAACGTTGGGGGGGGGGTGATAATATTACCAGTCAAGATAATATTACCAGATTAAGGTGTCTTAATCAATTTAATGTTCACTGAAACCAAAACATTGCAGAACTGCCCACATATAGTTCCACTCTAGCCTGTCAAAGGCTTTTTCTGCGTCAAGTGAAAAAAACGCACAAGGACTCGGAAGAGAGTCTGCAAAATCGAGTACATGAAACAGCTGATGCATAATTTCTTTCTTTCTTTTTCTTTCTTTGGCTCTCAACGAAGGCGATCGCATTTTCTCTCCCTCTCCTCCCCCTTATCTTCCCTGCTTTGCTTCTCTCGTCTCGTCTATTGTCTAATACTTTGAGAGACTCTCTCTGCACTGCTCTCCAAACCAAAAAATCATGGATTTGATCAACTGGTCTCTCAACACAATTGACACCATCTTCTCGATGAGAAGCTTGGGTTCGGGGGAATCTGACTGCACTGCCGGAACGTTCGCAGCTGGCAACACGATGGACGCGTGGGATAGGTGGCAGGTCGTGTGTCTGGCGGCCCTTTCCGTGGAGGACATTGAAGATATCTACCTATTCGGAACCATGATAACAGGTCTTCTGCTGATTGGATTAGGCTTTGCCCTGGGTTATCGAAAAATTCAGAAAACGGTAACAGCTGTCCAAAGCCTCACAAGGCTGCCCGTTATGATTGTAGCAGTGGGCTACTCGCCCCAAGACCAAACAACCCTAATCTTATCTGCTTTCGGCTCCCCTCAACCAGCACTGGCCTCAGCCAAGGCCGCTGTTGTAACAACAACTCCCCCAGAAGAGCACTGCAGTGAGATGCTCTTGCGTTCCTCCCCCCACTCCACAGACACCTGCTGATTGTTGACTCTGTTTGGGACCTGATCAAGGCTGTCTCCATGGCAACTTGCTGTGAATCTCAATCCTGCGGACCGAGGCACCTAGATTTGATGCCAGGAGTAGCGACTCTCCAGGCCTACATACAAGAAATTTTACATACATACACACACATACGCACATATATACAGATATGCAGTCACCATCCCTCGCCTTCGCCGCTTTGTACCGCCAGTCTGACAAGCGGGTCTGTGACCAGCGCCGAATGGCTGCAGGACCGGATGGCTGCTTGCCTGTGCTGGGTTACCTCCACCCCCCACTCCCCTCCCCTGTTGCAAGTCGTGTGTTTTTCATGTTGTATTGATTATGTGCTTTTGTTACTGAGGTGTTTTTCCTGTACTCCCACAGGAGCATAGTCTGGGGGTTGTTTTTTTTCTCCTCCCCTCCCTCATGTTATGCTGTATTTCTTACTCCCCTGTACTGCATTTCGTTGCCTTGTTGAATCGAATCGAATCTAATCTAATCTAATCTAATCTAATCTAATCTAATCATATCGGATGCGTGATGCCCCTTAATAAAACCGGTTTGGTCCACTTTGATTAAGCCATGAATTACTTTCTCCATATGAGAGTCAAGAGTTTTAGCATAAACTTTTAGATGGCATGGGACGAGTGATACTGGTCTGTAGTTAGAGCAATCTAACGGATCTTTACCCTTTTTAAGAAGCAATGATATCAAAGATGTTTTTTGGTCTCTATGAAATGTACAATGCTCGATTGCAAAATTAAATGAAACAAGCATGAGAGTCCCTACCACATCCCATATTTCTAAATATAGTTCAGGAGGAAGGCCATCTAGGCCTGGTGATTTGCCCTTCTGAAGACTTTTTAGTGCTTCATGGAGCTCCTCCAAATTTAACGGGGCCTCCAAAGAGTCTTTGTCCATCTGAGTGATCCGAGGCCATTCTAATTTATCAAAGATCTCTTTACAAACTGGATTAAGTCATATTCCTCTTTTAAGGAGGACAATCGTGTAGCTTGTTGATAAGAAAAAATTAGTTTTTGTATGTTTTGTAATCTTATTTTCTAATTGTGTAAATTGGCGGGTTTTCGCTTTGGCAAGAGCAGAAGATAAATATATACAGAATCCTCGTATTGCACATTTTGTCGTTTCCCACAATATTTGAAGGTCTACATCACAAAATATATTAATTTCAAGAAACTCCTTTATATGATCTTTTAGCAAATTAATGAATGTCTGATTGTTTAATAATGATGTGTTAAAATGCCATCTAGGGGCCTTGGTCTTAATGTTGGAAAGGTGAACATTACATAACACTACACAGTGATCCAAGTACTCCTCGCTGCAGACTGTAGCGCTGTGACGTCATGTATGTGTTTACCGCGCATGCGCAAAGTGACATATGGTATGTCTATAAAATGCATGCGCAGTAATGTGGTGATGTCACGTACATGTATTTACCGTAAATACGCGTGCGCACCGTACTGACTGGCATTAATGCGCATGTCCAGGTTCATTCACTTCCGGATGTTCGAAAGGTATAGTGGATTTGAGATTCGGTGGCTGTAAAGTCAAAAAAACATTTAATTACTTTTGTTTTCTTAAAAATGTGCATTTGTGTTAATGCTTTGGTCATAATCATAGAGTGTCACTGCAAATGTGTGCGCTTTCAAACATTTATGCAACCCAGTCTCATTGGAAATACGTTACTCTGCCTACATTTTTGCAAAACCTGAAATACGTACCTGAAAGTACGTTTCCCTGCACTTTTCGGCTGAAACGTCCACTAGAGGTGCTATATGTGGTATAAATTTTCCCCGTTCTAGAAGCGTGTTTTTTAAAGTTTATAAAAGCAACAATATTAATAAATGATGTTCAGACTTCTCAGCATACACTCATTTTAATATCATTAAGGAATTATTTCCATGCTTTTGAGGTGCCAAGGATGCGTGACTGAGGATAAACGTCCGACATATATCTTCTGGATCGCACTTCCCCGAGGTAACTTACCGAAAGAGTATGGTATTGCCTCGCAAATGGAACAATTCATTATAAAAATGCATTTGTATGTATTAGTTTTCTGTGTTTTGTTTAAATTAAACGGCAGGGAATTGCACAATAATGACTAATGATTAGCTACATACCAAACCGCACAAAACTAGTTGGCAAACTATTCTTGAACAGCCAGCCAAAAAATGTTAGCTCTATGTGTATCTGGTGTCTCACTACTGAGACTCAAGTATGAGTTAACTGTAAGCCGAATAGATAAAAAGATATCGAACGCATTAAGAACAAGTTTTGCCAGACCGTTATGATATGTACGTTTCAGTCAGGTGATTGTTTTATGTACTCGGTGAAACGTACAACAAGTTTACTAGTGGGCAGTGGACACCCAGCTTCAATTAACCCTGGTACAAAAAAATATTATATTGACCCTATAATCTCAATTGATCTGTTCTTTTGAACTTAACATAGACTACACTGTAAAAAGTGATACTCTATATTTACTCAATAAAATTGTGGCAACAGATTACAAGCAATATTATTAATTAAATTTAACACATTAGAATTAATTAGAATTAATCAAATGAGATGCTTACAAGCAATCATTCAAAATGAGTAAAATAACATGAAAAAAAAAAAAAGTAAAATGTTTAAAAAAATATTGGTTTTGCTTGACAAAAAACGAGAAGCACCTGGCTGCAGCCTGCATATAGAGGCGGGGTTGCACATGTTAACCCGCCCCATACCTACTCTGATTGGTTCGATCGTCTTTCATAGGCATACATGATAGGAAATGTGTGTGTAGTTGGTGTAGATTGGTTAAAAATAATACACTATATTTACTTAATAAAATTGTGGCAACAGATTACAAGCAATATTATTAATTAAATTTAACACATAAGAATTCGTTAGAATTAATCAAATGAGATGCTTAGAAATTAACCATTCAAAATGAGTCAAATAGCACAAAATAAATAAGTAAAGTTTAAACAAAACAAAACAAAAAACATTTCTTTGAGAAAGAAAAACAAATCACTATGCTAAGGAATACTATCTTATGCATACCAGGCCAGTAGTTAGCGATTAAGAAACACAGCACAAAAATGTAATTCACAAATTCATGTTTTTGTTGATTACATGGAGATGATACAGGCATAGTGTTCAAAAGCTTGTGTTTTCAAGCCCCCAAAACATAGTTATTGAAGACACCTTATGTTAACAAACAGAATCACTGAAGGAGCATAATCTACAATCTACATGGTTACCATTACGGTGGTCAGTGTTTTGCTTTAGTTGGGCTCTTGACCCTTAAACTTTTTAAACAATTTTGTTGATTGCTGTAATTGTGATACAGCAGTTAGACAAGCCGATAAAGAATAAGATCATCTGGTGTTGTTCGTTTTGCCATCGTTTGATCTGGATTTCTGAGTTGGTTGTGTCTTATCAACAACAGACGTCCTTTGTCTGTACAGTGTAAGGTCTGGTATTTTCAGCATAATCAGAGAGATTCTAAGAAGCAAATGTTTCAAAACATTTAAAAAAAAAAGAAAAGAAAATGTATTTCATTTAGGCAACAGACATCAAGAATCAGGCTGAGAACCTCAACTATGGTGACCATCAAAAAGCATGTTGCACTGCATTCTGGGTGCCACCAATCAAAACTCATTTATGGCTCCCATCATGCTTTGCGGCATGAATAAATTATGAGATTAATTGTCTTAAGATTTATTCTTAATATTTTCTTTTATTTTTACTTTTTTTATGCCTTTTTTAGTAGCTTGTTTTGTGATGCTTACAGTTCATCTGTTAATCTGAATATGCTGTTCGTCACCATTCTTGAGATTCATACGCTGGTTCTTGATGTCACTGTGTGTCTAAAAGAAGGTTTCCCTTCCCCACTACAATTTTTTTTTTCTTAATCAGAATTCTTAAACTCTGGATTTAACAGGAAATTTCAGGTCTTCTATTGTTGAATTACAGGGGCTGCTATATTGAATGTTTAATTTAACTCAGAGAACAGGTTCTATTTATAACACTCAGGCCAAACAATGATTATGTAAAATCATAACCAACACCACCTGAACAGCTTTACTCTTGGCATATCTAGCTGTTATAATTCAGTTACAAAAACCATACAAAATGTAATATTAAAAAGGTCAAGGGTCAAGAGTCCAACTAAAGCAAACACTGACCACTATAATGGTAACCCTATAAATTTACCCTTTTCTCCTTCAGTGATTCTGTTTGTGAACTGTAGGTGTCTTCAATAACTATGTTTTGAGGGACTGAAGACACAAACTTCTGAACATTATGCCTGTATCATATCTATGTAAGCAACAAAAATGTGAATTTGTAAAAAAGTTGACGTCATGTGCATACATATAATGTTTTCACAGGGTGTTTCATGATCGCCAACTACTGGCCTGGAATGTATAACATAGTATTCTTTAGCATAGTGTTTTTTTTTTTTCGTTTTTTTTCTCAATGAAATCAATATTTTTGTGTAAATTTTACTTAATTTTTTCATGTTCTTCTAATCATTTTGAATGGTTGCTTGTAAGCATCTAATTTGATTATTTCTAATTAATTCTAATGTGTTAAATTTACTTAATATAGGATATACAATTTTAAACAATTTTATTGAGTAAATAAAGTGAATCATTTTTTACAGTGTACAAATAGAGGGGACTGCTCAAATATAATTGATTTCTACAGCATAACGTTATATTTATTATTTTGTTATCAGTGAATAAACAAATATAAATATCTTACATGGACCATTCACGGACTGATCAGGCTACGATCAGCATCGTAAATCCTGCATTTTTTTATATTTTAATTTTTTATGTACATTTATAACACTATACTTTACATTATATTACATTTGCATAAAATTACACACACACACGCATAAAAAAGTAGGCTAAATGCTGCTGTGAGGGTGTTTAAAAAAAGGCGGCTGTGTGAGTGACGGTAAAAATGACATCCTTCTTGACTGCCTTTATTCATCTCTTTCTATTTTTTCCTCTTTTTGAAAGTTGCGAAGACACTATTGAGTTTTTCTTTTGATATCTGAACAAATGTGAAGGCAACAACAAATATATTTAATGCACTGCTATAAAATAATGACGATTTCTGCTTCAGAGAAACCTGGGGGCTGTAAGCCTGAAAGCATTCTGTAATAATGGCCACCAAGGATTTGTCTGATCCTGATCCAACTGCAGAAGACATGGAAAAGGAATTGGATTTTGACATCGATGAAATAATGACTGATTTGCAAGAGTTGCAGGAAGTAAATTGTCTCTTTTTTGTGAGTAATGATAGTGTTCGTTTTGTAGCATTTTATTCTGATAACATATCATCATTATGGCTAGGAGGATACTGCTCTTAAATCACGACCTAAAAAAAAGACGTTCCAAGGATCAGATGGAAAAAAAAGAGACAAAAGTGATCAATGCACAGTGTGCTATTGGTAGGTTACAAAAGTCTACCATCTTGACAATAATTTTTTTTTAAACCATTATCTGTGTTTTGGTAAATTATAATACAATTAGGCCTAGATTATGACCATTTGTTTTCTTTTATGACTTTTGGCTTTCAAGATATATAGTTACAGCAGCTCCATGATGCTCTTATCTTAGAGAAAAGTATGTCTGCATCTCACAACTGGATTGTAAGACAAATAGTGTCTGAAAACCGTTGGACAGAAGCAAGACAAACACTTTTGGACTGCTCGCTTGCCTCAAAAAGGGTATTTTCCGTATCTTGTGATCACTGCAGAGTGAAGGCAGCAGTGATAAGGTGCAAGGACTGTTTGCCAAAACCACATTACTGCGACAACTGGGATGTGTAAACTCACCAATACCTTGCTTTGCATAACAGGGAGTGTTTTTAGAACATTTCTTTAAACCTATCCCTCCATCAAGTGTTATAAAGGACATCAGTGGCCAACACACATTACGTGAGCAAGGTAAGAAAAACATATTTATGAATACACAAGTCTTAAAGTCTAAGTCATATTTTAGTTATGTTCTTTTTTTTTTTCTTTAGCATGTTTGTTACCCATCCAAGAACCTCAACATATTTGCGATTGTGTGGCTCAAAACATGTCTGTAAGTAAATGTACTCCTTAAAACCAAGTATTTACTCAATCCATTTTTTTTTTGATATTCAGGCTTGTCATTGTAACTTATTTGGACTTTATTGTAGGTCGCTATGACCTCTCTTTGCCTGTTTGGAGCTGCATTACATGCCACAAAACATGGACACCTGAGCTGCAGGACCTTATCCGAAGTGGTTACTGGCCAGGCTCTGTTGCATTTCAAACTATATATCAGATTGACCTATTCACATCTTTTGAGCAGTTCAAAGTCACTGCACCAGGCCTCTCAAGACAAGCATTTGTGAACATGTTAGAGCATAGGTCACCAACATTTGGATGGGTACATTTAAAAAAAAAAAAAAAAAAAAAAAACATCTAATTTTGTTAATGAACTTTTCCTTACGCCCGATTAATTTTAGTTTTCTTTTTTCCACTGCTAGATCGATACTGTTTGTGGCAAAACATTCCTATTGTCATCATGAGAAAGAGAAGCTCAGTGGAATAGATAATTTCTTGTGCCCTGCATGTGTCCCAGATGCAGTTGCAGTGTCTGCAGATGGAAACCGTAAACTATACCGGTTTAACAATAGCATAACCAATATATCAAAGAGATATTTATATACATGTTTAGTTTATTTTGGCCTTATAATCCAATATAATCCAATTTGTTCCACTGTAATTAATATAGAGTACAGAAGCAGCCTTTCTATGATGGAATTTTCATTGCTAAGGATGAAGATGTGACAACATTTGTTGATTTAATTCAGCAAAAGACCAACCCTGTATGCTTCCATCATTTTATTAGTATTTTTCTTGTTTAACTGTATATATGTTATACAAACCCGATTCCAAAAAAGTTGGGACAAGTTGTAAAGTTGTACAAATTGTGAGTTAAAAAGGAAAGGAATAATTTACAATCTCATAAACTTATATTTTATTCACAGTAGAATATAGATAACATATCAAAAGTTGAAATTGAGACATTTTGAAATGTCATGCCAAATATTGGCTCATTTTGGATTTCATGAGAGCTACACATTCCAAAAAAGTTGGGACAGGTAGCAATAAGAGGCCGGAAAAGTTAAATGTACATATAAGGAACAGCTGGAGGACCAATTTGCAACTTATTTAGGTCAACTGGCTCTCAGAAGTTAAGATGGGCAGAGGATCACCAATTCCCCCAGTGCTGCTGCAAAAAATAGTGGAGCAATATCAGAAAGGAGTTTCTCAGAGAAAAATTGCAAAGAGTTTGAAGTTATCATCCTCTACAGTGCATAATATCATCCAAAGATTCAGAGAATCTGGAACAATCTCTGTGCGTAAGGGTCAAGGCCGGAAAACCATACTGGATGCCCGTGATCTTCGCTTAGACGGCACTACATCACATACAGGAATGCTACTGTAATGGAAATCACAACATGGGCTCAGGAATACTTCCAGAAAACATTGTCGGTGAACACAATCCACCGTGCCATTCGCCGTTGCTGGCTCGAACTCTATAGGTAAAAAAAGAAGCCATATCTAAACATGATCCAGAAGTGCAGGCGTTTTTTCTGGGCCAAGGCTCATTTAAAATGAACTGTGGCAAAGTGGAAAACTGTTCTGTGGTCAGACGAATCAAAATTTGTAGTTCTTTTTGGAAAACTGGGACGCCATGTCATCCAGACTAAAGAGGACAAGTACAACACAAGGTGTTATCAGCACTCAGTTCAGAAGCCTGCATCTCTGATGGTATGGGGTTGCATGAGTGCGTGTGGCATGGGCAGCTTACACATCTGGAAAGGCACCATCAATGCTGAAAGGTATAACCAAGTTCTAGAACAACATATGCTCGCATCCAGACGTCGTCTCTTTCAGGGAAGACCTTGCATTTTCCAACATGACAATGCCAGACCACATACTGCATCAATTACAACATCATGTCTGCGTAGAAAAAGGATCCGGGTACTGAAATGGCTAGCCTGCAGTCCAGATCGTTCACCCATAGAAAACATTTGGCGCATCATAAAGAGGAAGATGCACTCTAAAAAATGCTGGGTTAAATATAACCCAACGCTGGGTTAAAAAGGGACCAACCCAACAGTTGGGTTGTTTTGACCCAGCAGTTGGCAGAGGTATAAAGTCCAGGGGTCAGAAAGTAAAAGTCCTGCCATATGTTTATTCCACCCATGAACTCAGCAAGCTGTTTTAACCAGAGGAGAACCAAGTCATTCCTTTCACATCACAAACGAGTCTCGAGTCAGATCCCAAGTCCTCAAAGAGTTAAAGTTAATGCGATAATTAAGTGACTAATTAAATGAAGATTGTGTATTAGTGATGAACACCTGCTGTTAACAATCAACTTAACAGAAGAAAAGAGAAACACAAGAAATACAACTGACTCCAGGCACAGCCTTGGATGAAATATACTGATTTATTTCTTTTTTTTAAAAGCACACAAGATGCCACCATAACTGTGGTCAAGGTTTGCTTTAATTAGTCTCTTGACCGTTTTAATAACTCAAAGTAGTTGGTTTCTAAGCAATTGCAATATTGTTACACAGCAAACATTTGTGCATTGCTGAATCAAAAGCTTGAAGTAGCAGAGTAACTTGTGATTTCTGCTAATAACTCATGGTAAATAAACATCGTAAAGCTGTCTCTCTCTTTGGTTTATTGTTCAGGTACTGTATAACTACAAAAAAAAAAAAAAAAACTATTAAACAAAATGCCACCTTAATATGTCAATATTGAATAAAAAAAAAGCTATATCAGCTCAGGAATTTAGCCATGAACATTTATCATACTATCCTCAACAGTGGTGACAATAATTTTTCATACTGCAGTGCATGATGGGAGTTTTTACTATGGTGTTACCCAGCATTCATTGCATCATAAAGCATTTTGTTGATTGTCACCATTGTTGAGATTGGTATACTGGTTCTTGATGTCTCTCTGTGTCTAAATAGTATAGTAGGTTTTGTTTTTTGGTGTATTATATGTATATATACACACACACACACATACAGGTCCTTCTCAAAAAATTAGCATATTGTGAAAAAGTTCATGATTTTCCATAATATAATGATAAAAATTAAACTTTCATATATTTTAGATTCATTGCACACCAACTGAAATATTTCAGGTATTTTATTGTTTTAATACTGATGATTTTGTCATACAGCTCATGAAAACCCAAAATTCCTATCTCAAAAAATTAGCATATTTAATCTGACCAATAAAAGAAAAGTGTTTTTAATACAAAAAAAGTCAACCTTCAAATAATTATGTTCAGTTATGCACTCAATACGTGGTCGGGAATCCTTTTGCAGAAATGACTGCTTCAGTGCGGCGTAGCATGGAGGCAATCAGCCTGTGGCACTGCTGAGATGTTATGGATGCCCAGGATGCTTCGATAGCGGCCTTAAGCTCATCCAGAGTGTTGGGTCTTGCGTCTCTCAACTTTCTCTTCACAATATCCCACAGATTCTCTATGGGGTTCAGGTCAGGAGAGTTGGCAGGCCAATTGAGCACAGTAATACCATGGTCAGTAAACCATTTACCAGTGGTTTTGGCACTGTGAGCAGGTGCCAGGTCGTGCTGAAAAACGAAATCTTCATCTCCATAAAGCTTTTCAGCAGATGGAAGCATGGAGTGCTCCAAAATCTCCTGATAGCTAGCTGCATTGACCCTGCCCTTGATAAAACACAGTGGACCAACACCAGCAGCTGACATGGCACCCCAGACCATCACTGACTGTGGGTACTTGACACTGGACTTCAGGCATTTTGGCATTTCCTTCTCCCCAGTCTTCCTCCAGACTCTGGCACCTTGATTTCCAAATGACATGCAAAATTTGCTTTCATCCGAAAAAAGTACTTTGGACCACTGAGCAACAGTCCAGTGCTGCTTCTCTGTAGCCCAGGTCAGGCGCTTCTGCCGCTGTCTCTGGTTCAAAAGCACACGCCTGTGCACGGTGGCTCTGGATGTTTCTACTCCAGACTCAGTCCACTGTTTCCGCAGGTCCCCCAAGGACTGGAATCGGTCCTTCTCCACAATCTTCCTCAGGGTCCGGTCACCTCTTCTCGTTGTGCAGCGTTTTTTGCCACACTTTTTCCTTCCCACAGACTTCCCACTGAGGTGCCTTGATACAGCACTCTGGGAACAGCCTATTCGTTCAGAAATTTTCTTTCTGTGTCTTACCCTCTCGCTTGAGGGTGTCAATGATGGCCTTCTGGACAGCAGTCAGGTCGGCAGTCTTACCCATGATTGCGGTTTTGAGTAATGAACCAGGCTGGGAGTTTTTAAAAGCCTCAGGAATCTTTTGCAGATGTTTAGAGTTAATTAGTTGATTCAGATGATTAGGTTAATAGCTCGTTTAGAGAACCTTTTCATGATATGCTAATTTTTTGAGATAGGAATTTTGGGTTTTCATGAGCTGTATGCCAAAATCATCAGTATTAAAACAATAAAAAACCTGAAATATTTCAGTTGGTGTGCAATGAATCTAAAATATATGAAAGTTTATTTTTTATCATTACATTATGGAAAATAATGAACTTTTTCACAATATGCTATTTTTTGAGAAGGACCTGTATATATATACACACACATATACTTTTTTTTTTTTATTAATTCACTATATATTTTAGAACAACAGTATTCTGTAGTTTCACATAGTTCTTAATGCAAAACCTGAACATGTAAATGGAAGCAAGTTTTTTTAAATGAAATCAGGCCATTTCATGAGGCTTATTTCATCACATATAAACAGCAAATATCTCATCATTGTAAAACACCACATGCATTTCTACAGAGAGAGAGATCTAGCGCAACAAGTCAAGGGTCAAGAGCACAACTAAATAAAACAATGATATCCATGATGGTGGCATCATTTTAACCAATAAAACATCAACATCTGATCCTCTGTAATTTCCAATAACAGCATGTGTTCATCATTAATGCACAATCATCATTTAATTAATCACTTATTTATCTCATTAACTTTAACTCTTTGAGGACTTGGGATTTGACTTGAGACTTGTTTTGTGACTTGAAAGGAATGACTTGGTTCCTCCTCTGGTGAAATCAGCTGCTGAGTTCATGGATGGAGCAAAAATATGGCAGGACTTTTACTTTCTGACCCCTTGGCTACCCACCTCTGGTCAAAATAACCCAACCGCTGGGTCAAAACAACCCAACCGCTGGGTTGGTCCCTTTTTAACCCAGCACTGGGTTATATTTAACCCAGCATTTTTTAGAGTGTGTGACAAAGAAGACCTAAGACAGTTGAGCAACTAGAAGCCTGTATTAGACGAGAATGGGACAACATTCAGAAAACATTTGCCCCATCATAAAGAGGAAGATGCCCCAGAAGTTTGCAGACTGTTATAAAAAGAAGAGGGGATGCCACACAGTAGTAAACATGGCCTTGTCCCAACTTTTTTGAGATGTGTTGATGCCATGAAATTTAAAATCAAATTATTTTTCCCTTACAATGATACATTTTCTCAGTTTAAACATTTGATATGTCATCTATGTTGTATTCTGAATAAAATATTGAAATTTGAAACTTCCACATCATTGCATTCTGTTTTTATTCACAATTTGTACAGTGTCCCAACTTTTTTGGAATCGGGTTTGTAACTCTTGGGATACGGTGAATAAGCTAAAGTCCAAAAAGTCGACGTGTTCCTTTAATTGAGTTAATTATATTTCTAGACCTTATGTAGTATATAAAACTGGCAAAACTGAGAAATCAGAATTTGTTAAGAAGTGTTTTCACTAGGAATGCACTGATATAAACATTTTGCCCGATACAGATAACCAACAATTATTTATATTTGAAAGCCGATAACCGATATATGTGTGTATATATCTATCAGAGGTGGGTAGTAACGAGTTACATTTACTTGAGTAAATTTTTTGGGTAACTAATACTTTTGGAGTATATTTAAAGATTGGTACTTTTACTCTAACTTAAGTAAATTTTTTGGGAAAAATCTGTAGTTTTACTGTGGGCGACGCTCCTTTCGTTACTTTGTCTTAATGCAATAAAAGTTATAAATGCTTCAGTTTATTTAAAAATGCGCTGTCTACTTTTCTCTGGGCAATGAGCGATGCCCATTCGCGAATGATTCATTCTTTTGAGTCAATTCTGTTCAAAAGCTTGATCAAACCAGTGGGCAAACCAGTGAATTGGTTCGCGAATCAGTTTGAATGATTCGTTCAGTTCCCGCCGCGCGCGCTGATCAGTCTGAAGCGGTTCACTCAGAGTTGTAACAGAAAGTTTAAGAACATCAAGAGAGTTGAAGACGTGGCTTTGGATCTGCACTGAATTGAAAGCATATCTGCAAAGGCTATTGTTTGCTAGCGATGAAGAAATTTATTAGATAAACACCGCGTGTGCTGTCTATGATTCAACAGGTATAACTTAGGCTACATTTGATTACAGTACACGATACCACTATGACATTAGTTTGTTATACTGTAACTTATTAGGCCTCATGCCCATTCAAAGTTAGGGGGCACGTGCCCCCTCAGATTTTTGAGCCAAGTTGAATGCAGCTTCTAAAAGGAAAAAAAAGCTGATTAATATTTTCTATATGTGATACAATCACACCGGCGTGAGAACGTTCAGCGAGTCATATCATCAGCTGCTAAATTCAGATCTGAGTTCGCTGGCTGGCGCTGAGACAGAGACAGACGCGTCTTTACAGCACTACGCTTTGTAATCAATCACACAAGATTCTGTTGAGCTTATGAATGCAATGGCCAATCAGAGGTGTTCCGATGAGTCATCGCTAAAATGCCGGTGCTTCCTTCACTCGCTCGCTGACCGAATACCTCTTTCTGGAGAATTCTCTCGTCAGAAACATGAAAAGTGCAGATGTGTGTACGAATCTGTAAATAAGATATTGATTTCACAGTGTTAACAGTTTCAGTGATTTTAATGGGAGTTTTTGAGTGAACTCTAGACTGTCAGTGAAAATGTTCTTTGATAATATAAATGTTCTTTGCTCTCTTTCTGTACAATGAAAGATTTGTAGCCGTTGTGCGTAGTAGATTTTATATCACATTAACTTTCAATGTTAAATTCACACTTAATATAAAGTCAGTCGTATTAAATATATGTTATGGTATGACACCCATATCTGTTACTTAAGTAAACAGACAGGTTTTTATGCATGCACAGCAAAAAATCCAGAGTGAAATTAACTCTGCTGGGAGTACATGTGAGAACACACTCAAGAGTGTGAAAGTGTTAAAATAGGGGTGTTAAATTAACACTGAATCAGAGGTTAAAGTTAATGAGATAATTAAGTGATTAATTGAGTGATGATTGACCATTATTGACGAGACCTGATGTTAACGAGCAGAATCAACAAAGACGAAAATCACTATTTTAATGTCACCATTATAGTGGCCAATGTTTGCTTTAGTTGGGCTCTTGACCCTTAATATTTTTAAGTCAGATTTTGTTTGGCTGTTGTAATGGAGTTATAAAACAGATGGCCAAACAAAAAATATTGGTTTTCCTGAATCATTGAGTTAAACTTTCATTGGTGATTATTGCGGCCAAATGATTCTTCAGCATAGGATTGCCGGCATTTTAAATACAATCTGTGGAGTTTCTTAAAAGTTGTTTGTTCAAAAATCTTTCAAAAAGAGTCTTTCATTTAGACATGCAAACATCAAGAATCAACCTGTGAACCTCAACGACGGTGACAATCAAAAAAGCATGTTGCACGAGACTTGTGTTGCGGTGCATTCTGGGTGCCACCTATCAAAATTCATCCATGGCTCCCATGATGCACTGTGGCATGAATAAATTATTAACTGAATTGTCTTAGTAATTTCCTTTATTCTTACTATTCTATTTTTGTTTTCAATGCTACTTTTAGTAGTTTGTTTTCTAACGTTCAGTCCTAATGTTTTAGGCTTTAAATAAGTTTGGTGATTCAGGTCAAATAATTATTATGTAAAAACATAACTAATATCACATAATCATGTTTTTATAGTTGCTCATCTCTCTATTACAACTGAGTTATAACAGCCAAAACAAATCTAATTTTAAAAACGTAAGGGTCAAGAGCCCAACTAAAGCAAACACTGACCACTATAATGGTGACATAAAAAATTGTGATTTTTGTCTTTGTTGATTCTGCTTGTTAACATCAGGTCTCGTCAATAATGGTCAATCATCACTCAGTTAATCACTTAATTATCTCATATAATATCTCATATAGCCAATATTGCCAATATGCATACATTACATACATTTTATCTATATATCTAAATAAAAATAGACTATAGATATTCAGTATATGACCCAAAGTAACTAGTAACTAACTACTTAGGTAGTTTTTTTATCCGATACTTTTTTACTTTTACTCAAGTTACTATTCAGACTAGTACTTTTGCTTTTACTTGAGTAAATATTTCTTATAGTACTTTTACTTGAGTTGAGTTTTTGGGTACTCTACCCACCTCTGTTTATTTTAATGTTTAATGTTTATTTAATTTCGGTCCTCACAGACAATCAATCATACAAAAATAAATAAAGTTGTACATAATAACCGAAAAGGCGTAGGCTGAAGCCTCTGCTTATTAAGCCTACCCTTTGTACATAATTATCAATCAAATGAGCGGCGCTTTTTCACTAGTAGCGATTAATACAAGGCACACATATACAAAGTATATAAAAAAAAAATTAAATAAAATAAATTATAATACCCGTTAAATTAAATTATCATTAACCACCTGTTTTTAAACATTTTTTCTTGAATTTACAAAGTGAATTACACAATTTTAATTCCGATATGCAAATTATTCCATAGATTAACCCCTTTGACAGATATGCATCTATTTTTTGTATTAGTTCTTACCCTTATTTTTTTTAAACATATGCATTCCTCTTATTCCATACTGACTTTCTCTTATTTCAAACAGCCTCTGGATACAGTTTGGAAGCAAATTACTGTAGACTTTATACATTGTCTGTACAGTGTAGAAATTTACTAAATCAAAAAATTTTAAAGCATTTAAGTTACTAAACAATTGATTAGTTGGCTCGTGATAGTCAACATGTTTTATAATCCTTATTGCTCTTTTTTGTAACATATATATTGGATTTATATTGGTTTTATATGCATGTCCCCAAACCTCCACACAATAGATCATGTATGGAACTATGAGCGCACAATACAAAATATATAATGAATTTTCATTCAGAATATGTTTAGTTTTTATGTAATATTGCAATAGATTGTGACATTTTTCTTTTTACATGATTAATATGTGGTTTCCAACTTAATTTATGATCTATTATAACACCTAGAAATTTATTTTCATATACTCTATCTATTTCCTCATTGTTAATCCTAATTTTAACTTTATTAATACTCTTTCGATTACCAAATATTATGAACTTTGTTTTACTTAAATTCAATGACAATCTATTATCATCAAACCATTTTTTTTAAGATCATCAATTCAATTTCCACTGTATTCAGAAGCTGTTCCAAATTTTTCCCTGAACAATATAAATTAGTGTCATCAGCAAACAAAACCATTTTTAATATTTTTTGACACTTCACAAATATCATTTATATACAGTACAAACATTATGGGGCCTAACACCGAGCCCTGTGGAACACCACAAGTTACTTTCATTAAATCTGATCTAACATCATTTATTTGGACAAATTGATATCTGTCATCAAGGTAACTTTTTAACCAAAAATAGGCTTTGCCTCTTATAACATATCTTTCCAGTTTCCTCATTAATAGACCATGATCAATAGTGTCAAAAGCTTTTTTTTAAATACAGGAATACCCCCAAAGTATATTCATTATTATCCATTGAAGTGGAAATCTCTTCTACCATTTCCATCACTGCCATTGAAGTTGACCTATTTGCTCTAAAACCATACTGATGTTCACTCAATAGTTTATGTTTGTCTATGAAGTTGTCTAGCCTACACACAAATAGTTTTTCCAAAATTTTCGAGAACTGGGGAAGCAGAGAAATTGGTCTGTAATTGGAAAAAAGATGTCTATCACCGCTTTTAAAGATAGGAATAATTTTAGCTATTTTCATATTATTTGGAAATATACCTGTTAAAAATGATTGATTACAAATATATGTAAATGGTTTTACTATATATTCTATGATATTTTTTAATAATGACATGTCAATATCATTACAATCAGTTGATTTTTTATTCTTACATAATTTTGCCAAAAACAGCACAAGAACACATGATTAGAGGACGCTGGTTGATTGCTGATGATTAAAATATCATCCCTTAGTGGTCTGACTATCTGATTTCCAACAGTCTAATCTACCATATTAATTGCATATTATTTTTTCTGGCAACTCAATGATTCTCAGAGGTGTAAAATACTTGAGTAATTTTACTTGATTACTTTAGTATTATTTGGGGGGATTTGTACTTTATTCAAGTACAATTTAAACTGGTTACTTGTACTTTTACTTGATTACATTTCTGGAGAAAAAACAGTACTTTTTACTCCTTACAATTTTATTTTATCTTAAAAAGTACATTACATTTTAATTTTAACTTATGCACAAATAATATGGAAAACAGAAGTTCAAATGTGTGTGCTTGACGTGAGAACCAATGATCATCATTTTCATGCATCAAGCACACACATTTCTACTTCAGTTGTGACTTTCACCAAGTAAATGTCTGGCTTCATAAGTTTACTATAAAATCTAAGGAAGCATATTGAGGTAGCAAAGTTTATTATTTATTATTCTTTCTGTTTTGATAGAGCCATTAGTTGTGTAATATATTAGCTGAATGCACAATATTGAGTGCAAATAAATCAGTGATGAGAATTGGAATACTATTAATATTTTTATGGGAATGTTTTTTTTTTCTTTTTATTAAATGTTACAAATTTCCCCCAAAAAAAATTTGTTTAAATGAACATTTTATGTTAAATAAATTGTAATTTGTTTAGTGATGTTCTTACCAGGTAGTGTATATTATGTCATTATATGACACATTGAGTATCAGTTAAGACTGTCAATATATATGTTTTTTTTATCTTAATTATATGATTTGCTTATTAATTAATCTAATTAGTCACAAATAATTATTTATCAATATTTGCTGAGAAAAACAAAACAAAACTCTAAATACCCCAAATAAACAATTAAAAGTTTAATTATCCTCCTTAGAAAGTGAGGTTGAATAGACAACACAAAAAAGTACCCTTTTAAAAATGTTAATGTATGTTTTAATTCTATGACTCTCCTCATTAATGCAACACATTCTTCACATCTTGCTATTTAAAGGAGCAGTTCACCCAAAAATGAAAATTCTCTCATCATTTACTCACCCTGATGTCGTCCCAGATGTTTATGACTTTCTTTCTTCAGATGAACACAATAAAAGATTTTTAGGCGGTATAATCCTTTCACTTTAGAATACACTGATTTATTAACAGGGGTTGTATGAGTTACTGTCTGTCATATTCATTTTTGGACGTCCCATTCACTTGCATTAAACAAAGAGATGATTTTTTTTTTCTAAAACTCTTAGTTTGTGTTCATCTGATAAATGAAAATCATATATCATTTGGATGGCATGAGGGAGGAAAGAATAAAGTTTCTGTTTAATCCACTTCCCTGTATGTGTGTTTGTGTGTGTGTGTGTTCCACTGTGCTGCATTTTAAATGTTGTTGTTGCACTAGATGTATATGTTTGACCTGTGCACTTTGTTTCATTTTCTCCCTTTAACAAAACTTCTGTATATCTGTTAGAAAAAACAAGTACTTCTACTTTTTTAATACTACTAAAGTTGCACTTTCTTATTTTTACTCAAGTATTGTTTTGGCCAGATACTTGTACTTTTAATTGAGTAAAATTTTCACTAAGTATCTGTACTTTTACTTGAACAAAAATTTTCAGTACTTTTTACACCTCTGATGATTCTACAGACTGAAACCCAGCTGAATTTTAATTAAAATATTTCAAGAACTTTTTATTTAAAAAAAAAAAAAAAAAAAAAAAAAAAACCTTGTCACACAGACATTAAGAATCAGGGTATGAATCTCAACAATGGTGACATTCTCCATGCTGCAATGTATTCTGGGTGCATCATACAAAATTCATCCATGGCTTCCAGAATGCATTGCAGCATAAAGCGTGTCACCATTGTTGAGATTTATACACTGATTCTTGATGTCTGTGTACTGATCACCGTAATGGTTATGTCAAACCACACTATTATTTGCAAAAAACCATCAAAAAAAAAAAAATGTATTCTCTGAATTCACTGTAAGTTGCTTTGGATAAAAGCATCTGCTAAACGTATAAATATAAAAGCAGAAATAAAGTCTATCTAATTTTTAAGTGAAGCTGGTAATGCTGTTTTTTGGAGTTATTTGCTTTGGAGCTTGACATTAAACAAAGGTTGGGTTTTCACTTTCAATCGAAATTTGACTTCTGAGCAATGTCCACTTTTTGGAGAAGCACCCGGCTGCAGCCTGTAGATCGAGGTGGGGCTGCACGTGTCGCCCCGCCCCTTACCTACTCTGATTGGTTCGATCGTCTTTCATGTTGGTATGTGATAGGGAATGTGTGTGTAGTTGGTGTAGGATGGAGTATGTTGTTTAAAAAGCTAAAAACACTGTGCAGTTTTACAAAGCCTTCATTATAATGCACAGAAGAAGAAGAAAAACATTAACCTTTAACTCGCCATGTTCCTGAAATTATTGTTTTGCTAAATTAAGCTGATCTTTAGGCTAACAGACGAACAACCAACTACATTTAGTAAATGAATTGGGTTTATTATCCACAGAGGGAGGATCAGGTCTTCAGATAGAAGAATTAAATATGAATTAAATAATTTTTGAAAATTTGATTGTTTCATATCATCATAGTATGAGAAAGGAAATGAAAAGGATATATCAGTATTGTTTCAATTTATACAGCATGACCCTGTTTTTATACAGTCTATGAGCATGACAAGACAATTATTGTTACATATAATTATCTGTCATGCAGTTGATAAATGACACCACAGTAGGCTAATGTGTCTGCTGTGTGCCATTTACATTTTTATAAAACTTTAATTTTCTTTACTACATTGCAAAGTAAAGACTTTTTCCTCCCCTTTATTTCAGGAAAATATGCTGTTCCTCATTATTTTAAAGTGAAGAAATCGAGAAACTTTTATTTCTATCGGCCAGTGATGATTCTGAAAGGACATACCTGTAATCTTTTGCTATAGTTACGAATGCAGTTTCATGCGCATCATGTTCTTATTTTAGTGCAGTTGTCTCACAGCCACTGCAGTCAATTACTGAGATAAACTTTATAAAGTATTATCTATTTATATTAAATTAATATATTAAATTTGTATCTTTTCCGATACCCGTTTTGGAAAACCATTGGCCTAAAAAGAAAACGCTTAACGTGGCGTAATGCATTAAAACGTGTTTTAAAAAGAACAAACTCAGTAAACATTTTTAATAAAGCATTCTATTCAACACAAGCAGGTTATGGGAGGAAAATGCTTAACATGTAATTAAATGCGTCGCGTTCGTATTCTGGGCTCATATCTGCTTGTCTGTGAATAGAATGCTTTATTAATAATTTGTTTACTGAGTTTGGTCTTTTTAAAACACTTTTAATGCATTAAGACACGTACCTTCTCGTTAAGCATTTTAGAATGTCCCAATGATTCATTTGTGAATTTGACTGATCCAGAAGATTAAACTCGCAGCAGCTTCAATAAATCAGATATAGTGAACATAAACAACTGTGCATTATAATGAAGGCTTTGTAAAACTGCGTTTTTAGCTTTTTAAACAACATACTCTGTCCTACACCAACTACACACACATTTCCTATCATGTATTGTAACGTTTTCACACACTCTTTGGTTTGGGTGGTTTTCTTTTATGCTGGGGTGCCAGACAGGATTTCTGCCATTAATTTAGTTCAGTTTACGAAAACGTTCGAAGGTCTTGTGCAGTCTGGTTTGTCTTTCACAAAACCCCTCACTTATTTGAGAAAAGAATTGCAATGCAATAATACCCAAAAACAACTCTCTTAAATAGACCACTACTACAATCAATATGACAAACAACTAGAATTCATTCAAATATGTATATTAACAAATATCAACACAGTTCAAATGTCTCAAAAATGACTTTTTGGTTTGAGTATGAAAACGAAAAACAAAAAATAGTTCACAAATTGACCCACCACAAAGCTACAAAAAAGAAACAAAATTATTCCAAGTCACAAGATCAGCAGTAATTCCAACAATTTAATACACATAGTTCCCATAGTCAATAAGGGAAAAACTATAGAAATACATTTCCCCGATGAAAAAAACAGTCAAAAAGTCAAAAGTCAAGTCACTTGAAAAACAGTCATCAGAACTGGCCTAGTAGTGTACTCACAACTTTACTTTTAATAGTCTGGTCCACGTTTTGCTGGAACTTCCCAGACGTGAGTATACAGGCTGTAGGCTCCCAATCCGTCAATTCCGCCCAGGTTTTAGAACTGCTCACTCGTACTGTTAGCCCTGCAGCGTCTAAACGACCATCCGCTATTAACACAATGACGAGGACAACATGTTTTCCTTTGAAGGATCCAGAGCGCGATTGATTAGAACGCAGACAATCCACACTTTTGCCACGGATAAAACAATAAATCGCGGGAGACTTCGAGCGGAGCTCCACGAGGTACACTCACTGGCTTGACTTCCGACAGCCACCTCAACTTCCTTGAGCAATGCACGTCATCCAGATAAAGGTGACTGGGCTGTCCCCCAAGACGTCACCATCTTCGTCATTATCTTGTGATGACCACAGATACACATACTATATACATTTAGATTTGTATGGATAATGACCTCAGATTATTTTACAAATGAAAAATGACTGATAATCTAGGATAAATGAACATTTAATTGCTTATTTCATGACAACATCGTCACACTCCCCCCTCTTTAAGAAAAGCCGGCCATTAGGGTAAGGTGTCAAATCAGATGTCTTCAATATTTTTCTCAGTAAATCCAAGAAACTCCTCTCCATCACTGTCCTCATTAAAGATTTCCAGTAATCGACGTCGTTGTCGTGCTTCAAGTACCTGTGCAGAGGGGAAGCAAGGTTTAATCCTAGAGACGTGTACCACTCTTAAGTCATCTCCAGTGTCCTCCAGGACAATTTCATAGTTCAAAGGTCCTAATTTCTGGACTATCCTGTAGGGCCCTTGCCATTTTGGAGCAAATTTTTGCTGAAAAAAACTTAATTGCCTTGGAATAAGGGTGAGTGCGCATCCAGACTCGGTCCTTCTCCTCAAACACCACTTCTCTCCGATTTTTGTCATAGTTACGTTTTTGACGTTGACGAGCTGAATGTAGTTTCTTCTCAACATACTCATTCATTTGATTTAATTCTGTCAATTTGTCAAAGAAAGAATCATCAGGTGACACATCTCGTGGTTGCAATAGCACATCCATGGGACCTCTGAGCGAGCGATTGAGGTTCAACTCTGCTGGTGTTACTCCTGTGGACTCATGGACGGCAGAATTAAGAGCAAATCTGAACTCTGGAAGGAGCTTATCCCAATGTTTATGATTGTCACTGACGTACAAGGCCACCATCGTTTTGAGCGTACAGTTCATTCTTTCAGTGAGGTTAGTCTGTGGATGGTAGGCAGTTGTCATTTTGCGCCCGATGTTCCATTTTTTACAGAGCTCCTGGAACACGGAGGAGACAAACTGTGATCCCTGATCAGACAAGATGTAATCTGGGACCCCCCATCGGGTAAGTATTTCTCTGATAAGTATCTGTGTGACAGTTTCAGCTGTGGCCTTGCGCAGACTAAAAAGCTCAATCCAACGAGAATAATAGTCCACAAAAACTATCAGAAAAACATTCCCAGAGGAGCTCCTAGGGAATGGCCCCATCAAATCCACTCCCAGCATTTCCCATGGACGTTGTACAATGGTTTGTTGCAAGAGACCGGAAATTCGACGACATTCAGGCTTGTAACGTTGACAAATGGGACAGTTTTGTACAAACTCTTTGACATCTTGGTTCAAGTTAGGCCAATACACCAAAGCTTGCAACCTTTTGAATGTTTTGAATCTGCCAAGATGACCAGCAAGAGGGTCTTCATGAAGAACCTGGAGTAATTGAGATCGGAGAGGTTTTGGTATGTAAACTTGGTACACAATTTTGTGTGGAAACTGGACAACTCTATAGACTTTATCCTCTAATATGGAAAATTTGGTAGAGGAATTGACAGTGATTTCTCCTGATTCTACTATTTGTTCGTACAGATGGTGAATGTCAGTATCCGTCTGCTGTGCCTTCCAGATGTCATGGTCAGAGATTGGCAGATCTTCTATTTTTTCGGATTTCACTTTTAACTTCAAAGATAGAGCAGTGGAACAAGTCAGAAGGCCTGGTTCATTCATGTCAAAAGGGGCTCGAGACAAAGCATCAGGAACTGTATTATACTTCCCCTTCCTATACTCCACTGTGAAGTTGAATTTCTGGAGTCGAAGAGCCCACCGAATTAAACGAGTGTTAGGTTTCTGTGTTTTGAAGACCCACATCAAGGAAGAGTGATCAGTAACGACTGTGAAGAATTTTCCTTCCAAATAGTACCTCCATTTTTCGAGGGCCCACACGACTGCCAAACATTCTTGCTCGGTGGTCGTGTAATTTCTTTCTGCCGGATTTAAGGTACGACTGGCAAATGCCAGGACTTCCTCTGTGCCCAGTCCTGTTTGCTGCACGAGAACAGCTCCTAAGCAAACCTCACTTGCATCAGTGTAGATGACAAATGGTAGATTCAAATTAGGATGTCCCAACACCGGTGGAGACACAAGGAGCTGTTTCAGAGCTTGGAAGGAAGTTTGACATTGCGAAGTCCAAAGGAATTTGATACCTTTCCTTTTTAAGGCATTCAGGGGTTCAGCCACTTGAGAGAAGTGTGGTACAAACCTATGATACCAACAAGCCATGCCTAAAAATCTCTGGACTTCCTTTATGTTCTTTGGTACAGGAAAATCTTAGACTGCTCTGGTTTTCTCTGGATCTGCCTTGATTCCTGTAGCAGTCACAATGTGTCCAAGAAACTTCAGAGAAGTACGGAAGAAATGCGTTTTCTTCATATTAACAGTCAGGTTAGCCTCTTTCAATTTATCCAACACAGCCTGGATGTCCTGAAAGTGCTGTTCTATTGATGAAGAGTAGATGATTATATCGTCCAAATAGACAAAAGAGTTCTTACGCTGTAGCTCTCCCAGGACTCTCTCCATCAAACGCTGGAAGGTTGCTGGTGCATTTTTTAAGACCAAAAGCCATGACCTTAAAATTAAATAGCAACTGACTGCAAATTAAGGCAGTTTTATCTTGACTGTCCTCTTCCCTTCGAACCTGCCAATATCCACAGTTGAGGTCCAAGGTGGAAAAAACAACAGCACCACTCAAGGACTCAAGAATTTCCTGGATTGTAGGAAGTGGATAGGCATCTGATTGAGAGACTGAATTTATCTTTCGGTAGTCTACGCAGAAACGATAACCACCTGTTTTCGTCTATGAAAGACGATCGAACCAATCAGAGTAGGTATGGGGCGGGGCGACACGTGCAGCCCCGCCCTAGGTGCAGCCCCTCCTCGATCTGCAGGCTGCAACCGGGTGTACTTGACATTTTGTGTGATGGGAAGCTTTATTAGAATGTTAGAGGATAATGTTCTAACAATTATATCAATAAACATTTTTAGAATGTTTTTAGAGAATGTTATCCTAACTTTTAGCAGAACATTCTGGGAATTAAAATAAAACTTGCCGCTGAAAACATTCCCAGAACATGAAAAATCTCTAGATGGGAAGGTACGCGATGTTCGACACGACTGATTGCTTAGTTAGCAAAGTAAATGCATAAATCACACCTCATAATGCTGTAGTTACGCTCACATTTGCAGTGTGAAACCAGCATGAGGATCGCACTGCCATTCTGCTATTAAGTTTAGAGCAGTATTTTGATTTTCTGTCGTGATTGTGTAAAATTTCACCATTGTATGTCATTCAGGCTGCATCGATAATTGTAAAAGTAACTGATCATCGTTTTTTTTGCCTTTTCTCTGTACAAAAACCCCAAGAGAAGCAGGTCGTGGTGATGACGAGAAGAGGCTGGATAGTAAATCTATTAATTGTGTCACTGACACTGACCCACTTCCTGTCACTCAGTAAATGAATCATATTATTGCGTGTTTTTGAAAGGTTTGATTATGTTCGGTTTAATAACATCACCTTTGCGAGTATGACTCTCACTCAGCTTGAATTAGCAGAACTTGAACAGGGACATTAAAACACAAATAAAGCTTAATGTTGCTTAATGTACCAAGACAGTGATCAAGACAAAATTTTAAAGCATATTATGTGAAGATTCGCACATAAGCCCAAAATGTGAATGCATTTATTTACACGTTGAACGCTTATGCTCCGCCATTGAGATGGTGATAGACCACATTCTGTTCACACCTTAATAATAAAGCATTTGTGCAGAAACACTGATGCACCCAAAATTTGAACTTTAAATACTGTCAGCATATGCATAAGCGCGTTTTTAGTTTTTATAAAAGGAGGAAAATGCTTTGCGTGTATTCTTAGCATCACTGTCTTACTACATTAAACAAGCATTTTAAAATGCTACAAAACTGTACACGCGCTTCAAATGATTTAATTTTAGTTGTCATTTGTTTAAATAAATATAAACATACAGTGTGAATGAAGAATATGAATATTTAACTTCAAGGTAAAAACAAAAGAGACAAGAATGTATCCGTATTAATTTCAGTTTTTTTATATATTTTTCTCTCCCTATATATATATATATATATATATATATATATATATATATATATATATATATGTATGTATGTATATATTTATATATAATGTATTGTATGTATTCCTTTAATAAAACAACATGCATTTTTATTTATTTTGACAGATAACTTCTTGGGGAAAAATATATTTGTCTGTACACTGATTAAGAAATTGTTGCATGTTTTATGAATTATTTCCTTTATTTTAGTAAAATGTGAGGCACTGTATAATTTCGTTCCCATTATTTAGGTCTAATTAAAACAAGAAACGAATAAATTAAACCTGCACGATTTAGCTAAATCATTGAAACTCTAAAGAATGGACGGATTAATAAAACGTCATCACGTTTAAACTCAAGTTCTCTCATTATAATCAACAAAATGCACACAATGTAAAAAAAAATTAATTAATTGACAACTTCAGTGATTTTAAATGGGGTCTTCTTTACTTGCTTTCATATAATTTAAGTAAAAAAATTAATATAATTGCAGCCGCATTTAAATGCAGTTGTGTAAAATGTCAGAGTGCAAGATTTGCGCGGCGCGAGTCATGCTGAGTGCGACGTGCAGCATTTATTCTTATTTGTTTTATCTTAATTACAAATCTTGTTTGGTTTTATTTTGGATAATTGCATGTAAAAAATAATTTACGTTGTAATGCATATGCAAAATGTGAATTAATATTCATATTCAAATGTTTGTGCGAAAATTATTAATGCGCATTCATGACAGGGAGGCGCCCTTGAATTTTTTCCTGATAATGAATTAACTTAAAATTGTGGTGTCTCACATACATGAGAAATATATCTACAGCTTGAAATGTCTTTTAAACGAATCAATTCAGAACGAAAGCATTATGTAATCTGTGAAGATTGCATTTCTCTCTTAAGGACGCGTCCATGTGGAGAGAGCCAGCACTGTGAATTTCATCTTGCAGCCGACAAGAAAACATTTGTTTATTAATAAATGATTAAAATGTCTCCTTTTTCACAATTATTAGGCTACTTCTGCCTGTGCTTTATGGCAAACTTAATGCATGTGCTTGAGCGTGGAATATATCAAGGCTCATTATGGATTATAGATGTAAATTTAATATAAACCTGTGATTAGTTGAATAATGACAAATGAACGACTAGTAACTAGAAAAATCTTACGTGGATGGGTGACCTATTAAATACCCTCTAGACATCTCTGTTAAAGTTTTTAAAGAATTTTATACGCGTTTGCATAAATTCTGCTTTCAGAACGGTTTGTAATGGAGAGATGCCTTAACAACGATTTTTCCTCTGAAACACAAAAACGAAAATTGAAATAAAATTGATGTTTTATGTTTTGAGAATGGCCAACCCTTCTCTGCAGATATTGTTGCTTCTGATTTGTGCATTGTAAATAGGCTACAAAAAAAAACAAAAAAAAACAAAAATGATGTCTCCAAAAACTGCTAACCGTTTCTGTCACATCTGTAATGCATGTGTATTTCCCAAATCTAGAATAGCCTATAAAACATATTCATAGACGGCTACTTTACTGATGTCTGGACTCTGTTTTTTTTATTTAGAAAAACATAAAGAGATGGTTCAATATATTGGTTATGAATATGCTACATTCTGTGATCATTTATATTTCATAGTCTAAAAAATATTGTTTCGACGAAACAAAAAAAAAATAATGCAACAGTTTGCATCTTTTTTTTTTTTTAGTTAAGGCAACTTCCTCTGAAATTAAGTTATAATAACTAATAAACTATATTGCGCTATACAGTAGTCAACATTTGAAGTGGATCAAAACCTTTCTTCTAAGTTGTCCTAAAACCAAAATGACGAGTCCAATCTAAACCTGCTCTGCAAGTTTGAAAACCTCATAAGACACTGTCCATATGAAAGAGCAAGGAATTCACACCTTTATCTCGACCCCCACAAGCTATACAGAGCTACCCCCAGCCCCCTCCAGCTGAACTGAACTCAGTCTGTTTTTGGGCTGTGAGGAACGGTGTGTTGTCATGTTACTGGGTTGAATCATGCCTGCACACACAGTAGCTGTACTCTTTATATTGATTATTATCTCGCAGCCGGTATTATTATTTTCACCAGACCATAATAATAACAAATTATCAATTGATAATTAATCATTTTACGAAAATCATTGTTATTTGTGAAGGTAGTGTTCGCTGAAGGCTTTAAGACCAAGAGAAATCCTCCGTCAGCTGCTCCCACTTCACAGCGTGCAGGACTCGCGCAAACTGACCCAACATTTAGCAAGGCAGGAAAACATTCAGTCTGCCTGAAGGAAGACATATTTCATTGTAAGTTAATGCTGTTAAATAGAGAGTTAAATAGAGAGAGATAGAGAAAAAAAACAACAACAACGACAACAACAAAAAAAAAAAAAACTAGTGTAGCCTATTCTTAAACTTGGAGCTCATTATATTGAAGTACAAATCCAAACACCAGAAGCAACCTACACTCTCAATGTTCTTTCATTGAAAAGTAGGCTATGCATTTTATTTATTCACAGGCTATATGGTTGAAATAATATTTTAGTTCAAAACTTTAAGTTCCATTGTTCATTGTTATTTAAAAAAAAAAAAAATGCTTTATTGGCTAACGTTTCATAGACCTTCAGTTGTTATGCTTTAAAATCCCATGCCATTTGTAAGTTCACAGTATTTTCACCTCCTAAATCACTAACCTTTAAAGTCACAATTCTATAATGGTCAAATTTACTCAGGCCGATGGCATTTTTTAATGGCATTATTATTATTATTATTATTATTATTATTATTATTATTATTTTATTTAGAATAATTGTAGTCTACATGAATAGGTGAAGCAAAACAAATATGACAAATATTTGGATCGTCCCTTACTTTTTTCCCTTATTTTCTTAAAGAATAAACACTTATTTTCTACAAGAATAAACATGATAACATATTATTAATTCATAGAAATAATTTAAGCAGTTAAAACCATTTTTTTTTTTTTTACTTGAACTTCAATACTATTAAACTGACTTTAAAATCTCAAGGAGTTTATAAGTTAAAACGGGTAAATTGTCACAGTGCATGTTAAATAGACTAAATTAACTTGTGTTAACAATATAATTAGAACTAACAATATAATTTGATTTTTTTTTAAATGAACAATTCCTGTATAAAATGGGACAGCAACCTTTATATCACACATTTTTAAATCGTCCACAGCTGAGCAACGCAGGAGGCGGATCTGCACCAGAGCGCATGAAGTGAATGTGCTGCACAAAGTCAATTTCAGATGCATTGAAAAAAAGAAAGAAAAAAAAAAAAAAAAAAAAAAACCTGGATAGCCTAGATTAAGCCCAGACTCTGTTCTGATTAATCGCCTATTTTCGTTTGCTGCATGTTTTTTTATTAAATTAAATTAAATTAATTAAATTAATTTAAATTAATTAAAATAAATTAAGTTCGTGAGAGGAAAAAAATATATAAGTCATGTATAAGTTTAATTTTATTACATTCAGAAATAATAACTGCTGGCGTAATAATGTTATAATGTACCAACAGGATATTTTTAGTTCCCTTCACTTTACAACAAATCCTTTAAATTTAACAAATTTATCAGAGCAGAACAAGAATTACAAATATATATGTCTAATGGATAAATATAATTGCAGTATATAATAATATAGGCTTAGCTATAAACAAACAAAAAAAGAAATGAATATTAATTTAGAGCGAAACATAAGGTAAGGTTGTCGCTCTCTCATTCGGGAGAAATCCAAACGTTTCCATATTTGTGATGTTGCCCATTTGAAGCTTAACTATTATTTATGAGGTTAAATAGGCTTTGTAGTTCATGCGTGTTTCGGTATCCCCATACGGAAAGGTAATATATTCACATATATGTGAAGCACTGTTAAATATATTGAAATATATTTTGAAAATCTATTTTAAAAATACATATGTTGTGTGTGTGTGTTACATTATATTCAGGCCTCAAATAACTTTTAATCAATGTGTTTTTGCAGTGCAGCAATGCATTTTGTTTCTACACTATGTTTACCATTTTTTTAAAGCTATTATATATTATATTATATTATATTATATTATATTATATTATATTATATTATATTATATTATATTATATTTTATATTCTATATTATATTCTAATTCTATTTAGGCCTACTATCAACTTAATATGTTATCAAGTGTCGGGACAAGTTTATAATTTTATGTACTATGTAAACGCTGTGTAATGTGTTTGATGGGCGCGCGCGTTGAACATTCGAGGCGCATTTAAACTGGAGTGGAGGGAGTTACCATGGAAATGGGGCGGCAACTCAGCTGACAAGTAGCAAATCTCTCCGTCTCTCACTGTTGTTTTTACTGCTTTCAGGCAAGTTTAGTCCCTAAAATTACACAAATAATACATACAACTTTTCCTGACACTTTCTTACATGTAATTGACACGTTTCTGTTGAATATTTACTTTACAGAAATGGTTCAGTGTCATGGGAATAAGTCCGTTAGCATCACAACCGTGAGCTAACAGAGGCTAACTATAAGAGGTAAGCTAGCTATAGATTTGAGCTCTTATTTATGAAAGTTTGGGATTTTAATCACATATTATGTGTAGATGAGTTTTTTTTTATAGCTTTGTAAATGTTTTGCTGGCAATTTGTTAATGGATGAATTAAAAAAAAGCTAATTAATTTAAACGTTCTGTATAATATGGTATCATCCTGTATTTAACGCTTTAAAGAAGCATTATGAAAGCTGTATTGAACGCAGTGTCCCGTATTTAAGGCATATGCTGTATGACCACCTAGACCATACGAATACCAAACTCTAAGCTGAGAATCTATTTTTCTTTTTTGACCAGTGTTTGATTTGTGAGCATAGCTGTTCGAGGGAGGCTTTAAGACCAAGCGGAATCCTCTGCCGGCTGCTCGCTCCCGCTTCACTGCGAGCGCGTCTCGCGCTAACCGAGTTAGGTTTTTTAACGCTCGCGTTTCGACTTCAGCTAACGTTAATCAGTTTGGGTGAACTGATTAACATATGCATAACATAAGCATATGCCTTAAATACGGGACACTGCGTTCAATACAGCTTTCAAACAACGCGATTCCAACATCCAGCCATGCAAGAAAACGTGCATTTTACCTGAGGGAAGACAGAATCAATAAGGAAAGTCGTCTTTCTTTAATGTAGGTAATGTTGTTAAATACCTAGATGAAACAATTTATATTTAAATAACTTACAGCGTACTCTTAACCTTGAATATCACTCTTAAACAACAAAACGACCAATGAAGTGTCAAGCACCCAAAGCAGTCCATTAATTCTAAAGTTATCCTTAATTGAAAAATAAGCATTTCCATTTGTACTGTAGTAGGCCTACTGTATAGCTATTACACACATGCAAATCAGAGTCAGAAAGAGCTTTATTGCCAAGTATGTTTGCACATACAAGGAATTTGTTTTAGTGTCACAACCTTCCAGAACACAGAGACAACAACAAAACACAGATAATAAAAAATAAGATGTGAACAGATAAATTAAAAATTTGATAAAATAAAGAAAAAACTGTAATTTTGTGGAATAGCCTATCATTGCAATTTAACATAACAGTTTTATATTTTAATATACTTTAAAATATAATTGATTCCTGTAAAGCCATGCTAAATTTTCAGCATCATTATGATCCTTCAGAAATCATTAATTCCAATCAGTGTTGGAAACAGTTGTGCTGCTTAATATTTTTCGGGACCTGTGATGTTATTTAAGGATTCTTTGATAAATAAAAAGTATAAATAACAGTATTTATTCAAAATATATATTTTTTTTTGTGTTTTTTTTTTTTTGTTTTTTGTGTGTGTGTTAAATATACACTACTGCATTTCTTTCTTTTTTTTTTTTTTAAACGAAACTTTTAGAAAACTTTTATTCAGCAAGGATTACGGTGTTAAATGGATAAAAAGTGATACTGTTAGAATATTGTCAAAATTTCTATTTTTGAATAACTTCTGTTGTTTTTAACTTTTTATTTTATTTATGGAAAACAGGTTCCAAAAAAATTAAGCAGCACAACAGTTGATAATATTATCAACACTGATAATAACTCATCATATTAGAAATGATTTTCTGAGTAATGATGCTGAAATACAGTGCTGCGTCACACAAGTAAATTACTAAAAATGATATTTAAAAGTATAATAAGAAAGGAAACCAATATTAGAAATTGCAATAATATTTCACAATATTACTATTTTTGTGTATTTTTGATAAACTAAATTCAACCTTGATGAGCATAAGAGACTCCATTAAAAAACATTAAAAATTTAAACGATATATACCCGTTTATTTATATATATATATATATATATATATATATATATATATATATATATACGTATATATATATATACACAATATATTTCACCTATATCATCAAGCATCTTTAAAACCTAAAAACGTAATTTCTGTTTTCTTAAGATTTTTTGTATGTTCTGTACATTATTCTTTCTCTTTTCTGCATTTCACCTCTGCTGTAGTTTATTTCTAATAAATCCGACATTGTATACTATGTATTGTTGGCTCTGTGACACATTGTTTATTTTCCTATATTCTTCCATGCTGATGACCGTGCAGCAGAGTTGGAGTGGACCTCTTGTTGAAGAACTTCTCCAGGCACTATGAACCATCTGACTAGTAAGAAAAAACCTCAAACATTCAGAAGTTTATCAGATATTAAAAATATATGTCAAATAAATATCAAATATTTTTTGAGTCCTGTATGTCTTACAAGGCCATCCTGTTTAACACTGCACTGAGGACACTACAACCAGAGAGGTACAACATAATTCAAAATGAGACACAGATGATAATAAAAAAAGTGCTTTGAAATGAAAATTAATACTGGTAAGATAGAACCGAGTACTGTGACTGTGCCTCACTTCAAAGTGAAACAGCCTGTAATGGTCATCTGCCATGCCAGATCGATGGTGAAGGTGGAAATTATAAGTAAGATTTTCTAAACTTTAAATGTAGTAAAGTGTTTGTTCAAGTAGACTTTGTTGCTTGTGGAAACCTCACACAAGCCTGAAAGGTGCTTTAAACTTAAAATCTTATTTGTACTCTTGAAAAACTGTTCACCAAAGACTAAATTTCAGTCCTGCAGAATTTTCTGCACACTTCACCACCAAGATCAAAATGAGCATTGTGAATGTAAAAGCTTCACATTACATTTATAACAACCATTGTTAATATTTGAATTATATTGAATTATATTATGCCTTCACTCTAAAAAATGCTGGGTTAAATATAACCCAGTGCTGGGTTAAAAAGGGACCAACCCAGCGGTTGGGTTGTTTTGACCCAGCGGTTGGGTTATTTTGACCAGAGGTGGGTAGTCCAGGGGTCAGAAAGTAAAAGTCCTGCCATATTTTTGCTCCGTCCATGAACTCAGCAGCTGATTTCACCAGAGGAGGAACCAAGTCATTCCTTTCAAGTCACAAACAAGTCTCAAGTCAAATCCCAAGTCCTCAAAGAGTTAAAGTTAATGAGATAAATAAGTGATTAATTAAATGATGATTGTGCATTAATGATGAACACATGCTGTTATTGGAAATTACAGAGGATCAGATGTTGATGTTTTATTGGTTAAAATTATGCCACCATCATGGAGATCAGTGTTTGATTTAGTTGTGCTCTTGACCCTTGACTTGTTGCGCTAGATCTCTCTCTCTGTAGAAATGCATGTGCTGTGTTTTACAATGATGAGATATTTGCTGTTTATATGTGATGAAACAAGCCTCATGAAATGGCCTGATTTCATTTAAAATAACTTGCTTCCATTTACATGTTCAGGTTTTGCCTTCAGAACTATGTGAAACTACAGAACACTGGTGTTCTAAAACATATAGTGAATTAATAAAAAAAAAAAGTATATGTGTGTGTGTGTGTATATATACATATAATACACCAAAAAATAAAAAAACTACTATACTATTTAGACACAGAGAGACATCAAGAACCAGTATACCAATCTCAACAATGGTGACAATCAACAAAATGCTTCATGATGCAATGAATGCTGGGTAAACACCATAGTAAAAACTCCCATCATGCACTGCAGTATGAAAAATTATTGTCACCACTGTTGAGGATAGTATGATAAATGTTCATGGCTAAATTCCTGAGCTGATATAGCTTCTTTTTTTATTCAATATTGACACATTAAGGTGGCATTTGTTTAATAGTTTTTTTTTTTTTTTTTTTGTAGTTATACAGTACCTGAACAATAAACCAAAGAGAGAGACCGCTTTACAATGTTTATTTACCATGAGTTATTAGCAGAAATCACAAGTTACTCTGCTACTGGTCAAGTACTTCTTTTGATGCAGCAATGCACAAATGTTTGCTGTGAAACAATATTGCAATTGCTTAGAAACCAACTACTTTGAGTTATTAAAAGGGTCAAGAGACTAATTAAAGCAAACCTTGACCACAGTTATGGTGGCATCTTGTGTGCTTTTAAAAAAAAGAAATAAAATCAGTATATTTCATCCAGGGCTGTGCCTGGAGTCGGTTGTAGTTCGTGTGTTTCTCTTTTCTTCTGTTAAGTTGATTGTTAACAGGAGGTGTTAATCACTAATGCACAATCTTCATTTAATTAGTCACTTAATTATCTCATTAACCTTTAACTCTTTGAGGACTTGGGATCTGACTCGAGACTCGTTTGTGATGTGAAAGGAATGACTTGGTTCTCCTCTGGTTAAAACAGCTTGCTGAGTTCATGGGTGGAATAAACATATGGCGGGGCTTTTACTTTCTGACCCCTGGACTTTATACCTCTGCCAACTGCTGGGTCAAAACAACCCAACTGTTGGGTTGGTCCCTTTTTAACCCAGCGTTGGGTTATATTTAACCCAGCATTTTTTAGAGTGTTGATAGTGGACAATACCGGATTTTTTGACCAAACATATTTAGGGTTCAGATCGCGCTATACGTGGAGAATAATGCACACTTTTTTTTAAAAAAAATGGCATTTATCAGTTTTTGCAAATGAACATTTCACACTTGCCATATTCCAACAGTGTGAACGCACTGACCAAACAAAACAAAATTGGTGGCAGTGTGAAATGACCATAATGCTGTATGTTGGGTGTGAGATTCATTAAACTTGGTTTGCTATAATACATCTATTCAGAAGTGCACCAGTGTGATATATATCCATGTATATCCATAAAGTCATATCTATTGCCGCGTTTCCACCGAAATTACCCGGAACAATTATACCAGGACTTTTTTCCCCAGGAACTATTTTCCCCCACAGACCTGTTGCTTTCAGCGTTTCCACCGCGGTCTAAAGTACCGTGAAGATTAGGCAAATAGTCTGGTGACGTAAGCCTGCGCGTGTTTCTCAATACAGAGTATGCAAATTTTGGACTTGCATTCTCGGTAGCTCGGACCTTGCGAGTTCGACTCGGGAGTGTGATCTCCCGCGGATGAAACGACGCAAGTCCGGTAATTCTGCAAACAACAGCGTACTTGATAACATCGGTCAGCTCGCCTTGACTACTGCGATTTTCCTCACTGTATATTTACAATAAGACGAAATGGGCTATGATATCAAATACCACTGCCTCCTTTCGTTTTCATTTAAGCATAATAATAGCCGCAGAAATGTACTTCATTCAGGGAAATGTATATATATATATACAGCCTACAATACAATGAAATTAAATATTATATCAATTTCCTTTTTATTTTCATTTTAAAGGGTTAGTTCAGCTAAAAATGAAAATTATGTTATTAATGACACCCTCATGTCGTTCCAAACCCGAAAGACCTCCGTTCATCTTCAGAACACAGTTTAAGATATTTAAGATTTAGTCCGAGAGCTTTCTGTCCCTCCATTGAGAATGTATGTACGGTATACTGTCCACGTCCAGAAAGTTAATACAAACATGATCAAAGTAGTCCATGTGACATCAGAGGGTCCGTTAGAATTTGTTGAAGCATCGAAAATACATTTTGGTCCAAAAATAACTTTATTCTTTATTCAGGATTGTCTTCTCTTCCGGGTCTGTTGTGAACGCGACTGCTGTGACAGTTGACGTAGGACGCTGCGGACGTGTTTTCTGGTGCGCCCAATAACAAAGATAACACGTCAGAGGCGTCATACGTCAACTGTCACAGCAGTCAGTCGCACAATTGAATGAAGACCAAAGATTACCTGTTAGATTTACACAAACCTTATTATATTTTAAGTTTAACCACTAAAGAGACATCAGAGCCAGCGGCACATATCAGAAGGACTAGCCGAGGTGAAAGTGCTCTAGGCGGATACATGAGCAATGAGCTCCCGCTGATCACGTGGAGCTGACCGTCTCCGAAATCGGTGAAACACATTTTTAAATAGGCGCTGTCTTTATAAATAAACCACAGATTTGAGTTTTAAACAACTACATTCTTGCCTGAAATACTTTTAAAACTACATTTCATGAAACAATAACAGTAATATTTTGAAAATTATCCGAATAAATGGTGGTTGAAATCACAATGCTGCGTGAACTCAACCAATCAGCATGTTTAGTGCTCAAGTCCCGCCCCTAAAAAGTTCCGGACCTTTGAAAAAGTACTACCTCGCCAGCAGGGACTTTCTGAGGGGCATTTTTCTAACCGGAACTTTATTTAGATCCTGGTTCCTGCGGTGGAAACACACAGAGTACCAGCCCAAAGTCCCTAGTTCCTGGGTAAAGTTCCAGCGGTGGAATCGCGGCTTATGTCCTAGTCTTCTTTCAGTGGTTAAGATCCAATATTTTTTTATGACGGACACAAGTTTCGGAGGCATTGTGTAAACGTGATTGACACAACGTGAGGTCGTATTTATTTTTTAATGTGTGAAAATATCTGACTATAGTGTGCAGTGACCTTAAGGGTTAAGGGTACAAACACTTGACCAGAATCATGTCAAGTAACAACTGACTAATCCAAATGTTTTTTATCTTCTTTCTTGTTTTGTTTTGTTTTGCAGATGCTGTCATGAAAAAAGGTAACTGCTGGACACCTGGGACAGGCCATCAATTCCAAGTTGGCGGAACTGAGGTTTCAACTGAAGAAAAAGGAGACCTGTTAGAGTTTAGAGTTGTCTAATAGAGAGGGTGAAGGAAGAACATCCAAACCCTGCCCCTGGTTCCTTCAAGATTTTTTATGGATTTATATAATTGTGTTTTTTTCGTAAAGACAGTGGCAAAATTAACATGACACTACTTTGATGTTTTGTTCTACAAATTAAACCACACACACACTCCAAAAACACCAATTTTGATACAATTTGCATTTGTAAGAAAAAAAAAATCAAAGTATTGTCATGTTAATTTTGCCACTGCCTTTACTTTACGAAAAAACACCATTATATAAATCCATAAAATCTTGATGGAATCAGGGGCAGGGTTTGGATGTTCTTCTTTCACCCTCTCTATTAGACAACTCTAAAATTGTTTTTTTTTTATTTTTTATTTTTTTTTTAACACAGACTTTATTTAATTAATTAAAAAAAAAAAACTTCTCTTCAAGAATTACTTTTCAGGTTTTAGCATCATCCTTTAGTATTCATAATAGCAATTTCAGTAAAGTTGCTGGTTTGATTTATGTTTTAATTGTGCAGTTTATGTGCATTCTGTTCTTTTGTCAATGTCAGTAAAATTCTTATTTTTCTATAGTAGGTGTTATGTCATCTGAATATACTGCTCATTTTTGCAAGTGAATTTATACTGTCACAGTTTTTAAGTTGCATTGTCTGGGAATTTTTACATTTTTCAGTCTCCAATTTCTGTTCAGTATTTGAATGTTTAAATTCATATATATATATATATCTATATATATATATATATATATATATATATATATATATATATATATATTTATATATATATATATATATATTTACATGTACTGAAATGTAATATGTTAACAAATATTAGAAATTAATACATAGACATATATTGCAAATTAATATATTTACATAGTCTGATATCTTAATGTATTTACATATATGGGGAAATAAATATATGTAAATATTTACAATATAAAATATATTTACATATATATAAATGTAATATATTTACAAGTACTGAAATGTAATATGTTAACAAATATTAGAAATTAATATATAGACATATATTCCAAATTAATATATTTACATAGTCTGATATCTAAATGTATTTACATATATGGGAAATAAATATATGTAAATATTTCCAATAAAAATATATTTACATATGTTTAATATATGTGGAAAATATTAAAAAGCGGCCAAAATCAAATATTTAAATATGTTTTATAAAATATATGTAAATATATTTTAAAATATATTACAAAAATAAATTTTCTTCTATTTAAATGTAAGATATTTCAATATATAAAAATGTATTTATTTTAAATATATTTCGATCTATGTGACTTCTGTATGGGTCATAATTCAAAAAATGCAAAGTGTTAGCAGTTTGAAAAATCAAGAATAATAACAAAGTTAATAATAATAATTGCTAAATGCTGGACCATTCTCTTTTCGCTCTGCATATGAAACCTGAAGATTTTTTTAAAACCAAGAATGGACCGAAATGAAAACATTTAGCTTTTTATCCGTGTGTGTATATATTAGGCCATATATATATTTATCCGTATATATATATATATATATGTATATATATATATATATATACACGTATATATGACTTTTTAATAACAATAGCATGCATAAGATCTTTTGAGTTAAGGTCTTTTAATTTTTGATGAGTAGACTGTAGCCTAAGACTATCCTACATTTTGAAATTAACTCACTGTAAATTTTTTAATGGTTTTTAAAGATGTTACAATGTTATACCATAATGTTATTGTTGTTTTACTTCCTCCTTTTATCTCATTTTACAATTACATTCATTTCGCAATCCGTCCCTTTGCGCCACCTGGCGGTAGTTTCGCGAATGATTTTAACCAGGGCCGGCTCTAGCCCTTTGGTTGCCCTAGGCGAGATTGAGTTTTGCCCATCCCCCCCCCCCCACTACACAAATGCTACAAAGAATGTTCGAGGATATTTACCAACATAAGAAATAAACTTAAGGAAGAAAGAAGATATAGTATAGACCAGCATATAGAGTATAATAGACCAGTAGTGTTTGAAATTAATTAATGAGGAATGTCAATGTTTACTTGGAGACAAGTCACTGAAGTTTTAAATAGTGGTTGAATAAACGGTATTCAAGGGTCTTACTTGCTTCAGGCTGAGTATCCCTGGTCTCAGTGGTCTGTGTTTCACTGGGGCCTGGAATGCTAAATGTGGCCCCTTCACCTGCAACAGCCAGATCAGTGGTGTTAAATTAAATTAGTGAAAATTACTAAAACTGTGATTGAAATTAAATTCATAGGGATGGGATGTTATTGTGATTTCCATGTGTTTTCATTATCTTCTAGTACATATTGTCAGATGGTTGTAAGCTTGAATTAGCTATTCAAAGGGCTAACTTCATTCAGGCTGCGTGTCCCTGGTCTCAGTCGTCTGTCTTTCACTGGTGCCCTGAGTGCTTGATGTGGTCCTGGGTGTCCCTTCACCTTCACCTGTATACAAGCATATTGTATAGCCAGACAAGCAGTGAGTGAAATGATGAATGTGGTTGAACTTCTTTAAGAAAACAAGCTATTGTATTTTAATACATGCTAACCTTTTTCTGTTGTTCTTTAAAGTATGGATGTGGCTTGAATAAATACTATTAAATAGACTCACTTGATGCAGGCTGTGTGTTCCTGGCCTGTGTGTCACTGGTCCCTGGAGTACCACTACTGGATGTCCCTACTCCTGCAGCTGTATGTATTTAAACACATCCATGCTGTTTGTTACACAATTGCATTGGTCATTTCTATCATCCTACCACATAGTTGCATTGTACAAATACATTTTATCTCTGACCATGTAACTTGTAGTAGATAAATTACAAGTTCTACCACCACTACTATTATTACTAATCTATTAGGCTGCTACAAGGCTAAATAATACTACTGATTACAATAAGTAGTATTAATGTGATGTGATTATAAAAGTTATATATAATCACATCACATTATATATTACGGCCTCTGCAAAAATTTCCTGAGTGCATCTGGCCATGGCCAATTAAAAAAAAAAAAAAAAAACATATTTTAGTATATTCCTAGATGAGAACTGTACAGAAGGGTGAACACCACGTCAACACAACTATCAGCATAATGGTTACTGTGTGTGTATGAGCCTGCTAGTTATAATGAATGTAGAGTAGAGAGCAACTGTACTTTTCATAACTAGCATGCATACGTTATCCGAACTACTGGTCTTTTGACATTTACATCCATGTAGGTTATCAGTGAAGTTACGTTTGTTAGTAATACACTGTAAAATCTAATAAGTTGGGCTTACTTAAAAAAAGTATGCAAACTGATTGCCTTGAAAAAACTAATTTAAGTGAAATAGGAATAGTATGTTGTACTGACAAATGCTTAGTTAGTATAGTTAACTTACACAAGAGTTCTAGTAACTAAAAAAGAACTGTAGGGGGTACTTGATCCTTTCATTTCGGTTTACTCACGACTTAGTATAGCTACTCACTGACTCCCAGAATGCATTGCACAGAATAAATTATGCAGTTGCTTTGTTTTACAGTTGTTGTTTTTATTTGCCAATTTTATTTGCTGTCTTGTGTCAGTAGTAGCACAACAAAAAGAGCAAATAAAATGGCTATTGTTACAATTAATGAAAATAAATTAAACTTAATTCTTACCATTGTTGTGATTCACGTGATGAATGTTTAAGTCTGTGTGTGACTTCAGCATATTACCACACACTATTTAAGGATTATATAAAAAGCATATCGAGGTATTTAAGAAAAATAAAATCTCAAAAATCTTTTAATTAAAAAATAGGTAATTTTATAAAAGCAACCTATTTATTACTTCTCTTTGAAATCAAATAACTCTGATTTCATGATGCATTGCTGCATTAACAGAGAAAAAATTATAGTACCATAAATGACGTTTCAAGTGCCCAACCAAAGGGAACGCTAATCACTATAATGGTGAGCTAAAAAAAAATAAAAAGACAATTAGCAACATATTAGTGCACTGCTGCCTCTCACTGGTTTATTAATGTCATTGGGTTCCTTTGTGGCTACTTGAATATTTTAAGTAAGTGTCACTCAAAACAGTAAGTAAATTGTTTTATTTGCCTTGAAAGTAGCTGAAACTTAATAAAACCTAGTAAGTATAACAACTAAGTAAAGATAACTAATTAAATCTAAGTAAGATAAACTATTGGATTTTACAGTGTACGTAGCAAACTAGCAAAGTAACTAGCTAGCTAGTGATAGCTTAGTGACAGCAATGAAACGTTCAAGGTGATGATGCACAATACTAAGCAAATTTATTTAATTTAACACCTTAATGGCTGAGATGAGAAGATTTACCTCTATACTGGGTTTTCCTTTTATCTTCTTCCTTTCTCCGTTTTCGTCCCTGTGCACCGGAGGGTTTATTAGAGCGCTTCATTTTCTTCATCAACTGCGCACTTGCCTAACGTAACGTAACATAACGGCGACCCTAGAGGGCGCCCGCGCCCCCAACATATTTGTCACCCTAGGCAACTATAGCAATCGCCTATAGCAATCGCCGGCCCTGATTTTAACACGTGACTGACTTGCAGTTAACGCCGCGGCACAGCGGTATTACCCATTCTGGTTGTCTACCTACTGTATATATATATATATTACAAGTAGAAACAAATGTATGTGAAAGGAGAATGTGTGTGTGTACGGGTTTAAATATCCTGGTGGGGAATTAAACCTGAATACACACAGACTCATGGGGACTCATTATGGGGACTAGGGTTGCCAACCGTTCTGTAAAATACGGAATCGTCCGTATTTAAGGCATCAAAGAAGCATTCCTTATGAAAGCTATATGGAATGCAGCTTGTCCCGTATTAAAGGCATATGCTGTGTGACCACCTAAAACATATGAATAACAAACTGTAAACTGAGAATTAATCATTCTTTTTTGACAAGTGTTTGATTTGTGAACATTGCCGGTCAAGGGAGGCTTTAAAACCAAGTGGAATCCTCCGCTGGCTGGTCAATCTCGCTTTACAGCGAGTGGAACTTTAGTTCTGTTAGGTCCGGGTTTCGACTTCAGCAAATCAGTTTGAGCAAATGCAAACAATGTGATTCCAACATCCAGCCATGCAAGAAAAAGTGCATTTTCTTGAAGACGTGATCAATAAGGAAAATTGTCTTTCTTTAATGTAGGTAATGTTGTTAAATACCTAAATAAAAACTATTTATAGGCTATTTAAATAACTTCCAGCGTATTCTTAACCTTGAATATAATTCTTAAAACATAAAATGACTAATGAAGTGTCTCAAAGCAGTCCGTATTAAAGGGATGCTCCACCCCAAAATTAAAATTTTGTCATTAATCACTTACTCCCATGTTGTTCCAAAACCGTAAAAGCCTTGTTTGTCTTCGGAACACAATTTAAGATATTTTGGTAATTTTTTTTTTTTTATTATTTAAGGTATCTGTGAGTCTACAGACTGTGTCAGTACACATTCTTTGTGTCTCTCCATATCACCGTATGCTGCGTATGCTCTTCTGTATCATCCGCACCACAAGGACGTGCTGTTTTCTTTCAAATCAAAGCTAAATACACATAGGAACAGCGCATCTTGTGACAAAGGAATTAAGTCGTTATTTTTGTTTTCTTCGCTTACAAAAAGTGTTCCCGTCGCTTCATATAACATAGATTGAATGTCTGATGGCAGATGGAGTATTCTGACGATGACTTTCATACCTTTTATGGACCTTGACACTGTTATTTACTTGGCAGTCAATGGGACAGTTACAAGCCTCCTGATTTTCATCCAAAATATCTTAAATTGTGTATCGTAGATGAACAAAACTTTTACAGGTTTGGAATGACATAAGTGATTAATGACAAAATTTTCATTTTGGGGTGGAGTATCCCTTTAATTCTATAAGTTATTTTTAATTGAAAAATATTCATTTTCATATACACTATAGAAGGCCTACTGTATATCACACACACGCACATCAGAAGTCAGAAAGAGTATTGTTTATACATACAAGGAATTTGTTTTAGTGTCACAAGCTTCCGATACACAAAGACAACAACAACACACAGATAACAAAAAATAAGATGTTAATAAAATACACATATGTATAAATATAAATAAAGCACATACACATACAAAGGATAAATATTTACAGGTGTGCTATATATAAAATACTGTTGAATATGAATAAAATAAAAAAAAATGTAGTGATGCAGGCTTCTAGGATGTAGGATGATAAATAAGGTTATTGCACATATTTTTATTGCACAATGAGAGAACATTTAACTTCATGAGGTAGATTGCCTATAGCCTATATATAGGCTTATACACTGCCGTTCAAAGGTCTGGGATCAGTAAGATTTTTAATGTTTTTTTTTAATAAGTTTCTTATTCTCATCAAGGCTGCATTTATTTGATCAAAAATACAGAAAAACTAAATAGCCTATAATTGCAATTTATCATAATCATTTTATATTTTAATATACTTTAAAATATAATTTATTCCTGTGAAGCAAAGCTGAATATTCAACATCATTACTCCAGTCTTCAGTGTCACATGATCCTTCAGAAATTATTCTAGTTTGCCGATTTGCCAGTTGTGCTGCTTAATATTTTTCGGGACCTGCAATATTTTTTCAGGATTCTTTGATAAATAAAAAGTTAAAGAGAACAGTATTTATTCAAAGTAATACTAATAATAATAATTATATATATATATATATATATATATATATATATATATATATATATATATATATATATGATTGTCCCTTATTTTCCTTTTCTAAAGTTGGCAACCCTAGTGGGGACCTAAATTGACCATGGGTACAAAAGTTTATAAATCACACAGAATGAGTGTTTTGAGGAAGTAAAAATGCAGAAAGCTTGCTGTGAGGAGTAGGTTTAGGTGTAGGGTTGTTGTAGGGCAATAGAAATTACAGTTTGTACAGTATAAAAACCATTACGCCTATGGAGAGTCCCTACAAAGATGTGTGTGAGAAAGCAAGAGACTTGACATGAATGTAATTGAAAGGTGCATATATGTGTGAGAAACTATAAAAAGATGTATGTGAAAGGGGAACATAAGTGTGTGAGAAAATGAATTATGAGCTATGCAGCCCCCGCAGAGTAAAACCAATGGAAAGGGTTTCTGTACTAACCAAATGTTAAGTCTAAACACATCCTGTCTCTCCAGAGCCAATAGGCATCACAGTTGTGGTGGGAAAAAATAAACAATCTTTGCAATGATGCTGAGGTTTACCATGTAAACAACAGAAGTGTGAAATGTGTGGGACTGTGCTAAGTGCAATTTTAAAGGAACAGATCAACCAAAATGTCAAATTGTTCCAAACCTGTATAATGATTTTTTTGTTCTGTGGAGAATTTTTTACGTGTTTTTTTTTTTTTTTTTTGGCAGTTCTTTTCCATATAATATAAGGTGATATTCACCATAATCTTGCCCTCTGCCTTTGAAATAAATTATAAAATTTGTATAAACTACAATCAACAGCACTGATCTCATGTCCAAATATAATCATGTCAGACCTCCTATAATGATGCTGTCATTCTGTAATGAGGACATATTTGATTTTTAGAACTGCATGGTGAAAGATTTTCTGTTTCTGACTGTTATGTAGTCGTATGGACTCAATTTAATGTTGCTTCTTTGTCATTTTGAAGTTTGACGCTCTCAGTTCTCATTCACTTTTAATGTACAGAAAAGAATGTCTTGAATAGTCTTCAGTGTCACCATTTTATTCCATAGAAGGAAGTACACAAACACAGGGGCGCAGATAGGATTTTTTAACTGGGGGGACCAAGCTGTCCAGCAGTCAAATTTTTTCAGTCCAGAAAAATCACAAGCTCAGTCATAGATGATAGTACAGGTGCATCTCAAAAAATTTGAATATCATAGAAAAGGTCTTTATTTATTTTTTAATTTAATTCAAAAAAGCTTTTTTTGCTTTAATTCTGATGGTCACGATGTACAGCTTAGGAAAATTAAAAATTCAGTATCTCAAAAAAGAGATTGATTAGTTTGATTAATTTTGAGTATAAATACTGGTTACCTTTTGGGTATAGTTTAGAACATTTAACCACAATTATGGGAAAAACTACTGACTTGACAGTTGTCCAGAAGACAATCATCGACACCCTCCACAAGGAGGTGTAGCGTATGATGCCTGAACCATACAAATTAAAGATTCGATCGTGAGCATGGTTGAAACAAGAGAAGCCAAATTCCTCGGAAAGGCAACAGGAGGCTGTAAATCAACTCCTAGCACCACAGTCTGATAACCAACCAACTCTTTCAGAGAACAGCTTTCAACATTAACACCATTAGAACAATTATTGACAATTTCAATTCGAAGAAGAGATTGTCTAATTTGGGGCAAGTAATCGAAGAGATGGACAGTCTGACCCTCACATGTAAAGCCAAGAGAGTAAACAAGATCTTTGGATTGACTTCCCCCCCACCTAGCAGAACCAGACTGAAATTCCTAAGGAGACCTGTTAACCCCTCTGGTCTTCACAGGACATATCCTTACTCCCCAGAATGGCACAGAGAATGCCTTCCAATGCATATATGCACCAAAATGAACTCAAAAAAAGATTTCTAAATGGATATCAGTCCATTGCTTAACTCCATATCATTTATGTAACCCACACATTTGACTTTAATGTTTTTAATCACTTATTGTGTATGTCTTTTTAAATAACTCTTGAATAGCTTAAGGGATCATATTCATGTTTAGTATGTGTGTGTTCGAATCTTCTTGCTTGAAACGTTTCTGACCATCAGTTATTTGTCAAATGTATCGTATTCTTGTTATAGGAATCATGTCCAAATTATACCCTGCAAGAGCGGGAAAATTCGGACCACGTGCTTGATAAGATAACATATGATTTATGAATGGGTGGGACAAACAATGCAACACCCCGAGAAAAGACAATATCTAATTGGTCAAGACAACATTTGAGGTGTGGCCAAAATGCCAGTTTAAATACTCAAGACACCATCAAACTTTGCTTTTAGCTTTTAGCTTTCGTTTAGCTTTTGCTATCAGTCATGCCGGCTTTAAGCCTGCTTTTTAGCCTGCTTTTAGTCATGCTTTGTCATCACTTTTAGCGTCCTTCGAGCGCCGTTCCAGCGTGCTTCGGCCTTGCACGCCTGCTACTTAGCCACGATGAGAAGAAACACCACCTAGTCTCGTCAAACTTTACTTCTATTCTTTTACTTTAGTTTCTTTTCTTTCCGTTTGAGAGTTTGTGTTCTTGAGTTAAGTTTTGTAACACCGTGTCTCCGAGTCTGACCTCGCGTGCCCGTCTGAAACTTCAACCAGCCCACAACTCCGCATCGTCAGCCTACGCCCAACCGCGGGCGTCCCAAGACGTCACTTCAACGACTACTGAACTTCCAGCCAATCAGCAACCTCGGGAAACCCCCTTTTCAGCGACAACAAAGGGAACCCCGTTACACAGGCATCACAAGTAACGTACCTCCAGACTCTGATCTGTACTGGTGTTATCTAATATAATTTTAACCTAATTGATGAACTCAATGCGAGGGTTAATTAAGTGATTGATGGTTGTTCATGTCTATGCAATTTCACGTATTGCTGTAAACTTGGGATTTCACATTTTCATTCTCTTAAACTCTTTCTTCCCTAACTTTCTATCCTCCTGCAACTTGTGTGAATGTGTGAGTGCGTGTGCTTATGTGTTAGATTAGTTTATATGTCTTAGATTTATCTAATAAAGCCTTATTCATATTGAAAATAGAAGTATCTTGTTTTTTGTGCTTACAAGTTAATGTCTTAAACTGCCGATCTTGTTACTGTGCTAATTAATAGTGTTTTCACTATACTTTGGATATTAATATCCAGAGCAGATTTGATGTTAAACGGCTCGTTCAGTGAATCGCTGGCCGTTTCAGTGATCAGCCGTGAAACAGTGATTCTGTTCAAATTCCCTTTAAAATCTTAAATGATTCCCTTTGAGCTAAATTGACCTGTTTCCCTTACAGAGGGTAAGCCACAGAAGGTCATTGCTGAAAGGGCTGGCTGTTCACAGAGTGCTGTATCAAGATATATTCATAGAAAGCTGACTGGAAGGAAAAAGTGTGGTAGGAAAAGGTGCACAAGCAACACGGAGGACCACAGCCTTGGGAAGATTGTCAGGAAAAGCCGATTCAAGAACTTAGGAGAGCTTCACAAGGAGTGGACTGAAGCCAGAGTCAGCGCATCAAGAGTCACACGATCAGACGTCTTCAGGAAAAAGGGCTACTGTCACATTCCTAGAACCAAGCCACTCCTGAACCAGAAAAAAAAAACGTCAGAAGCATTACACCTGGGGTAAGGAGAAAAGAACTGGACTGTTGCCCAGTGGTCCACATTCTTCTTTTCAGATGAAAGTAGATTTAGCATTTCATTTGGAAATCAAGGTCTGGCGCACTGGAGAGGCACATAATCCAAAGTCCAGTGTGAAGTTTCTGAAGTCAGTGATGATTTGGGGTGCCGTGACATCTGCTGGTGTTGGTCCATTGTGTTTTATCAAGTCCAAAGGCAATGCAGCCATCTAGCAGGAGATTTTGGAGCACTTTATGCTTCCATCTGCTGACAACCATTGTGGAGATGCTGATTTCATTTTGCAGCAGGACTTAAGCAACTGCCCACAGTGCCAAAACCACTTCCAAGTGGTTTGATGACCATGATATTACTGTGCTTGATTGGCCAGCCAACTCACCTCAACTGAACCTCACAGAGAATCTATGGGGTATTGTGAAGAGGAAGGTAAGTAACATCTGACAAACAATACAGAGGAGCTGAAGCCCGCTATCAAAGCAACCTGGGCTTCAATAACGCCTCAGCAGTGCCACAGGCTGATCACCTTCATGCCACGCCGCATTGAAGCAGTAATTCATGCAAAAGGAGCCCCAACCATGTTTTGAGTGAATAATTAAACCTGCTTTGGAGATCTTGAACATTTCTGTTTTGTAACTCTTTTTTTGATTGATCTTTGAGAAAATATTCTAATTTTTTGAGATACTGAATTTAGATTTTTTCTAAACTGCAAGTTGTAACCATTAGAATTAAAACAAAAAACTCTTGAAATATTTCAGTTTGTGTGCAATGAATGTAGAATATAAGAATTCAATTACAAAAAATAAAGAACTTTTCCATGATATTAATTTTTTTTAGATGCACCTGTATATGATCACAGGCACAACTAAGGCAGCTACCAGCTCCTCATAGGAACCCGGGGTCAGGAATCGTAGCACATACACGCACAAGAGAACGTAAACGTTGAAATGTCAAACAAAAAATGGTTACTGTAATCATGCACAAATTAACCATGGATTTACTACTCTAACCATAGTTTAACCATGGTACAAACCCGATTCCAAAAAAGTTGGTAAACTGTACAAATTGTGAGTAAAAAAAGGAATGGAGTAATTTACAAATCTCATAAACTTATATTTTATTCACAATAGAATATAGATAACATATCAAATGTTGAAAGTGAGACATTTTGAAATGTCATGCCAAATATTGGCTCATTTTGGATTTCATGAGAGCTACTCATTCCAAAAACGTTGGGACAGGTAGCAATAAGAGGCCAGAAAAGTTAAATGTACATATAAGGAACAGCTGGAGGACCAATTTGCAACTTATTAGGTCAATTGGCAACATGATTGGGTATAAAAAGAGCCTCTCAGGGTGGCTGTGTCTCTCAGACGTCAAGATGGGCAGAGGATCACCAATTCCCCCAATGCTGTGGTGAAAAATAGTGGAGCAATATCAGAAAGGAGTTTCTCAGAGAAAAATTGCAAAGAGTTTAAAGTTATCATCATCTACAGTGCATAATATCATCCAAAGATTCAAGGAATCTGGAACAATCTCTGTGCGTAAGCAGGGCTGGGGAGTAATGAAATACATGTAACAGCTTTACGTATTTAAAATACAGGTCCTTCTCAAAAAATTTGCATATTGTGAAAAAGTTCATTATTTTCCATAATGTAATATAAAAATTAAACTTTCATATATTTTAGATTCATTGCACACCAACTGAAATATTTCAGGTCTTTTATTGTTTTAATACTGATGATTTTGGCATACAGCTCATGAAAACCCCAAATTCCTATCTCAAAAAATTAGCATATTTCATCCGACCAATAAAAGAAAAAAAAGTCAACCTTCAAAAAATTATGTTCAGTTATGCACTCAATACTTGGAAGGGAATCCTTTTGCAGAAATGACTGCTTCAATGCGGCGTGGCATGGAGGCAATCAGCCTGTGGCACTGCTGAGGTGTTATGGAGGCCCAGGATGCTTCGATAGCGGCCTTAAGCTCATCCAGAGTGTTGGGTCTTGCGTCTCTCAACTTTCTCTTCACAATATCCCACAGATTCTCTATGGGGTTCAGGTCAGGAGAGTTGGCAGGCCAATTGAGCACAGTAATACCATGGTCAGTAAACCATTTACCAGTGGTTTTGGCACTGTGAGCAGGTGCCAGGTCGTGCTGAAAAACGAAATCTTCATCTCCATAAAGCTTTTCAGCAGATGGAAGCATGAAGTGCTCCAAAATCTCCTGATAGCTAGCTGCATTGACCCTGCCCTTGATAAAACACAGTGGACCAACACCAGCAGCTGACATGGCACCCCCAGACCATCACTGACTGTGGGTACTTGACACTGGACTTCAGGCATTTTGGCATTTCCTTCTTCCCAGTCTTCCTCCAGACTCTGGCACCTTGATTTCCGAATGACATGCAAAATTTGCTTTCATCCGAAAAAAGTACTTTGGACCACTGAGCAACAGTCCAGTGCTGCTTCTCTGTAGCCCAGGTCAGGCACTTCTGCCGCTGTTTCTGGTTCAAAAGCACACGCCTGTGCACAGTGGCTCTGGATGTTTCTACTCCAGACTTAGTCCACTGCTTCCGCAGGTCCCCCAAGGTCTGGAATCGGTCCTTCTCCACAATCTTCCTCAGGGTCCGGTCACCTCTTCTCGTTGTGCAGCGTTTTTTGCCACACTTTTTCCTTCCCACAGACTTCCCACTGAGGTGCCTTGATACAGCACTCTGGGAACAGCCTATTCGTTCAGAAATTTCTTTCTGTGTCTTACCCTCTCGTTTTAGGGTGTCAGTGATGGCCTTCTGGACAGCAGTCAGGTCGGCAGTCTTACCCATGATTACGGTTTTGAGTAATGAACCAGGCTGGGAGTTTTTAAAAGCCTCAGGGATCTTTTGCAGGTGTTTAGAGTTAATTAGTTGATTCAGATGATTAGGTTAATAGCTCGTTTAGAGAAACTTTTCATGATATGCTAATTTTTTGAGATAGGAATTTTGGGTTTTCATGAGCTGTATGCCAAAATCATCAGTATTAAAACAATAAAAGACCTGAAATATTTCAGTTGGTGTGCAATGAATCTAAAATATATGAAAGTTTAATTTTTATCATTACATTATGGAAAATAATGAACTTTTTCACAATATGCTAATTTTTTGAGAAGGACCTGTACAAAATATGAGTAACCGTATTTTGTTATAATTAAATCTTAAATAGGGGGTAATCAGATTACAGTTACATCTAAAAAGTATTTTAAATTACCCAGTGATTACTTTTATTTTGATGTCATTTATTAATTTAATATTTAAGTAAACAGTTTGGGGATTACAACAAATACTGTGACTGATTTTCTGTTGAAACAAAAAAACACACATGCTCATCATGACACAGGAATTCTCCTAATTCACACTTTCCATTCAGTTAACAGATCCATATGAATCATGCATGAAAAACTTTATAAAGTCAAACGATAGCTTTATGTGCTTTACAGATGAACTTGAAGACTTTATCCATTCGAAATGGCCAATAATAGATCATCTTTGGCTCGGTAATGCAAGTTCATGATCCGATTCGTGAACAGATGATTCTTTTGAGTCAATCTTTTAAAATAATAATTTCTTTTGATTAACAAAACCAGTGTGGGAACCAATGGTTCACAAACTGGATAGATCTGAGGAGCAGGGCTCGCAAAAACGCTAGCCCGACGTCCCGGGACGCCCCTGACCAACGGCTATCGTGAATAGTGATGTAAAATTCCTAACTTGATTTGCGTTGTTCACTCACTTGAAGGGGTGAAACGAATCGTAGTTGATCGTTTGAACTTGTTTCTAAATCTTGCCATTTCAAGCGTTTTAAACCTTTCGCGCGCATTAGGAGCTTGCGCGCACTCATTCAAAGCACACACTGAGAGCAGCATTTCAGACAATGCGTGTACACATAATTGATTTATCTTTCACATATCCTAGCTTCTGAATGAACACATACACACAAAATTATCTCAAAATAATTGTCTCTGCAAGTATTCTCGTAAACAGTCGGTTATGTCTTAAGTAAACATATACAGTGGAGAAAGAAATCTCCTGTGCATTATTATATTGGATCCGTGCATTCGGTCTTAAAGGGGCAGCAGTCTTTAAATACCTGCTGTTCCATTAGTGGCACCTGCTATCAGAGAGTGATATTTGCGTCTCATTCACAAACGTAAAATCGGACCATTCTGTTTTTACTTCACATTTTTTAATTATACAATCCAAATAACATGTATTTAGCACCCTTTTTTTTTGGATAGTAATTCAAATGGTTTCCTCTGATTTAAAATAGACCACAGACAATTTTTTTGTTTAAATTGAGATATTTCTTTTAGTTGTATAATTTTTATTTGATTTAGGATTTGTTTTAAAATTTCAAGTTAGTTTTATTATTTAACATTTCAATTTCACAAAGAAATATGTAGCATGTTGTATTTTGTCTAATAATAAAATGACACATTTTCATTTATAATTTGTCTTAAATCTAATTTTGTAAAAAATAAATATACAAAATAAATTGTAAGAAAATTGTATGGTGTAATCTGTATCGTGAATTTTATCGCATCGTAAGTTTATTGAATCGTTACATCCAGATATGCTACTACTTTTTGCTGATCATGCTGATTTTTCCACAGTAAAGTTCAGCTGATGTTTTTTTTTTTTTTTTTTTTTTTTTGGTCTAGTTAAATTAATTTTGGGCTACCAAAATCTGAAGAATGCCTGTCCAAAGGGCTACCAGGGATTTTAAAATTTTGCGAGCCCTGAGGTGTGTTTCCCAAAAGCATCGTTAATAGCGACATTGCTTGCGACCATGGGAAACGAGCCCTGTCAATTCTGACTCAGCGATTCTTTTGCGACTCTTTTTCACTTAAAGTTTGGTCCATTCATTAAATAAATCTATTGTATAACTTGGACAACTGTGCCAGTTGTTTTGGCTACTTTTATTATGTGTTTAATGTGTCTGGATTTGTTTTAAAGCTTGGAATGCAGCATGAAACGGCATGGAATCCCATTCACTGTATTCAAATTGAATTTATATTGACTGGAAGATTTAAATGACATAACTTTTTCTTTGTTATTGTTCATAGAAATTCTGTGGAAAATTGATGTTCTTAAAAATAAAATGCAAATAAAACACAAATCTTACGGCTGGTAGATGTCGGAAAGCATAAAAGCAAGACATCAAGTTAATATGTTCCTTTGTGTTACAAACCTTAAGTATTTCAAAGTATTCTAAAGTATTTAGATTAAGTTACTAAACCTGAGTAATCTAACGAAATACGTTACTGATTACTTTTTAAAGCTTGTATTTTGTAATCTGTAGTGAAATACATTTTAAAAGTAACCTTCCCAGCCCTGTGCGTAAGGGTCAAGGCTGGAAAACCATACTGGATCTCCGTGATCTTCGGGCCCTTAGACGGCACTACATCACATACAGGAATGCTACCGTAATGGAAATCACAACATGGGCTCAGGAATACTTCCAGAAAACATTGTCGGTGAACACAATCCACTGTGCAATTCGCCGTTGCCGGCTAAAACTCTATATTCAGTACTGCTGATTGGCTACAAGTATGTTTTGGGACTTTGTCAGACACTGCGGTCAAAAGCGTGTTTCAAAAATCAGTTTGTACACGTTTAAGGAACGGGGGGCAGGGTCGACAGACTCGCCACTACTTAGGCTAATGTACATAGCGGAAACCCTGATTAATCCTCTGTTTACCAATAGAGCCTTTCATTGAGACGGTGAGGGGGACGGATCGGGTCACTATGAATCTGGGGGTGTCAGGCCCCCCCGTCCCTAGTGCCATCTGCGCGCCTACAGAAATATCTATGGTTCTATGATGAACCTTTAACATCCTCGGAATATGTATATTACACAAAAGATTCTTTATATTGGAAAGGTTTTTTGAAATGTTCTTCACAATAAGAAAAATTGCTTCTTTTTAGAACTGTTCATTAAAATGTTCATCAGGGAAGCAAAAATGATTCTTCAATGGCATTGCTGCAAAAACAGCAGCCATATTTGTTAGAGTAAAAGATTTAAGACGAGATGAGGATAATAAAATTATGTCAGAATTTCTATTTATAGACAACTCTCCAGTTAAGGGTTGACTTTTCTTCGGTAAACAGTTTTAAAAGCTGTGGCTGACATGACTTGGTGGGTTTTTTTGGAAAATACCACTTTGTTGTGACCTTCTTGCGTTTTCGCATTCAAGAAAACCACAGCTAGGTATGTGGTTTCAAATCTAAATATCTTTTCAATTTTGCAAATGGCTAATTTCCGTTTTACTATTTTGCTCAGTCTTTACAGATTGCTGATACTGATCCCAGTGCCTATTGAAGGCCGCCTGTTGTGGTTTACAGATGATATCTTCTGCAAAGCGACTCTCTGAATGTCCGAGAAGCACCCGGCTGCAGCCTGCAGATCGAGGCGGGGCTGCATCTGGGGCGGGGCTGCACGTGTCGCCCTGCCCCATACCTACTCTGATTGGTTCAATCGTCTTTCATAGACATACATGATAGGAAATGTGTGTGTAGTTGGTGTAGGATGGAGTTAAAAAGGATGTGCAGTTTTACAAAGCCTTCATTATAATGCACAGAAGAAAAAATAAAACATTAACCTGTAACTTGCCATGTCCCTGAAATGATTGTTTTGCTAAATTAAACTGATCTTTAGGCTAACAGATGAACAACCAACTACTTTTAATAAATGAATTGGGTTTATAATCCACAGAGGGAGGAACAGGTCTTCAGACAGAAGAATGAATTATGAATTAAATAATTTTTGTAAATTTGATTGTTTCATATCATCAGAGTATGAGAAAGTATTGCTTTAATTTATATAGCATGACAAGACAATTATTGTTACGTATAATTATCTGCAACAGGCTTATGTGTCTGCTGTGTGCCATTTCAATTTTTAAGAAATTTAATTTTCTTTAATACATTGCAAAGCATAGACTTTTCCTCCCTTTTTTTTTCAGGAAAATATGCTGCTCCTCATTATTTTAAAGTGAAGAAATCGAGAAACTTTTATTTCTACCGGCCAGTGATGATTCTGAAAGGACATATCTGTAATCTGTTGCTATAGTAACGAAGACAATTTCACGTATCATGCTCTTATTTTAGTGCAGTTGTCTCACAGCCACTGTGGTCAAATATTGAGATAAACTTTATAAAGTATCATCTATTTATATTAAATTAATATATTAAATTGGTATCTTCTCAGATACCCATTTTGTGACCATTATTGAGCCGATTCTTTTCAATCAGCTGGAATGCTTAACGTGGCTTAATGCATTAAAATGTTTTTTGTTTTTTTTTTAAGATCAAACTCAGTAAACACATTATTAATAAAGCATCGTATTCACAGACAAGCAGATGAGTCCAGAATAAGAACGCAATGCGTTTAATTACGTGTTAAGCGTTTTCCTCTCATAGAAAACCATTAGCCTAAAAGGAAAACTCTTAACGTGGCTTTATGCATTCAAACGTGTTTTAAAAAGACCAAACTCAGTAAACATTTTTATTAAAAAGCATTTTTTTTTTTTAAAGACCAATATTTTTTTTAAAGTGCTTAATGTTTAATTAAAAGTGTTTTGTTGGTATTCTGGGCTCATATTTGCTTGTCTGTGAATAGAATGATTTATTAATAATTTGTTTACTGACTTTGGTCTTTTTAAAACACCATTTTAATGCATAAAGCCATGTACTTTCACATTAAGCATTTTAGAATGTCCCAATGATTCATTTGTGAATTCGACTGGTCCAGAAGATTAAACTTGCAGCAGCTAACATCTCGTGATTCAATAAATCAGACATAGTGAGTCAACTGTGCATTATAATGAAGGCTTTGTAAAACTGCACAGCATTTGTAGATTTTTAAACAACATACTCCGTCGCACACATTTCCTATCATGTATGTCTGTGAAAGAAGATCGAACCAATCAGAGTAGGTATAGGGCGGGGCGACACGTGCAGCCCCACCCCAGGTGCAGCCCCGCCTCGACGCAAGATGCAAAATTATATTTTGCTGAAAAATAGCAAAAATAAAAATAAATTCCACTGTCAGATTTGTTTGAGATATATATATATATATATATATATATATATATATATATATATATATATATATATATATATATATATATATATATATATATATATCAAACAAATCTCAAACAAATCTGACAGTGGAATTTATTTTTGTTATTTTTATTTTTGCTATTTTTCAGCAAAATCTAATTTTGAGAAATGACACAGAATGAGACTCAAATAAACTTTATTTTAATTATGAATAAGCCACTGCTTTTAATGGGTTAAAATGACTGGACTCAATGTTTTATAGATTTAATCGCTCCAATAACCTGAAATGTAAGAATCAATCAAATGCAAGAACAAAATGAAACACACATTTCCACAAGAAACTAGCTACTATTTTAATGAATAAAAAAATAAAAAACACTTATTTAAAAACTTTAACATTCAAAAACTGTATCCATAGTCTGTGGTTATTGACAACAAAAATTACACTCATACACATATACAACTTATCTCTTATTTTTATGGTATGGTTTCTGGCAATGCAGTGTCATATAATTTGCCATGTGCTCTGAAAAACAACAACAATAATTAATTATTTAAACATAATTTATATTTTAAAAAATAAGCATTTCATTTATAATGCATAGCTATAGATGGTAGGCATCGTAACACGAGAAATGTCCAAAATGTGCACTAATGGCAGAGAAGCAAGCTTACTGAAAACAAAAGAACAGAACAATTGAGATTGTGGGGTCAATATTGCACCAGGGTAAATTTAAGCTGGGTGTCCACTGCCCGCTAGTAAACTTGTTGTACGTTTCACCGAGTACATAAAACAAACACCTGAATGAAACGTACATATCGTAACGTTCTGGCAAAACTTGTTCTTAATGCGTTCGATATCTTATTATCTATTCGGCTTACAGTAAACTCATACTCGAGTCTCGGTAGTGAGACACCAGAGACACATAGCTATAAAAATTTTTGGCTGGCTGTTCAAGAATAGTTTGCCAACTAGTTTTGTGTGGTTTGGTACATAGCTAATCAACATGGCCATTATTGATTCCCTGCCATTTAATTTCAACTAAACACAGAAAACTAAAACAGACAAATGCATTTTTATAATGAATTGTTCTGTTTGCGAGGCAATACCATACTCTTTTGGTAAGTTACCTCGGGGAAGTGCGATCCAGAAGATATATGTCGGACGTCTATCCTCAGTCACACGTCCTTGGCACCTCAAAAGCATGGAAATAATTCCTTAATGATATTAAAATGAGTGTATGCTGAGAAGTCTGAACATCATTTATTAATATTGTCGCTTTTATAAAGTTTAATAAACACGCTTCTGGAACGGGGAAAATTGATACCACATATAGCGCCTCTAGTGGACGTTTCACCCGAAAAGTGCAGGGAAACGTACTTTCAGGTACGTATTTCAGGTTTTGCAAAAATGTAGGCAGAGTAACGTATTTCCAATGAGACTGGGTTGCATTTATGACATGTTTTAGTATATAGTATTCGAAGTGACAGGGATTCTGCTGGTCTTTAAAAGTCTTATTTCGCCTAAAATGAGCCTTTTAAGATGTCTTAAGCATAAAGTCTTTATTAATATAAGTAATGCGATTGATAGTTGCATGCATTGCAAAAAATATATATAAAAAATCAATCTCATATTTGTAATTGTTTTCATTAACATTATCAAAGATTAATACATACTGTAACAAATGTATTGTTCATTGTTAGTTCATGTTAATTAATAGCCTACATTAACTAGTGTTTACAAATGACAACTTATTGTAAAGTGTTACCTCTTAATTTTACCTTCATGTGACTTCATACTTTTTAGGGACATTGTCAGTGAGAAGAAATTCAGAGAAGAGGGCCACTTCATAAAGTTTCAGGCTATGCTTTCTCAAATTAAGCCAACCTAAATTTTGACTTGACAAACTTTATAAATTTAGTTGATGTTAATACTGGTTAAAAAATAAAGATACTTTACAGACAAAGCAAATAACACTTTTTCTAACACCATCCTATAATATATTTAAAAATACATTTAAAATCTTTTCCTTCTATGGCTCTTTTGCCTTTCTTCAAAATGATTTAATAATGCTTTAATATTGTTTGTTCTTTTATGTAAATTAGGTGTCGTGAACTGGAGTGCATTTTCTGCATAATACAACCAGGGTTTCCGGGTGCAATGTTCTCTGACCCACGATGCAGTGAGATATTTAAAGACTGCCCACCTGGGTATGTAGGGAATGGCAGGAGGGGAGTCCTGCATGGGTTTTATTCATTCAAAGAATTTGAGGGCTACTGCTCGGTTGATTTTTTTTATCAGTGGTGGAGGTGAATTTCAGAATGAGTAGATGATTACACATGCATGCGCTGTCACCACGTTAATGCGTAGGTATGTGACGTCACCGCACTACAGTCTGCAGCGAGGGGTGTCTCAAATGATCAGACAATAAAATTGGTAATATAGAGATGGAAGAGTTAGATGAAATTATTGAGCTGAGAAATATGACATAATTTTAATCCTCGAGAAAGTCTTATGTCGATTAGAAAAAAAAGTGTAGTCCTTGGATGTAGTATTCTGGATTCTCCAAAGATCGATTACATTAAGTTCTGCGATACATTTATTCAATAACTTGGAGTATGGGTTAGCTGTAGTATCAGGGTTAGATTTATCCAGTGCAGGATTTAAGACAGCATTAAAATCACCACCCATCACTAAAGGACCATCAATCTGCTCAAGTAATATATTTGAAATATTTGTTAAAATCTGTCTCATTTGGGCAGTAAATGGAGACCAATGCTAGCCTTTCATTATCTATTTTACAGTGTATAAAAACAAATCTACCCTCATCATCATTCCCGGTATGTTCAATAGTTAAATGTAACCTCCTATCAGCTAAGATAAGCACCCCCTTAGTTTTATTACGAGCACAAGAGAAGGCTGCCAGTTTGTAATACTTGTTTTGAAAACGTGCCACATCGCATTGTTTTAATGGGTTTCTTGTATCAGGGCACAGGAAATCGATTTATGGTGCAAATATTCTAATATACAGGTACGCTTAATAGGAGAATTTAGGCCATTCACATTCAATGATAAGATATTCAGAACCTGCATTGTGTGCTAGCTCGTAATGTCAAGATTATGTCTACCTGAAGAGAAAAACAAGCAATGCCATACTGCCAGTGACATGTAAACGTTAGTATGTATCCTAGATACCAATCCACCTTGATGCATAATCCTTTTAAAAGAAAAGCAAAATAAATAAGTATTGATGTCTGTTGAAGGGCATAGAAAAAAAAAAGAAAAAGGAATGACGAACAACTATGTACAAAAGCCAAAGCAGACCGCACATTACAGAGATTGTAGGTCTGTATAAACAAAAGAAACACATGTTGATGCGTAACCAGTCCACTTCAACGCAAGACATGCCCCCAAAAAAGGCCCACTGAGCCAAAAGCTTAGAGCTCGAACCTGGTCTCCATTAGCAAAAAAATAGTAATAGTAAATAAAAATAAATAATTATTATTTATTATTTCATTCCATCTTAGTACACGGAAGATGAGAGTACGCGGCCGATCAGAGTTTTTCCTTCTGTCATACACGCGATGGGCCTGGTCAATCTCAATGTCACGGCCTTTCAGTGAGGGGATCCACTTGGAAAGATTAGCCCGCTTCATCTGAGCCCTCCACCCTTCTTACAACCCTACCAGTCGAACGTCATTTCTCCTGCTCCTATCTTCAATGTCCATAATTTTTTCGGTGAGTTGTTTTATTTGTTTTGTTAATTTTTTGAATGTCTTTCTTTTTTAACGTGCAGCTGCTTGAATGGAATCGACCTGGTCCTGTGTCTGTTTTGCTGCGTTGGCTAGCTTTTCAACTTCTGCTTTTAGCTCTTTTACAGAATTTTTGGTCATTTGTATATCCAAATGTAGATCGCAGAATGCTGGAGTCAGTACAGAGTCTATTGCTTCTCTTAAAGTCGAAGCCACAAGCAAGTCAAGAGCACTTTGTTGCTCTTTGAGCGCTAGCTTGATACCGTTAGCTATAGCAGCGTCCAGATCCTCTCTGGAGATGGCAGAATCTTTAAATTTTTCCTTTATTGAAGATTTTTCAATCTCTCTTTCCCGAACGTCCTTGACTGCTGGGATACTCATAGTGGGCTAGGTAAAAGGTGGTTCAAAATTTACTGACAGGATATATACAATTTCTGACAAAGTGAGCAGAGCGAAGGACTATGCGTGCATTGCTGCAGAAAGGTCACGTAATCTCTCGGGTTACTATATGTTTTTAGACTGTTTTAAACTGTTTTTTAGCAGTTTTTTTTTTTTTTTTTTTTTTTTTACTGTATCAACTGGTTTTAACTGTATTAGCATAGAAACATGCAATGCTAGTAACTTGCTAATTATACTAGAAACAAGCTAGCAAACATGTTAGTAACATGCTAATCATGCTAGAAACAAGCTAGTAACTTGCTAATCATGCTAACAACATGCTAGTAACATGTTAATCATGCAAGAAACCAGAGGTGGCACTTTCAAGTCACAAGCAAGTCGTCAAGTCATATCCCAAGTCCTCAAAGAGTTAAAGTTAATGAGATAATTAAGTGGCTAATTAAACGATGATTGTGCATTAGTGATGAACACCTGCCGTTAACAATCAACATCATTGAAGAAAAGAGAAACACAAGAACTACAACTGACTTCAGCCACAGACTAAAATGAAATCAACTAGAAAAAATTAGAATAAAAAAATAAAAATACACAATGCCACCATAATTGTGGTCAAGGCTTGCTTTAGTTGGTCTATTTTCCCTTTTTCTAATTCAAAGTAATTTAATTCTAAGTTACTGCAATATTGTTTCACAGCAAACATTTGTACATTGCTGAATCAAACCTTGAAGTAGCAGGTGAGCTTACTCTTTCAGATAATAACTCATGATAAATGAACATCATGAAGTGGTTTCTCTCTTTGGATTATTGAGCTGAAGTAAAAAAGTCCCACTGAACAAATGCCTCTATAATGCTTTGATGTTGGAGAAGAAAAAAAAGGAACTTTATCTGCTCAGGCTTTTAAACATGAACACTTATCATATGATCCTCAACAGTGGTGACAATATTGTTTCATACTGCAGTGCATGATGGGAGTTTTTAAGTCAAGTCAAGTCACCTTTATTTACATAGCGCTTTATACAAAAAAGATTGTGTCAAAGCAACTGAACAACATTAATTAGGAAAACAGTGTGTGAATAATGCAAAATGACAGTTAAAGGCAGTTCATCATTGAATTCAGTGATGTCATTCATCTCAGTTCAGTTTAAATAGTATCTGTGCAATCATTTGCAATGAAATCAACGATATCACTGTAAATGAAGTGTCCCCAACTAAGCAAGCCAGAGGTGACAGCGACAAGGAACCAAAACTCCATCGGTGACAGAATGGAGAAAAAACCTTGGGAGAAACCAGGCTCAGTCGGAGGGCCAGTTCTCTCAGAAGAATCATCCGTTAACTGTGGTCTTGTCCCAGTGGTCGTCTGAGACATGGTCTTTACAGGGGATCTGTCTCTGCGGCTCATCCAGTTGTCCTGGTCTCCGCTGTCTTTCAGGGCTGTAGAGGTCCTTTCTAGATGCTGATCCACCATCTGGGCTGGATACGTACTGGATGCGGGTGACTGCAGTGACATCTGACTTGGATACAGACTGGATCTGGTGGCTACGGTGATCTCGGAATAAGAGAGAAACAGACTAATATTAGCGTAGATGCCATTCTTCTAATGATGTAGCAAGTACATCAGGTGTTATGAGAAGTGTTCCCGGTTCCGGTTTACCTAATTAATGCAGCCTAAAATCCTTTAACGGATTTGGATATTAGAAACATATTAGTGTGTTATGTGTAAACCAGGTAAAATAGATAGGTCTTTATCTAGATCTAGATTTAAACTGCAAGAGTGTGTCTGCCTCCTGAACGATGTTAGGTAGGTTATTCCAGAGTTTAGGCGCTAAATAGGAAAAGGATCTGCTGCCCGCTGTTGACTTTGATATTCTAGGTATTATAAAATTGCAAGAGTTTTTAGAATGCAGCGGACGTGGAGGACTATAATGTAACAAGAGCTCGTTCAAATACTGAGGTGCTAAACCACTCAGGGCTTTATAAGTAATAAGCAAGATCTATACAATGTTTGATAGGGAGCCAGTGCAGTGTTGACAGGACCGGGCTAATATGGTCATACTTCCTGGTTCTAGTAAGAACTCTAGCTGCTGGATTTTGAACCAGCTGGAGTTTGTTTACTAAGCGTACAGAACAACCACCCAATAAAGCATTACAATAATCTAACCTTGAGGTCATAAACGCATGGATTAACCTTTCTGCATTTGACATTGAGAGCATAGGCTGTAATTTAGATATATTTTTGAGATGGAAAAAATGCAGTTTTACAAATGCTAGAAACGTGGCTTTCTAAGGAAAGATTGCTATTAAATAGCACACCTAGGTTCCTAACTGATGACGAAGAATTGAAAGAGCAGCCATCAAGTCTTAGACAGCATTCTATGTTATTACATGCAGAGCTTTTAGGTCCTATAATTAACACCTCTGTTTTTTCAGAATTTAGCAGTAAGAAATTACTCGTCATCCAGTTTTTTATATCGACTATGCATTCCGTTAATTTTTCAAATTTGTATGTTTCACCACGCCGCAAAGAAATATAGAACTGAGAATCTTCAGCATAACAGTGAAAGCTAACACTGTGTTTCCTGATGACATTTCCCATGGGTAACATGTAAAGCATGAAGAGTAACGGCCCTAGTACTGAGCCTTGAGGTACTCCATACTGCACTTGTGATCAATATGATACCTCTTTATTCACTGCTACGAATTGATGGCGGTCATCTAAGTATGATTTAAACCATGCTAATGCACTTCCATTAATGCAAACAAAGTGTTCTAGTCTATGCAAAAGAATGGTGTGGTCAATAGTGTTGAATGCAGCACTAAGATCCAATAGCACTAATAGAGAGATACAACCACGATCAGATGATAAGAGCAGGTCATTTGTAACTCTAAGGAGAGCAGTCTCAGTACTATGATACAGTCTAAATCCTGACTGGAAATCCTCACTGATACCATTTTTCTCTAAGAAGGAATATAATTGTGAGGATACTACCTTTTCTAGTATCTTTGAAAGAAAAGGGAGATTCGAGATCGGTCTATAATTAACTAGTTCTTTGGGGTCAAGTTGTGGTTTTTTGATGAGAGGCTTAATAACAGCCAGTTTGAAGGATTTTGGGACATACCCTAATAACAATGAGGAATTAATAATAGTCAGAAGAGAATCTATGACTTCTGGAAGCACCTCTTTTAGGAGCTTAGATGGAATAGGGTCTAACATACATGTTGTTGGTTTAGATGATTTAACAAGTTTATACAATTCTTCCTCTCCTATAGTAGAGAATGAGTGGAACTGTTCCTCAGGGGATCTATAGTGCACTGTCTGATGTAATATACTGTAGCTGATGGCTGCATGGTTACAATTTTATCTCTAATAGTATCGATTTTAGAAGTAAAGTAGTTCATAAAGTCATTACTGCTGTGATGTTGAGAAATGTCGAACACTTGTTGATGCTTTATTTTTCGTTAATTTAGCCACTGTATTGAATAAATACCTGGGGTTATGTTTGTTTTTCTTCTAAAAGAGACGGAAAGTAATCAGATTTAGCAGTTTTTAATGCTTTTCCGTAAGATAGGTTACTTTCCCTCCAAGCAATATGAAATACTTCTAGTTTTGTTTTCCCTCCAGCTGCGCTCCATTTTCCGGGCTGCTCTCTTTAGGGTGCGAGTGTGCTCATTACACCACGTTTTCAGACTTTTTTCCTTAACCTTCCTTAAGCGTAAAGGAGCAACTGTATTTAAAATGCTAGAAAAGAGAGAGTCCATAGTTTCTGTTACATCATCAAGTTGTTCTGAGGTTTTGGATATGCTAAGGAATTGGGATACATCAGGAAGATTACTTACAAAGCAGTCTTTTGTGGTAGAAGTGATGGTTCTACCATACTTGTAACAAGAAATTGGAATTTACAGTTTTAGCTATATGAAGTTTGCACAAAACTAAATAATGATCTGAGATGTCATCGCTTGGCTGCATTATTTCAACACCATCAACATCAATTCCATGTGACAGTATTAAATCTAGAGTATGATTTCGACAATGGGTAGGTCCTGAGACGTGTTGTCTAACCCCAATAGAGTTCAGAATGTCTATAAATGCTGATCCCAATGCATCTTTTTCATTATCAACATGGATATTAAAATCACCAACAATTAAAACTTTATCTGCAGCCGGCACTAACTCGGATGTAAAATCAGCAAACTCTTTAATAAAGCCTGTATGGTGCCCTGGTGGCCTTTATACAGTAGCCAGTACAAACATCACAGGGGATTTATCATTAACATTTGTTTCTCTGGATAATGTTATATGAAGCATTACTTTAAACGAGTTATACTTGAAGCCTGCCCTCTGAGAAATCCTGAAAACATTCTTATAAATTGAAGCAACACCTCCCCCTTTACCTTTTGGACGTGGCTCATGTTTATAACAGTAATCTTGGGGTGTAGACTCATTTAAAATAATGTAATCATCAGGTTTTAGCAAGGTTTCTGTCAAACAGAGTGCATCTAGATTATGATCAGTGATCATATTATTTACAAAAAGTGCTTTCGTAGAAAGGGACCTGATATTCAATAAGCCAAGCTTTATCATTTGTTTATCCGTATTGCATCTGTTTTTTTATTTGTTGAACCTCAGTTAAATTGTTGCTCTTAAATTGGTTTGGACGTTTTTTGTATTTTCTAGCCCGGGGAACAGACACAGTCTCTATAGTGTGATATCTAGGTGAAAGAGTGTCTATGTGCTGAGAATTAACTGACTTCTGTGACTGGAGGCGGCTAGCAGACGGTCGGTTTAGCCAGTCTGTCTGCTTCCTGACCTGGGCCCCAGTTAGTCAAGTACAAACTCTAAGACTATGTGCCATATTTCTAGAAAGAAGAGCGGCACCACCCCAGGAGGGTGAAGACCATCTCTTTTCAACAGGTCAGGTCTGCCCCAAAAGCTTGTCCAATTGTCTATGAAACCTATGTTATTCTGTGGGCACCACTTAGACATCCAGCCATTGAGTGATGACAATCTGCTATGTATCTCATCACCACGGTAAGCAGGGAGGGGACCAGAGCATATTACTAGACTATGCCGCGTCACAGTCACCCAGTTGCCCTGCAATAGCAGGAGAAGCCATTTCTCACCGTGCTTGATGAAAGATTCTTACCACAGTTGTTTGATGAACTTTTGATGAAAAACTGGAGAGAGAGAGAGAGTAGCACGAGAGAGGAGAGGGGAAAAGAAAACAGCGATAGGCATGAATGGAAACGTTAATGACAAGCTAACGAGTGCTAACGCAATGCAGGTGCACTGCACTCGCAGATTCAAAATAAAAGTGAAAGATCAAATCAGATTAGATTGATAGATAATATCAGAAATATGGTGGGAATTAAGTTATATTTTATCACTTTAAACAACAGAGAGTGATAGTAAGATAAAGATTCTACAGAAAAACAAGGCTACATGGAGCTATGATCACAAAACAGCAGCAAGGCAAGCAGGAAGCAGGAATAACACTGTCCAACAGCGACACCCGCAGCATAATGTCATTTGATCTCTGTATTAGAAGTAACAAAATAATCTAACTTTATTCTTTTGTGGAAAAAAGGGAAAACCTGAAACAAATGTCACCTTTCCTTGCAGGTCTTGCTCCACCACAAAAGATGCACAATCAAATGCACAGGAATCAAGAATAAGAAAAGTGCTGTAATAGTTGTTTAAAACAGTAAAACAACAGTAAAAATAAATTTAAGATTTAAAATGTTTTATTCATTTCTGTAGTGTACTCACTCAAAGACTGTAATGGCAGCATTGCTTCATCAGTCTCTCTGCAGCAGATAAACACGTGTGTCTCATCTGTCCCTGTAACATTCAGACAAGAGTCAAGTCTCCTCTGTGATTTATCTGCTCAATACTGCATTTACATGTTGAGTTAGTTGCTGATGTAACTCGCTTTTTATCCAACACAAATGTTCCTTAAATTATCAATATTACAAATGGACAAATAAAATGGATAACATATGTTTAGTTACTTTATGTAGATTTGTTTGTTTACATGACTTAATTCATCTAAAGCAGTGTTGACAGTGAATCCTACACAATAGCACACATACATCATTCAGATGCCTGTTTCATGTCTTTTGGATATGCTCATCTGCAATACTTATCAAAGACTATACTGTCAGATGTTAAATAGACATTTAGTAATCATCTTTAAGATGTATATATGGTTTATGTAAATCAACTTTTGAGATGTCTTAATGGAGCTCCCCTGTTAGTTATGCATTATAAAATGGGATTTTACAGCAAAATCCCAAATATGCTATATTATGTAGGTCACAGACAGGGTTTAGATAAAGCTAGGTTAGGCCATAGTTCATTTAGGACATTTAAGTAACTTTTATAAATGTGCCTTGGATTAAAACAATGCTGATGTGCATCTTGAGACAATTTTTTTTTAAAGATGAGTCCGTTCAAGCTCCTTTCAGTTAAAACAGCCCAGACATGCATTTTAGTTTGGGACTAGTCTTGACTAGCCTTGTTTGTGAACCGGGGGATAGCGTCTTTACACCTTTTGCTTATATATTGCTTACTTTACACCTTAGTTTTAATAGATTATTAACTCTATAAATAATACCACTGTATGAAAATGACTTACACACTCCAATTTAAATGGTTATTTTGGGAAAAAAAATATTCTTACCGTTGTCTCTCCATACAAGCGGCCATCTTGCCAACAACATCACGTTTTGACATCTCGCATGGTTCTGTGTGATTTGGACAACTTCAAGTTACGCCCCCTTGTTCATGTTACGCCCCCTTCAAGTCAAGTCAAGTCAAGTCAAGTCATCTTTATTTATATAGCGCTTTAAACAAAAAAGATTGCGTCAAAGCAACTGAACAACATTAATTAGGAAAACAGTGTCAATAATGCAAAATGACAGTTAAAGGCAGTTCATCATTGAATTCAGTGATGTCATCATGCAGCTCAGTTCAGTTTAAATGGTATCTGTGCAATAATTTGCAATCAAGTCAACGAAATCGCTGTAAATGAAGTGTCCCCAACTAAGCAAGCCAGAGGCGACAGCGGCAAGGAACCAAAACTCCATCAGTGACAGAATGGAGAAAAATACCTTGGGAGAAACCAGGCTCAGTTGGGGGGCCAGTTCTCCTCTGACCAGACAAAACCAGCAGTTCAATTCCAGGCTGCTCAGATTGTGCAGAAGGATCATCTGTTTCCTGTGGTCTTGTCCCGGTGGTCGTCTGAGACAAGGTCTTTACAGGGGATCTGTATCTGGGGCTCTAGTCCTGGTCTCCGCTGTCTTTCAGGGCTGTAGAGGTCCTTTCTAGGTGCTGATCCACCATCTGGGCTGGATACATACTGGATGCGGGGGACTGCAGTGACCCTCTGACTTGGATACAGACTGGATCTGGTGGCTACGGTGTCCTCGGAATAAGAGAGAAACAGACTAATATGAGCGTAGATGCCATTCTTCTAACGATGTAGCAAGTACATCGGGTGTTATGGGAAGTGTTCCCGGTTCCGGTTTACCTAATTAATGCAGCCTAAAAATCCTTTAACGGATTTGGATATTAGAAGTGTATTAGTATGTTATGTGTAAGCCAGGTTAAAGAGATGGGTCTTTAATCTAGATTTAAACTGCAAGAGTGTGTCTGCCTCCCGAACAATGTTAGGTAGGTTATTCCAGAGTTTGGGCGCTAAATAGGAGAAGGATCTGCCGCCCGCAGTTGACTTTGATATTCTAGGTATTATCAAATTGCCAGAGTTTTGAGAACGGAGCGGACGTGGAGGACTATAATGTAACAAGAGCTCGTTCAAATACTGAGGTGCTAAACCATTCAGGGCTTTATAAGTAATAAGCAAGATTTTAAAATTTATACGAAAACGATGATAGATAGGGAGCCAGTGCAGTGTTGACAGGACCGGGCTAATATGATCATACTTCCTGGTTCTAGTAAGAACTCTAGCTGCTGCATTTTGGACTAACTGGAGTTTGTTTACTAAGCGTGCAGAACAACCACCCAATAGAGCATTACAATAGTCTAACCTTGAGGTCATAAACGCATGGGTTAACATTTCTGCATTTGACATTGAGAGCATAGGCCGTAATTTAGATATATTTTTGAGATGGAAAAATGCAGTTTTACAAATGCTAGAAACGTGGCTTTCTAAGGAAAGGTTGCTATCAAATAGCACACCTAGGTTCCTAACTGATGACGAAGAATTGACAGAGCAGCCATCAAGGCTTAGACAGCGTTCTAGGTCATTACATGCAGAGCTTTTAGGCCCTATAATTAACACCTCAAGTTACGCCCCTCTCTTGCAGTCTGCAGACATATGCTCTTGTGTCCGCCCACCTCTGCTTACTCAAGCCAGCCTCCGCTCACTCTAGGCCTTTGGCCTCCACTCACTCAAGGCCGCAGAGTGTGACGCTGTTTTGTTGAGAAAGCGAAACTACTTTGTTTGGCCTTCCAAAAGAGGACATGACTAGAAATCATGTTTATATCATGTTTATAATGAGTTTTAATGTTTATGTCTGTCTCATCACTCCAGCCGGACAGGGCATCACAATATGTTAAGGGGTGTAACATTTCCGTCACATGCTTGAGGTATTCGGCCAATCACAACACACTGGATAGCTGGCCAATCACAGCACACCTCGCTTTTCAGACCAATGAGCTTTGTAAAAATTAATGAGTTTCAGAAGGTGGGGCATAGAGGAGAAACAATAATGTACAGTATGTGGAAAATAATGTGTTTTTTGAACCTTAAACTGCATAAACACATTTCATTACACCAAATACACAAAATAATCTTGGGCTTGACTGAGACCTGGATTCACCCAGAACACTCAGCAACCCCAGCTGCTCTCTCTAAAAATTTCTCTTTCTCTCACACCCCCCTTCATATTGGCCTGGGTGGGGAGAAGGGTATAACTGCAGCCTGGAGATCTCCAAATGGGGGCGGGAACTCCAAAACGGGGTGGGAGCTCCAAAATAGGGCGTGGCTTCCTCCCATTGACAGACAGGCACATGACACGCAAGCGCAATTTTCCCCCCAATCAACTTAAGTGCAAACGCCGCCCAATAACTGATTCTAAAGATTTTATTGGTTGTGTCAATTAAAGTGTTGTTTCTTACACTATGCTTCAATAAAATGCTATCCCCTATACCTACCCCACACCTTACCCCAACCTTAACCAGTGAAATTGACTGCACGGGAGGATTGGCGCTGAATAGCGTAAAGTTGAATTGAGAAAGTTGCAATTCAGGAGATAAACACTTAATAAGATTATGCGATATGAGATCATTCCATAACTCCCCAACTGGACCTCACCGGACAATGGCACCTTTTTAGTTACACCCAGCGTCACTACCCCTTTCTACCCTGCAAATTTCGAGCCCCAGGATGCCCCTGTTGCTGAGAAAAAAGCGTTAGAGCTGCGCTGGGATGGCTCGCGGGAGACCTCGTGGGTGATTCCCGTTTATATTATTAAGCAGAGGTTCAAACTCCGACATCACTGGCCACAAGCTTTGGGGTTGCTCTCACAGAGAATATTTATTTATATAGCATATTTTATTTTATGAAAATAAAATGAACTAGAAACAATGTTTAATTTATAACATTTTATTTTGAAACGTAAGTCAATAACAATTGGCTGGAGCCAGAGCCAATGGTGAAAGTCTTTGCGCGAGGAGACCCCAACCCATTTTGGAGGTTCTGCCCAATTTTGGAGTTCACGCCCCATTTTGGAGATCTCCGGCCTGCAGTTATATCTACTTGTGGGTGGGGGCACTGGTCTGCTCATTTCTAACAATTGGAAATACTCAACCCACTCTCCCCATTGCAATTAAAACGCATTTGAATCTCATGTCATCACTGTAACAGCTCCTATAAAACTCCAGGTTGTAGTAATTTACCGCCCTACTGGGCAAATTATATCAACCTTCCTAGAGAAGCTGGATGGGCTGCTGTCCTCATTCTCGGAGGATGGCAGTCCACTTTTAGTCTTTGGCAACTTCAACATTCATCTGGGCAAGCCTTATGCTACAGACTTCCATTCACTCCTTGCTTCATTTGATCTTACCACTACAAGCATGCACAAATCAGGCAACCAACTTGACTTAGTTTACACATGCATTTGTATTGCAAACAGCATTCTGGTAAAACCCCTACATATCTCTGATCATTTCTTCATTACATTTAAACTACATTTTGCTACCTGTGTGCCAACAACCCCTATACTATTTATTTTTAGATGAAACCTACGCTCCCTTTCCCTCTCCCATCTTTTCCTCCGTAGTATCCTCCTCTCTTCCCTCACCTACCCATTTCTCATCTCTGTATGTGAATGCAGCAACTGACACTTGTGCTCTACTTTAACCTCGTCTAGATGACATTTGTCCTCTCTTTTCCAGGCCAGCACGGGCTGCCCATTCTAACCCCTGGTTATCCAATGTTCTTTGTGAGCTTCGGACCAAACTCAGGGCAGCAGAGAGAAAATGGTGCAAATCAAAAGATCTGTCAGATCTGAGGATGTATCAGTCTTTGCTTTCATCTTTCTCTGCTGAAGTCCAAACTGCCAAATCTTCATACTTCCACAACAAGATCAACAGTGCCCGAGACACACGTTATCTCTTCCAAACATTTAATTCTCTCCTCGTTCCCCCTTCACCACCTTCGACCACTTCTATAATAGCTGATGATTTTGCCACATTCTTCACAGAAAAACTATGTATGTTAGTTGTATGTTATTAGAACCAACACACACAGGGCCTCAATCTAACCACACCCACCGTTAAAACTCCCAGCTTCTCCTTCTGTCCCCTCACTGAGGCAGAAGTATCTAAACTTCTCCTATCCAGCCACCCTACAACATGCCCTCTAGACCCAATCCCCTCACACCTCCTCCAAACAATCTCTCCTACACTTTTACCAGCACTCACACACATTATCAACACATCTCTCCTCACAGGCACATTCCCCACTGCATGTAATCAGGCTCTTTACAGATAGCTACAGACCTGCCTTTCTCCTTCCATTCATAGCAAAAACCCTTGAAAGAGTTGTTTTCAACTAGATATCATTGTTTCTCTCACAGAACAACCAACTGGAGGCTAACCAGTCTGGTTTCAGGAGTGGCCATTCAACTAAAGGTCAATTTATACTTCTGCGTCGGGTGCGCGTAGTAGGTATGGCGTAGCATACGCATTGACGTGTACCATACGTCGTACCCTTCGCCGTACCCTGACGCGCACCTCCTCAAAAATGTAACTACGCGTCGCGGACTGCAAGATCTGTGATTGGTCGGCTTGGTAGTATCACGTTTCCTCCTACGCATTTCTGGAATGATCTTCTGCACTCTGGACCGCCCGCCATTTTTAAATTCCGAAATTCAGTGAAGAGCCAACATGGAAATGGACCAAGTGAAATTAACAGTTTTTGGACCTCGATAAGCTCCAGCTCCAACATGATCCACTCTCTTTCAGTCGCCATTGTTCATAGAAGCCCGCGAGGATCGAGGAATGTAAACACAGTGGAACCCACTCGTGTCAACTAGCGTTTCGGCGGTGTAACTGCAGAGCAAAACAGACATACGCAGAAGTATAAATGCTCACGACGGCGTAGCCTACGACGTACACTACAGCGTACACTCGACACAGAAGTATAAATTGGCCTTAAGACTGCGCTACTGTCAGTCTCAGGCTGCCTGGCGGAGATCTTGGCATGGATGAAATAATATCACCTACAGCTCAACCTGGCAAAGACTGAGCTTCTTGTCTTCCCTGCCATTCCAACTCTACAGTATGATTTCTCCATTCAGCTAGGTTCTTCTACAATTACCCAATCAACTTCAGTCAGAAATCTTGGTGTAACATTTGTTGACCAGCTGACCTTCCAAGACCACATTGCAAAGACTGCTTGATCTTGCAGGTTTGCATTGCACAACATCAGAAAGATCAGGCCCTTTCTAACGGAGCATGTGGCACAACTTCTTTTCCAGGCCCTAATCATTTCTAGGCTGGACTACTGCAATGTTCTTCTGGCTGGACTTCCATCAAGCACAATCAAACCTCTACAAATGATTCAGAATGCAGCAGCATGACTGGTCTTCAACGAGCCCAAAAGAGCCCATGTTACACCTCTCTTTATCTCCTTGCACTTACTACCAATTGTGGCTCAGTCAAGTTCAAGACATTGATGCTTGCACATAGAACTGGCACAGGCTTAGCACCAGCCTTGTGGTACGCCTCGTGGTACCATAACAGAGAGGCTCAAAATCACTTTCCAAAACATTCTCGTTCACCATTCCTGGCTGGAGGACTGATCTACCCACCCCTATCCGGAATGAGGAATCCCTGAAAATTTTCAAATGACAGCTGAAAACTCATCTCTTCCAAAGCTACTTGATTTCATAATCATCATCATCAAAAAAAAACAACAACAAAAAAACAAAACAATTGTCTTTCTCTTTATTTATTCCTTCTCTTTGTAGCTTGTACTTATTTGAAAAATGTTTAAAAACTTGGTATTACAAGCACTTCCTGTGTCTGTTTGCCTCTTTACGAAGAATGGCTTTATGTATCCCCCAATTGTAAGTCGCTTTGGATAAAAGCATCTGCAAAATGACTAAATCTAAATGTAAAATAATGTTCTTTTTAGCAGCATCACATGACCCCTTTAATTATTTGATGTGTTTTATGAATGATGAGAACATAAAATATCAAATAAAAATGAGGCCAACTATGGAAAAATCATTAAAAAAAAATTGGAATATTTATGCATTCCATAATTTTATTAAATATTAGGGGATTTGGAGGTGCTAAAATATAACATACAGGTTGTTCTGTCTTTTCGCTCAGAACAAAAAAAAAAAAACACAATAATCTATAGCACTTAAGACATTTGACAAAATCATACACAGAAGTGGCAAAAGGTATTGCAGAGGACATGGCGCAGATGTCATGTAGCTTCACAGATGAGAAGGGGGGCGACAGAAGTGTCACACTTCTTATCACACGTCATTGGTCACGGCTTCTGCTCACAGCAACCCAGCTAGGAATGTGATTGTTCTAAGAATGTTCCGAGAACATTACATGTTCTGGGAACATTTTCAGCGGCAAGTTTTATTTTAGTTCCCAGAATGTTCTGCTAAAAGGTAGGATAAAATTCTAAAAAAACATTCTAAAAATGTTTATTGATAACATTATTAGAAACATTATGGCCTTACATTTGAATTAAGACATTAACAGGAAGCTTCCCATTGGATGTGGACTCAAATGTTGCTCAATGTCAAATTTTGGTTGAATGTAAAAACCCAACCTTTGTCATCTTCAATAACTCCAAAAACAGTATTTCCAACTTCACTTATTATAAACCAGACTGACTTTATTTCTGTCATACATTTACAAAAGGTCTTATTTAGGTTGATTTTATTTAGTTTAAGGGTATTTTTGGGGCCTGGAGAAGTTTTGTCATGCCCTGACAATTTGTGCTTTTTTCAGTTTCTTATAAATATCTAAATGGCTAAAGTTTAATCTCACTGTAATCACCACAAACTAGGCTATAATAATATGTGAGCAGCATGTATGTACATGATTGTGTTTTTGAGAAAAAAAATGTTATGCGTGGTTAGTGAAAAACTAAAAATGTTAAATCACTTGAATAAGGCAATAAAACACATACAGAAAATTGGTTCCCAGGAATTTGAGAACTGGAGCTTGTAGCCTAGAATTTTTTTTTTCTAAATGATGTGAAAATCATCTTGTTTACTCACTTACAGAAAACAATATATTGATTTAAATTTTCTAAGACACTTTTTGTTGGTAAAAGTCATATGCGAGTAGGCGTCAACTATCATGAATTCACACCTGAGAAGACAAAGACCCACATAATGAGCTGCATAATGAGCCATTCAGTCAGCTGTGTCACTGAGAGGGATGAGTTACAAGAAAGAATGTTAGGACAAAATAAATCTATATAATTTTATGTTTGTAGTTTATTTAGAATATATTTAATTATCCCACAACATAATTTAATATTCACTTGTGAGTGCAGTTAAACAGTTTATTAGGAACAATCAAAGCTGACTTTCAAACTGAATTTTTTGCATCATTACTCCAGTCACACAATCCTTCAGAAATCCTTTTAACAATCTTATTTTCTACAAAAAACATTTATTGTTATTATTATCATTATCATTATTATTATTATTATTATTATTAAAGTTGAAAATAGCTGAGAATATTTTTTTTTTAGGTTTTTTAGGGGGGATAAATTGAAAGAACAGCAATGATTGTTACATTTGTTACAGTTACATTTATTGTTACATTTATATTATTTACATCAAGCTTTTGAATGGTATAGTAGTGTATATTGTTATTGAAACTTCATAATATTTCACTTGATTATACATTTAGTCAGGAATTATAGTTTGGAAAAAGTCTTTGGAAAAAGTCTAACTAGTAAAATGTTTACACGTTATGTGAAAACTAGTACAAGTATATAAATAAATAAAAAGAGACTTACTCATGTTTATGAACTCTGCTGAATAAAGTGCTTCATTCTTTTTTCTGAGGAAATCCAAATCTCAAATCCTCAACCACATCACATCTTTTGGGGGTGAATTATGTCTTATTCCTCTCATCGCGAAGCAAACAGTAAAATAATAAAAACTTGAAGAACAGTCTCGCTGCGTTGTCTTCTGTTGTGTGGGCGTATTCAAAAGCCGCGCGCTTCAGTGAAACATTTGAATCTCAAAAGCGCGCTCGGCGCGGGGGCGTGGTCGCATTAGAAGATAATGAAGGGAGACGTGAAAAACGGACATCGCGTTGTTTTCATATGGATTACTTTATCACAGAATATTTGTTTTCAGCAGCACTTGTTTAGTTTAAAAGTAGACATGTCAGGCTTTCTATAGATATCTCTCTCATGTCTCTTCGTTGAGTATTCACTGAGTTACAGTTCATTTTAATGACGCATTTGTATCTGAAGATCAGCGCAGACAAAGGCTGCAGACAGCACTCCTTGTATGTTATCTTTATTTTATAAGTGCACAAAGATTTGTTGTTATTATGTCTGTATACAAAAAAAGTAGACCCTTTACAGATTCGATTGATGTATTGCACTTATCTGTACGATCAAAACTGAAAGTGTAATTTAAGTTCTTTTCGGGGTTATCAGGAGAAAATACCCCAAAACGCGTATACGCGTTAATCGACTCCAGAGGGTTAACAGAGGTTTAGATGCTGATGTCTATTTAAAAGTAATAGTTAGGTTTGATGTTGTAATTTTTATGGTTAGTGTTTGATTTAGTTGGGATGATTTTAAGCTTTTTTTATTTAATGCTTTTCTCCTTCTGCTGTAGCTGTGTTTGTTTTGGCAGAAACAGCCACAAGAACACATGATTAGAGGATGCTGGTTGCTTGCTGATGATTAAAATATCATCCCTTAGTGGTCTGACTGTCTGATTTCCAACAGTCTAATCTACCATATTAGTTGCACATTATTTTTATGGCAACTCAATGGTTCTACAGACTGAGACTTAGTTTGAATTTTAGCTAAGTTTTAATCAGAATATTTCAAGAATTAAAAAAATAAATAAAAAAATAAACGCATTGTCACACAGACATTAAGAATCAGGGTATGAATCTCAACAATGGGGACATGCTCCATGCTGCAATGTATTCTGGGTGCATCATACAAAATTCATCCATGGCTCCCAGAATGCATTGCAGCACAAAGCATGTCACCATTGTTGAGATTAATACACTGATTCTTGATGTCTGTGTACTGATCACTGTACTGGTGATGTCAAACCAAACTATTATTTTCAAAAAACCATCAACATCTAAATCTCAGTTAATCTCAATAAGATTTTTTTGTAAATGTCAGAAATTATTAGTGTTCCTATGCCTCAGTGGTAAAACATTGTGTTAGCAGCGCAAAAGGTTGTGGGTTCGATTCCCATGGAACACATGTTAGGTAAAAAAAAAAAAAGGTATAGCCCGAATGCACTGTAAGTTGCTTTGGATAAAAGCATCTGCTAAATGCATAAATGTAAATGTAGAAATAAAATCAATCTGATTTTTAAGTGAAACTGGTAATGCTGTTTTTTGGAGTTATTTACTCTGGAGCATGACAACAAAGGTTGGGTTTTCACTTTCAATCAAAATTTGACTTCTGAGCAATGTCCACATCTTGTGTGATGAGAAGCTTTATTAGAATGTTAGAGGATAATGTTCTAACAATATTATCAATAAACATTTTTAGAATGTTTTTAGAGAATGTTATCCTAACTTTTAGCAGAACATTCTGGGAACTAAAATAAAACTTGCCGCTAAAAACATTCCCAGAACATGAAAAATCTCTAGATGGGAAGGTACGCGACGATCGACACAACTGATTGCTTAGTTAGCAAAGTAAATGCATAAATCACACCTCATAATGGTGTAGTTACGCTCACATTTGCAGTGTGAAACCAGCGTGAGGATCGCGCTGCCATTCTGCTATTAAGTTTAGAGCAGTATTTTGATTTTCTGTCATGATTGTGTAAAATGTCACCATTGTATGTCACTCATGCTGCATCGATAATTGTAAAAGTAACTGATCATTGTTCTGAGATTAAACTGGACAATGCAGTGTTTTTTTGCCTTTTCTCTGTGTAAAAAACCCCAAGGGAAGCAGGTCGTGGTGATGACGAGAAGACGCCGGATAGTAAATCTATTAATTGTGTCACTGACACTCACCCACTGCCTTTCACTCAGTAAATGAATCATATTATTGCGTGTTTTTGAAAGGTTTGATTATGTTTGGTTTAATAACATCACCTTTGCGAGTATGACTCTCACTCAGCTTGAATTAGCAGAACTTGAACAGGGACATTAAAACACAAGTAAAGCTTAATGTTGCCTAATGTACCAAGAAAGTGATAAAGACAAAATTTTAAAGCATACTATGTGAAGATTCGCACATAAACACGTTGAATGCTTATGCTCCGCCATTGAGATGGTGATAGACCACATTCTGTCCACACCTTAATAATAAAGCATTTTGTGCAGAAAAACTGATGAACCCAAAATCTGAACTTTAAATACTGTCAGCATATGCATAAGCGTGTTCTTTTTTTTTTCTAAAAGGAAGAAAGTGCTTTGCGTGTATATTCTCTGCTTTGATGCATGTCTTAGCATCACTGTCTTGCTACATTAAACCAGCATTTTAAAATGCTACAAAACTGTTCACAAGCTTCAAGGGATTTAATTTTAGTTGTCATTTGTTTAAATAAATATAAACATACAGTGTGAATGAAGAATTTGAATATTCTATATACACCAGGATATTTAAACCCGTACACACACACACATTCTCCTTTCACATACATTTGTTTCTACTTGTATTATATATATATAGGAGAATGTGTGTGTGTGTACAGGTTTAAATATCCTGGTGGAGAATTAAACCTGAATACACACAGACTCATGGGGACTCATTGGGGACCTAAATTGAGGTCCCCATGGGTACAAAAGCTTATAAATCACACAGAATGAGTGTTTTTAGGAAGTAAAAATGCAGAAAGTTTGCTGTGAGGAGTAGGTTTAGGTGTATGGTTGTTGTAGGGCAATAGAAAATACAGTTTGTACAGTATAAAAACCATTACGCCTATGGAGAGTCCCTACAAAGATAGCTGACCAGACGTGTGTGAGAAAGCAAGAGACTTGACATGAATGTAATTGAAAGGTGAATATATGTGTGAGAAACTAGACAAACATGTATGTGAAAGGGGAACATAAGTGTGCAGAGTAAAACCCAATGGAAAGGGTTTCTGTACTAAACAAATGTTATATCTAAACACATCCTGTCTCTCCAGAACCAATAGGCATCACAGTTGTGGTGTAAACAACAGAAGTGTTAAATGTGTGGGATTGTGCTGTGCAATTTTAAAGGAACAGATCAACCAAAATCTCAAATTGTTCCAAATCTGTATAATGATTTTTTGTCCTGTGGAGAATTTTTAAAGATTTTTTTGGCAGTTCTTTTCCATATAATATAAGGTGATATTCAACATAATCTTTGCCCTCTGCCTTTGAAATAAATTATAAAATTTGTATGAACTCAATCAACAGCACTGATCTCATGTCCAAATATAATCATGTCGGACCTACTATAATGATGCCGTCATTCTGTAATGAGGACATATTTTATTTTTAGAACTGCATGGTGAAAGATTTTCTGTTTTCGGACTGTTATGTAGTCATATGGACTTAATTTAATGTTGCTTCTTTGTCATGTTGAAGTTTGACGCTCTCAGTTCTCATTCACTTTTAATGTACAGAAAAGAATGTCTTGAATTGTCTTCAGTGTCACCATTTTATTCCATAGAAGGAAGTATACAAACACAAGGGCGCAGATTTTTTAACTGGGGGGGGGGCAAGCCGATTCAAGAACTTAGGAGAGCTTCACAAGGAGTGGACTGAAGCCAGAGTCAGCGCATCAAGAGTCAAACGATCAGACGTCTTCAGGAAAAAGGGCTACAGCTGTCACATTCCTAGAACCAAGCCACTCCTGAACCAGAAAAAAACGTCAGAAGCATTTCACCTGGGGTAAGGAGAAAAAGAACTGGACTGTTGCCCAGTGGTCCACATTCTTCTTTTCAGATGAAAGTAAATTTTTTCCATGGAAATCAAGGTCTGGCGCACTGGAGAGGCACATATTCCAAAGTCCAGTGTAACGTTTCTGAAGTCAGTGATGATTGGGGGTGCCGTGACATCTGCTGGTGTTGGTCCATTGTGTTTTATCAAGTCCAAAGGCAATGCAGCCATCTAGCAGGAGATTTTGAAGCACTTTATGCTTCCATCTGCTGACAAGCATTATGGAGATGCTGATTTCATTTTGCAGCAGGACTTTGGCACCTGCCCACAGTGCCAAAGCCACTTCCAAGTGGTTTGATGACCATGATATTACTGTGCTTGATTGGCCAGCCAACTCACCTGAACTGAACCTCACAGAGAATCTATGGGGTATTGTGAAGAGGAATATAAGTAACATCTGACAAACAATACAGAGGAGCTGAAGGCTGCTATCAAAGCAACCTGGGCTTCAATAACGCCTCAGCAGTGCCACAGGCTGATCACCTTCAAGCCACGCCGCAGTGAAGCAGTAATTCATGCAAAAGGAGCCCCAGCCACTTTTTTGATTGATCTTTGAGAAAATATTCAAATTTTTTGAGATACTGAAATTTTTATTTTTCTAAACTGCAAATTGTAACCATCAGAATTAAAACAAAAAACTCTTGAAATATTTCAGTTTGTGTGCAATGAATCTAGAATATAAGAATTAAATTACAAAAAATAAAGAACTTTTCCATGATATTCAAATTTTGAGAATGTACACTACACAAGAGAATGTAAACGTCGAAACGTCAAACAAAAAAAATGGTTACTGTAATCATGCACAAATTAACCATGGATTTACTACTCTAACCATAGTTTAACCATGGTACAAAACCGATTCCAAAAAAGTTGGGTCACTGTACAAATTGTGAGTAAAAATAGGAATGGAATAATTTACAAATCTCATAAACTTATATTTTATTCACAATAGAATATAGATAACATATCAAATGTTGAAAGTGAGACATTTTGAAATGTCATGTCAAATATTGGCTAATTTTGGATTTCATGAAAGCTACACATTCCAAAAAAGTTGGGACAGGTAGCAATAAGAGTTAAATGTACATATAAGGTTCATCATAATTAAATGTACATATAAGGAACAGCTGGAGGACAATATGCAACTATTTAGGTCAACTGGCAACTTGATTGGGTATAAAAAGAGCCTCCCAGAGTGGCAGTGTCTCTCAGAAGTCAAGATGAGCAGAGGATCACCAATTTCCCCAATGCTGTGGCTAAAAATTTGTGGAGCAATACCAGAAAGGAGTTTCTCAGAGAAAAATTGCAAAGAGTTTGAAGTTATCATCATCTACAGTGCATAATATCATCCAAAGATTCAGAAAATCAGAAACAATCTTCGGGCCCTTAGACGGCACTGCATCACATACAGGAATGCTACTGTAATGGAAATCACAACATGGGCTCAGGAATACTTCCAGAAAACATTGTTGGTGAACACAATCCACTGTGCCATTCGCCGTTGCCGGCTAAAACTCTATAGGTCAAGAAAGAAGCCATATCTAAACATGATCCAGAAGCGCAGGCGTTTTCTCTGGGCTAAGGCTCATTTAAAATGGACTGTGGCAAAGGTGAAAACTGTTCTGTGGTCAGACGAATCAAAATTTGAAGTTCTTTTTGGAAAACTGGGACGCCATGTCATCCGGACTAAAGAGGACAAGGACAACACAAGTTGTTATCAGCGCTCAGTTCAGAAGCCTGAATCTCTGATGGTATGGGGTTGCATGAGTGCGTGTGGCATGGGCAGCTTACACATCTGGAAAGGCACCATCAATGCTGAAAGGTATATCCAAGTTCTAAAAAAACATATGCTCCCATCCAGACATCGTCTCTTTCAGGGAAGATCTTGCATTTTCCAACATGACAATGCCAGACCACATAGTGCATCAATTACAACATCATGGCTGCGTAGAAGAAGGATCCGGGTACTGAAATGGCCAGCCTGCAGTCCAGATCTTTCACCCACAGAAAACATTTGGCGCTTCATAAAGAGGAAGATGCGACAAAGAAGACCTAAGACAGTTTTTGAGCAACTAGAAGCCTGTATTAGACAAGAATGGGACAACATTCCTATTCCTAAACTTGAGCAACTTGTCTCCTCAGTCCCCAGCCGTTTACAGACTGTTATAAAAAGAAGAGGGGATGCCACACATTGGTAAACATGGCCTTGTCCCAACTTTTTTGAGATGTGTTGATGCCATTAAATTTAAAATCAACTTATTTTTCCCTTAAAACGATAAATTTTCTCAGTTTAAACATTTAATATGTCATCTATGTAATATTCTGAATAAAATATTGAAATTTGAAAGTTCCACATCATTGCATTCTGTTTTTATTCACAATTTATACAGTGTCCCAACTTTTTTGGAATCGGGTTTGTATTTGTACAACTGTGGTTATACAAATGGTAATCAATACGCCAAAAAAAAAAGAAAAAAAAAGTTTCGTTTTGTTGGGGTAATTTTGTTTGTGTTGAATATTTGCAGCTCGTTTCTATATTTGTTTGTGTTGTGAGCATTTGAAGCTTGTTTTTTGTATTTCGTTGTGTGGCGAGTATTTGCAGCACGTGTGCTGTCAAACTGATGAAGATGTTTTCTTAATTTGCTGTTGTTTTTTCTATTTGAATGTGTTTTGTAAAGTTTCAGCGCGTTGTTTTTTGTAAATTTTCAGCGCGTAAGTTTTGTGAAAAAAAAAAATCAATGTTACTCACCTATCAAAAAGAAACAAAGCAACCTCAGCATCTGATTCGAGCCCTTCCTTCTCCTTGAGTTTCTCTCCACCGTTGGAAAGCTGCTCCAATATTTACGTAGGTCCTACCTCTTGCCTGTTTGTAACCCTTCTTTTTAATGTTTTGTTTCTCTGATATTTTCCTCTTTTTTTAATCTGCCATCTCTCTCAATCTACAGTCGACCTGCTAATATGCTAATTTTGAATAAAATTGTCTGCTAAATGACTAAATGTAATGTAATATGTGTCCTGTGCACTCAAATGGAGCGCTCTCTTCTCACTATCAGGACAAGACACACCCTCTTACTGCTGATTGGCTACAAGTGTGTTTTGGGACTTTGTCAGACACTGCGGTCAAAAGCATGTTTCAAAAATCGGTTTGTATACGTTTAAGGAACGTCGGGCAGGGTCGCCAGACTCGCCACTACTTAGGCTAATGTACATAGCGGAAACCCTGATTAATCCTCTGTTTACCAATAGAGCCTTTCATTGAGACAGGGAGGGAGACAGATCAGGTCACTATGAATCTGGGGGAGGTCATGGTAAAAATATGTTATTTGATGATATGCATATGATTGCATTTTATTAATGTCTGTAGTTTTTTTTTGTGAGTTTTATAGTATTGCAGCTATTATACTACATGACAATGTGAGAAAATTTTAAAAACACTTAAAATTATGGGTTAAAGAAAGATTTCAATTCTGCCATGCATAGACTTGAAGAATCAGTATGTGAATCTCAGCAATGGTGACAAAATATTCTGATAATTTTTATATGATTTTTGAACATCACAAAACAGGGCAGCAAAAAGTCACAACAAAAATAACAAAAGTAAAAACAAATAGTAAGAATAAAAGAAAATACTAAGACAATGCAGCTGCATAATTTATTCATGTCACAATGCATGCTGGGAGCCATGAAAGAGTTATGATTGGGTGCACTCTGAATGCAAAGCAACATGAATCTGTCTGATGATTGTTGAGATTCACATGCCGATTTTTGATGTCTGTGTGTCTAAACAGCACAGCTGTATTTAACTGGTGTGCAAAGTGTTTTTTAAAGATCTTGATGTTGTTTCTTTAAAATGCAGTTGTGATCTGTAACAACTAAACTACACAGCACTACTGATTACATCAGTGAATCACTCTGTACATGAAAACTATATCATTAAAAATTGGCCCATATAATCTGACCACCTTTTTCTTGCCATACTAAATGTGTTTCATAAACACAGTTACAACAACTAGAGAAAAACTGATGTTACCAAGTTGAAGGTCAAGAGCCTAGCTAAAGCAAACACTTATCTACACAACGGTGACTTCAAATTGTATTTCTGTTAAATAAACATAAAACATCTAAACCTCTGTGAATTCTTAATGAGAAATCTTTAGACGCATGACAAAAATAAAGTCTAACTAGGTAGTAATGAGTGAAGCTGCTTGATGCTGTTTGTGGAGATGATTAATCATCTGCTAAGAAATTGAGAGATTTAATGTTTTATTTTATTTCAGTTGATTTTAATCTAAGGCTGTGGCTGAAGTCAGTTGTAGTTCTTGTGTTTCTCTTTTCTTCAGTGACGCTGCTTGTTGACAGCAGTTGTTCATCACTAATTCTCAATCAGCACTTAATTATCTCATGAAATTTAAAAAAGTGAAAGTGAAGTGACATACAGCCAAGTATGGTGACCCATACTCAGAATTTGTGCTCTGCATTTAACCCATCCAAAGTGCGCGTGCACACACACAGCTGTGAACACACACACTGTGAACACATACCCGGAGCAGTGGGCAGCCATTTATGCTGTGGTGGCCAGGGAGCAGTTGGGGGTTCGGTGCCTTGCTCAAGGGCACCTCAGTCGTGGTATTGCCGGGCCTGAGACTCGAACCCACAACCTTAGGATTAGGAGTCAAACTCTCTAACCATTTGGTCACGACTTCCCAGTAAATGTAAATGTAACACTGGCTACATTTACATACACCCACATAATCCGTTTGTAATCGGATTGACGGCTCAGTCGGATTGAAAAACGTTCATATAAACACCTTAATCAAGCTGATTGAGCTCGATCCGAATTAAATTTCGATCCGATTGAAGGGGGTGGTTTATTCCTCTTCTAATACGATTGAGCGTGCATGTAAACACTCGATCGGATTGAACCATGAAACTGAAAGAACTGTGCATGTGCAGTGACGCAGAAATAACGTAATGATGTATGACGCATGGAATGAGCGGATCTTCCTTTTGAATAAAGTGATCTATAAATGCGTGTCCTATCATTATAAAACTCTCCTTTCACTCAGCAACTGTGAAGTGGAGCAGGGCAACCTTGTTTTGAATACTCATCCACAGGCAACCTGTTTTGGCGTGAGGAGGGGCTTTCTTTTTTTTGTTTGTTTGTTTTGTTTTTTGCGTGATAAATATGAGCAGCACAGCGTTTTTTTTATGTATATTTATCCATAAACGGTTAAATATTAATTCTGATGTTAAAAACAAATAAAGAAACCGTGTAGGAGAGTGGTTATTATGTGCATACAGTGAGAAACTCAATATTATCTATATGTCACTTTCACTTTTCACTTTCACTTTCACTATTTGTGCAGTGTACGCATGTCAAAAAAATCTATTCTGATTTGAAGCTTGTGACATATAAACACGCACATCAACCCAATCACTTTATTTAGCGTTCATTTAAACACTACAATCAGATTGATCAATCGTAATGAATTCAGTCCGATTGAACCAAAAAGTGTGCATGTAAACGTAGCCACTGCTTCAGTGTTACTTTAACACTCTTTTAGAGTAGGACAATATATGCTCCGAGCAGTGTTAATTTAACACTCAGGATTTTATAGTGTAGTAAAACAACTAAGTTGACCACAGTGCTGTACAATGAGCTCAATAATAATAATAATAATAATAAAATATAGCTGCAAGCAGCGATTACCGGGGTTCAAGCACTTTAAGACCTTTAGAGTGGTCTCTGGCCAACCTGGATGTATGGCTGACAAACTTTGACTCAATGAGATTTTAAACGTTATAACAGTGATTTTAAAATGTTTTGACATGAATCCATAAAACCTTTGAACAGTACTGTTTAAGTTAGTTGAATTTGCCCATTAGTGATCTTCCGCTGCCATCTAGTGGTTAAAAATGGCAATTTCTCATACAACACTGTTTTTAAAATTTATAACTATTAGAGTGTTATTTTTTGCCCAATCCATCTTAAATTTTGCATGCTTCTCTAGAATGAAAATATGCATTATTTTACACAGTTTTGATAATTTGTGGACTGTCTGTTTGTATTAATAGGCCTTTGGGTACACTATGTAAAGGACATATTATAAAACGACCGGTTTATAATTGTCCAAATGTAATTGCTCAACTGTTTTTTTTTTTTTTGATAATTATTGACCTACACAGTCTAGAGAATTGTACTTCAGTGGTTTTATTGATTTTTCAGCTTAAACCATTGTACTAGTTTGCAAAAGTAGCTTTTTTAAATAATCTTGAATATTTAATCAACAGTTTTATTGACAACATTGGTCCAGAGTTTTTTCAGAATGAGGTGCTCTATCATATGATATGAAGATCTAGTGTTTGTGTGAATATATGTGCATTTTCAACCAATTTGAGGCCATTTACCATATAAATCTTGTGTATTTGAGACATTTTCTACTGTTATAGCGCCACCTATGGTCTGATCTCCATGAAACTTTGCATGCTTGTTCAGAGTAATCTGACACATGTTTTCACCAAGTTTCGTAAAGTTTTAAGGTTTCGTTTAGGTTTTATAGGCTTTTAGGTATTTTGGCCACACCCCTTTTCTAAATTAACCTGTTATAGCTAACCAAAAGACAAAATTCAATTTTGTTTTGATAATTATTGATCTAGAGAGTCCAGAGAATTGTTCAGTAGTGGTTTGATCGAGATTAAGTGGAAAACCTAGGACTAGTTCGCGAAAGTATGTTTTTAACATATTTGTGAATATTTAATGAACAATCTGATTGACAACATTAGTCCCAGAGGCAAAGTTGTTCAGAATGAGGAGATCTGTCATATGATATGAAGATCTAGTGTTTGTGTAAAACTATGATCATATTCTACAATTTCAGGTCATTTTCCATTGAAATCTTGTGTTTTTGAGCACTTTTTTTAATGTTATAGCGCCAGCTATAGTCCGATCACCATGAAACTTTGTATGCTTCTTAAGAGTTATTTTTTATATGTTTTCACCAAGTTTCGTAAAGTTTTGAGTTTTCGTTTAGGTTTTATAGGCTTTTTATTATATTTGGCCACACCCCTTTAATAAATGACACTGTTACAAGTAACCAAAGGACAAATTTAACATATTTTGGATAATTATTGATCTAGAGAGTCCAGAGAATATTACTGCAGTGGTTTGGTTCCGATCGGGTAAAAACCATAGGACTAGTTCGCCAAGTAGGTTTTTAACATATCCAGGAATAATTATTGAACGATTTGATTGACAGCAATGGTTCTTGAGGCAAAGTTGTGCATTATGTGGAGATCTATCAAATGATATGCATATTGTGTTGAAATGTGAAACACCACGTGATTACAGAGCCAAAAATTTCGTTAGCGCCAACTAGTGGCCGATTTCTTTCAAAATTCTTACAGACCTTAAGGTTCATGAGTCGAACGTACCCAGCGAGTTTCGTTCCGATCAACATCCGTTAACCCTTTCAAATAGGTGCTTAAAATTGTTTGGCCAATGGCGGCCATGTTTTTTGAGATGTGCAAATGTCCTCATATGTACTTGTGCCCCTTCAGACAAAGACATTGCATACCAATTTTCAAGTCGATCGGACCAACGGTTGCCTAGTTATACCCATTTATGTGTTTTTTGTGTCTTATAGCGCCCCCAAGTGGCAGAGGTGCGCAATTTTTTTTATTTGACCAAAGATTGAGCTTATACATATATGTAGCAAGTTTGGTGAAGATATCTCATTCTGTTCAAGAGTTATAGCTAAAATAACATTTGGCTAACGTTAGCATACGACGCTTTTTGGCGTACTGTTTCGCGCGAAAATTGAAATTTCAACTTTTTTGTTGATAATTATTGATATTCAGTGTACAGAGAATATTTCTGCCGTGGTTTGGTTTGGATCAGGTGAAAAACCTAGGACTAGTTTGCAAAAGTAGGTTTCGGATATAACACAATTTTGCGGAAAAACCGTGCGTCGTAGAGCAAAAATTTCGTTCTCCACTTTTGTTCGGACTGACCCAAGGATTACAACGATGTAAAGTTTTTTGAGACTACGTCAAGCGGTTTACGAGTTAGGGCCAAAAATGTCTGAAATTTTTGTTTTTTGCGCTGTAGCGCCCCCGTTAGGCCGATTGGGGTGAGACTTTGATAGGTTCTCCCCAAATTGAGCTCTACGATCTGGCCAAGTTTCAAGTCTCTAGGCCTTACGGTTTGGTCTGCACGATCAGTTTTAGGGGAGAAGAATAATAATAATAAATATAGCTGCAAGCAGCGATTACCGGGGTTCAAGCACTTTAAGACCTTTGGGGTGGTCTCGGCCAACCTGGATGTATGGCTGACAAACTTTGACTCAATGAGATTTTGAATGTTATAACAGTGGTTTTATAATGTTTTCACATTAATCCATGAAACCTTTGAACAATTCTGTTTAAATGAGTTGAATGAGTCCATTAGTGATCTTCCGCTGCCATCTAGTGGTTAAAAATGGCAATTTCTCATACAACACTGTGTTTTTAAAATTTATAACTATTAGAGTGTTATTTTTTGCCCAATCTCTCTTAAATTTTGCATGCTTCTCTAGAATGAAAATATGCATTATTTTACACAGTTTTGATAATTTGTGGACTGTCTGTTTGTATTAATAGGCCTTTGTGTACACTATGTAAAGAACATATTATAAAATTGACCGGTTTATAGTTGTCCAAATGCAATTGTTTAACATTTTTTTTTTGATAATTATTGACCTACAGAGTCTAGAGAATTGTACTTCAGCGGTTTTATTGATTTTCAGCTTAACCCTCTGGAGTCTAAGGGTATTTTTGGGGCCTGGAGAAGTTTTGTCATGCCCTGACATTTGTGCTTTTTTCAGTTTCTTATAAATATCTAAATGGCTAAAGTCTAATCTCACTGTAATCAGCACAAACTAGGCTATAATAATATGTGAGCAGCATGTATGTACATGATTGTGTTTTTGAGAAAGAAAATGTTATGCGTGGTTAGTGAAAAACTAAAAATGTTAAATCACTTGAATAAGGCAATAAAACACATACAGAAAATTGGTTCCCAGGAATTTTGAGAACTGGAGCTTGTAGCCTAGAATTTTTTTTTTCTAAATGATGTGAAAATCATCTTGTTTACTCACTTACAGAAAACAATATATTGATTTAAATTTTCTAAGACACTTTTTGTTGGTAAAAGTCATATGCGAGTAGGCGTCAACTATCATGAATTCACACCTGAGAAGACAAAGGCCTGCATAATGAGCTGCATAATGAGCCATTCAGTCAGCTGTGTCACTGAGAGGGATGAGTTACAAGAAAGAATGTGAGGACAAAATAAATGTATATAATTTTATGTTTGTAGTTTATTTAGAATATATTTAATTATCCCACAACATAATTTAATATTCACTTGTGAGTGCAGTTAAACAGTTTATTAGGAAAAATCAAAGCTGACTTTCAAACTGAATTTTTTGCATCATTACTCCAGTCACACAATCCTTCAGAAATCATTTTAACAATCTTATTTTCTACAAAAAAAACATTTATTGTTATTATTATCATTTTTATTATTATTATTATTATTATTATTATTATTATTATTAATGTTGAAAAGAGCTGAGAATATTTTTTTTTTTAGGTTTTTTAGGGGGGATAAATTGAAAGAACAGCAATGATTGTTGCAATGATGACAGCAATGATTGACATTTGTTACAGTTACATTTATTGTTACATTTATATTATTTACAACAAGCTTTTGAATGGTATAGTAGTGTATATTGTTATTGAAACTTCATAATATTTCACTTGATTATACATTTAGTCAGGAATTATAGTTTGGAAAAAGTCTTTGGAAAAAGTCTAACTAGTAAAATGTTTACACGTTATGTGAAAACTAGTACAAGTATATAAATAAATAAAAAGAGACTTACTCATGTTTCTGATCTCTGCTGAATAAAGTGCTTCATTCTTTTTTCTGAGGAAATCCAAATCTCAAATCCTCAACCACATGACATCTTTTTTGGGGTGAATTCTGTCTTATTCCTCTCATCGCGAAGCAAACAGTAAAATAATAAAAACTTGAAGAACAGTCTCGCTGCGTTGTCTTCTGTTGTGTGGGCGTATTCAAAAGCCGCGCGCTTCAGTGAAACATTTGAATCTCAAAAGCGCGCTCGGCGCGGGGGCGTGGTCGCATTATAAGATAATGAAGGGAGACGTGAAAAACGGACATCGCGTTGTTTTCATATGGATTACTTTATCACAGAATATTTGTTTTCAGCAGCACTTGTTTAGTTTAAAAGTAGACATGTCAGGCTTTCTATAGATATCTCTCTCATGTCTCTTCGTTGAGTATTCACTGAGTTACAGTTCATTTTAATGACGCATTTGTATCTGAAGATCAGCGCAGACAAAGGCTGCAGACAGCACTCCTTGTTTGTTATCTTTATTTTATAAGTGCACAAAGTTTTGTTGTTATTATGTCTGTATACAAAAAAAAAATAGACCCTTTACAGATTCGATTGATGTATTGCTCTTATCTGTACGATCAAAACTGAAAGTGTAATTTAAGTTCTTTTCGGGGTTATCAGGAGAAAATACCCCAAAACGCGTATACGCGTTAATCGACTCCAGAGGGTTAAGCCGTTGGACTAGTTTGCAAAAGTAGCTTTTTTAAATAATCTTGAATATTTAATTAACAGTTTTATTGACAACTGGTCCAAAAAGTTTTTCGTTTTATTGACAACATTGGTCCAAAAGTTTTTCAGAATGAGGTGCTCTATCATATGATATGAAGATGTAGTGTTTGTGAATATATGAGCATTTTCAACTAATTTGAGGCTATTTACCATATAAATCTTGAGTTTTTGAAGACTTTGTAACTGTTTTTAGCAACACCTATTATCCGATCTCTATGAAACTTTGGATAATTGTTAAGAGTCATCTGACACATGTTGTCATCAAGTTTCGTAAAGTTTTGAGTTTTCGTTTAGGTTTTATAGGCTTTTGGGTATTTTGACCACACCCCTTTTCTAAATTAACCTGTTATAGCTAACCAAAGGACACAATTCAACATTTTTTTAATAATTATTGATCTAAAAAGTCCAGAGAATTGTTCTGTATTAGTTTAATCGAGATTAAGTGGAAAACCTAGGACTAGTTCGCGAAAGTATGTTTTTAACATATTTGTGAATATTTAAAGAACGATTTGATTGACAACATTAGTCCCGGAGGCAAAGGTTGTTCAGAATGAGGAGATCTGTCATATGATATGAAGATCTAGTGTTTTTGTAAAACTATGATCATGTTCTACAATTTCAGGTCATTTTCCATTGAAATCTTGTGTTTTTGTGGAATTTTTTTTAATGTTATAGCGCCAGCTATTGTCCGATCACCATAAAACTTTGCATGCTTCTTAAGAGTCATTTGAGATATGTTTTCACCAAGTTTCGTAAAGTTTTGAGTTTTCGTTTAGGTTTTATAGGCTTTTTAGTACATTTGGCCACACCCCTTTAATAAATGACACTGTTACAAGTAACCAAAGGACAAATTTCAACATGTTTTGGATAATTATTGATCTAGAGAGTCCAGAGAATATTACTGCAGTGGTTTGGTTCCGATCGGGTAAAAAACCTAGGACTAGTTCGCAAAAGTAGGTTTTTAACATATTTGTGAATAATTATTAAATGATTTGATTGACAGCAATGGTTCTTGAGGCAAAGTTGTGCATTATGAGGAGGTCTATCAAATGATATGCATATTTTGTTGATATGTGAAACACCACGTGATTACAGAGCCATAAAACTCGTTAGCGCCAACTAGTGGCCGATTTCTTTCAAATTTCTTACAGACCTTAAGGTCCATGAGTCGAACATGCCCACCGAGTTTCGTTCCGATTGACCTCCGTTAACCCCTTCAAATAGGTGCTTAAATTTGTTTGGCCAATGGTGGCCATGTTTTTTTGAGATATGTGAATGTCCTCAAAGATACTTGTGCCCCTTCCGACAAAGACACTGCATACCAATTTTCAAGTCAATCGGACCAACGGTTGACTAGTTATAGTAATTTATGTGTTTTTTGAGTCTTATTGCGCCCCCAAGAGGTAGAAGTGCGCAATTTTTTTTTATTTGACCACAGATTGAGCTTATACATATTTGTACCAAGTTTGGTGAAGATATTTCATTGCGTTCAAGAGTTATAGCTAAAATAACATTTGGCTAACGTTAGCATAGACGCTTCTTGGCATACTGTTTCGCGCTAAAATCGAAATTTCAACTTTTTTTCGATAATTATTGATTTTCAGAGTCCAGAGAATATTTCTGCAGTTGTTTGGTTCCGATCGGTTGAAAATCCTAGGACTAGTTCGCAAAAGTATGTTTCGGATATAACACAATTTTGCGGAAAAACCGTGCGTCGTAGAGCAAAAATTTCAGTCTCCACTTTTGTTCAGACTGACCCAAGGATTACAACGATGTAAAGTTTTTGAGTCTACGTCAAACGGTTTATGACTGAGGGCCAAAAATGTCTGAAATTTTAGTATTTTGTGCTGTAGCGCCCCCGTTAGGCCCGATTGGGGCGAGACTTTGATAGGTTCTCCCCAAATTGAGCTCTACAATCTGGCCAAATTTCAAGTCTCTAGGCCTTACGGTTTGGTCTGCACGATCAGTTTTTGGGCAGAAGAATAATAATAATAATAATAATAATAATAATAATAATAATAAAAATCCTAACAATTACAAGAGGGTTTCAGCACTTCGTGCTTGAACCCCTAATAAAACTCTAATAAATTTCAAGAGGGTTTCAGCACTTCGTGCTTGAACCCCTAAATATTACCGAGTCATTCTTGGTATGCGGTAACATTTTGGCTTCATAAATGTTGGAAAAAAAGGTACATGATTTTTATGTTTTTGCATTCTACCAAAATAGTGACATGTTTAATTATTAGGAATACATATTGGTCAAGCTCGGGGACTCAAAAAATAATAATTATGGGTAGATTGTTCAGACACTGGCCATGAAAATATTCCACCCTGTTAGGGACATATAGATAGTTATCACAACATGTTAATAATGTAAATGTTAAACAATAATGGGCTTTTCTTGGATAGAATATGTCCCATCTTATTATTATTATTTTTTTAATTTTATTTTCAAAACAATGACAAAACAATTATTGATGAATAGAATATGTCTTAATTATTAAGAACAGGTACTTTTTTGTGCCCATTTTTGCCAATAGGGTGGTAAATAATACAAAAATTTTGCTCAAAAACATATATATGCTGTTAGTGGTCTTCAGCTCACAAAATAAGACAAAAGTATGCCAAACATTTAACGTTGCTGTCAAATTATTATTTAAAATGACTTGTCTAACAGGGTGGAAATGAGCATAACAGGGTGGAACACCAGTGTTAACAGGTTCTAAGAAAGGACAAGCATTCCGTCATTGTCCTGCATGGTTTCCCATATGTAATGTGTGGAACTGCAACTATATAATATTGTTTCAAAACAATACAAATAAATAAATAAAAAATCCAGATTTCCTTTGGGGGAGGGACACAAAAAATAGCTATGTGGTTCCTTATCATAATCAATCATGGTGGCAAAACAATTCTCTGTCCAGAAGGCTAGAGATATAATTACGAATTAGAAAGGACAGACATAATAAATGATTTCTTAATTATATTTGATTTAAAATAAAGTTGTTGTAATTCATTTGGATTAACTAGATTAACAAACAAACAAAAAAGACATCACCAGAAGGAACAGTAAGGGACAGTAATCCCCTTTTTCATGTTTTGGCTACATCAACTATATTAACAAATAAACTCAAAAACCATCACTTGAAGGAACAGTAATGGACAGTGATACCATTTTTTATGCTTTTTATTATGATTACAATTATGATGGAAAAAAATGGATGCTGCATTAATTGTATTAAATATTTTAATATTTCCCCGCTCAGCCTAGTGGGTGGTCATTATTTTTTTTATTTTTTTTTACCTCCAAGCTCGAGTTCTCTACCTGTGACCTGGGAGCTTAAGGGTTCTGCACAGTATCTTAACAGGGTGGAAAATTTTGAGCTAAGTTAGCCATAGCTCTTTGAGTGATCAACATTTAGCTAGCTAACCTTCTACAGATTAACAGAACTTTTATAACTATGTCAGATTTGTTTTTACATTTTTTTTTTTTGATAGGACATGATTATTTCTTAATGTATTTTAATTTAGGTTTATCTTTAATGTAGGGTAAAAGGGTGTAACTTTTCTAAAACTAAAAAGATAGGTTTGGAGTGAGAGTTGAAGCTTACCTCAGTTTGGACAGTTGAATTTCAGTGGGAAAAATAAATGATGTCACTTCTTGAAAATGGTTTCAATCAAATTGCAGTCAATTTTGGAAGGCGACAAAGTATGTGCTAACAGGGTGGAAGATGACTTCAGGGACACGGTAATTGAAGAAAACTGTAAAATAAATAACTATTTTCACATGATATATATGTATGATTAGAGGCAGTTTAGCCTAGTCTATAACATAATTAATACATATTTTGAGTTTTTTATCATTTCAAGTAGGGATGCACCGATTGGGAAATTCTGGGCCGATACCGATACCGATGTTTAACATAACATCTTGCCTGATGGCCGATGCCGATGCCGATGTTTTTTCTTTTTGTTATTTATTTTTTCTTTTGTGCCACGGAAACATACAAGTCTTTCGGCTCTTGATCACACTATCCTAGAATGAGCACAAATTCAATCAGACCAATTTATGAAACAAAAACAACCTTTAATGTCACTTTCTGGTTGACATTAGTTATAACCTTATTTATGACAAGTTCTTTACTTTTCTGAAAAATAACATTCAAAAACATTTGACTGCTGTCTAATCAATGAAAAGATTGTTTCAGTACATTGCCCAACAAAATTATTTGAGTGGTTTTAGCCTGATAAACAAAAACTTACTCAATGAGATTATTTTCATGGCCCAATAAAACATTTTTTTCTGATAAATAAAAAAAATACATCAAGTGTAAATGCAAAAACAAGTGAAATAAATAAATTATGCTATTAAAATAAATTGTTATTCATAAATACAAACATAAATAGGGCTATCTTTCAACTTGTGTTTTTCTTATACAGAATAAAACATTACAGTGTTTCAGAACTCACAGGCTGGAACATGGGGCATCTTATAAAACAAAAAAAACAGTACCTCCACTTCTGATCATTAATGACACATAAGTCACCTGCTGTATCTCTGGCCTAATTCTTAATAAGATGCATGTTTTTCTTTACAAAGATAAGTATCTCTGCCTTGTCACAGCAAAGCCTATTTCTCTTTTCATCCAAGACATGAGACACATAGCTGAATAACCGCTCACTCTCGGTGCTGGTGCACTAAGGTATTTGTGTGCCATTTGTGCGAGTTCGGGAAAACGCAGGTGGTTATTTCTCCAATAACAGAGTGCGCTCTCACCTCTGGGAATAGTGGTCTCTGCCAGGAAAATACCCAGTTGTTGGGATACAGAGGTACTTGTCCTCTCTGGTCCATTTTCTTCCAGAATCTCCTCAAACACATCATGCAGGGAGGGCCCTGCTCTGTCGGATCATTGCCTCTTGCGCTCTGTGTGATGTGCGCGCTCTCCATCGCGCGTCCAATCCTCTGCACCAGCAGCAGGCAACAGGTGTGGCTCAAGTATTTCTCAATCGCGTTGTTTAACATCCTCATCAAAGTAATGATCCTTGTATCTGGGGTCCAAATAGGTGGCAATGCAGAACATGGGATCGTACTGGATTTGATCGAAGCGTCTATTTACAGCCTCTAATAATGAGGTCTTTGTTGTTTTAATGCCGTGGCCTGCTTACTCAGAAGACGTCTCAGGGGCTGTCACAGAGGGGATGACATCTGCAGCTGATGCTTCTGATGAGCTAACTTCTCTCGTCAATTGTTCAAACGGGGAGAGGAGTGTTATAAAGTTTTCAATTAATTGCCACTGGTGCGCACTGAGAGTGGCCGGGAGGTCGTAGTCTGCGGCATATGTAGCAAGTGCGCGCTTTTGTTCCAGCAAGCTCTCCATCATATAAAATTTACTATTCCAGCGAGTGGAAACATCTTGCTGTAGCCTTTTTGGTTTCATTCCCAACTGGATCTGCACAGCCTGGAGACGTGAATATGCGAGGGGTGAGTGTTTAAAGTGGCCGACGATTTTTCGGCAAATAGCCACAACATCCGTGAGGCTGCGCTGGCTAAAAACACCGTCATGAATTGCCAGTTGCAGTGTGTGCGCCATAGCCAAAACCAGCCAGACCACTGTCCATCATAGCTTTCGTCATATTCCTAGCATTATCTCTCACGACAGCATGCACTCTGGTTTTGTCGATTTTCCACGTCTGGAACATTTTCTCAAATGCCTCCGAGATAGCAGATGCTGAGTGGGTACCTGCGAACTCCTGGGAGTGCAACACTGCCTTCACCAGATTGAAGTCCTTATCAATCCACTGTGCCGTGAGGCTAAGCATGCTCACAGGCCTTACATCTGAACTCTGAGCATATATCTGTGGTGAAACTGATTGCAGGGATGTCGCAAGCCAGTAGCTCATGAATGTGCGTGGCCACAATGTTGTGGATTTCGGGGAGACAGACCTCGGCAAAGTGACGCCGGCTCGGCAGCGTATAGCATGGCCCCATAAACTTAATCAGACTCCGAAAACCCACGTCCTCCACTACAGAGAAAGGCTGTTCATCTAAAGCGATGAACTCCATCACCTTGTTTGTTATTTGTTTCGCTTTGGCGCTGTCTGGAGGCAGCTGTTTTCTTTCTCAAATGCCGTGTCAATTGAAGTCTGAGTCTTACCGGGGGTTTGCACTTTCTTGGCGGCTTCATTTTTCCGTTTTTGGTCAGCTTGCAGGTAATCGCCGTACACCGCCTCGTGCCTGCTTTTAAAATGTCCAATGAGATTTGTTGTGTTAAATGACTTTCTAACAGCCCCCCCTCTTGAAATTTCAATGGAACACGTATTGCAAACTGCAAAACGCTGATCTTTCTCTGAAACGGTAAAATATTGCCACACGACCGCCATCTTCTTTGTTTAATCTAAGTTACTGAGGACGGAGAGTGCGTGGGTGCCCTCTCCCGTCTCGGACTTGGTATCTCCCCCCGCCCAAATAAAAAGAGGGAAAAAAAGTTTCTCCTGAGCACAGCGTTCATGACACACATAATCATCAGACATCGGCGAATGTCATTTTTATTTCCCGATGGGTGATAACAGTTAACGAGGCAAATATCGGACGTTACCGATGTTCAGCCGATGCATCGGTGCTTTCCTAATTTCAAGGTTTATATTTCTTGTGGAAGTTGATTTCTTTGCACTGAGGACATAATAAAATTGAATGTACAGTAGGTGGACATCCAAAACCGTTTACTTCTACCGCCGCTCGTACCGCCGCCGCGGCGTCTACAAAGTGCATTTGCAGCTTTTGTGACCGCTGAGTGGCGCTTTTAAATCACAAGTTTTCAAACAAGCACATCAAAGCACATTTTCGCAAATAGACGTCAGTTTTGCCTCGCTGATGTGTTACATTTGACGGCTGCAGTCAGGGAAAATGAAAGAAAAACACTATAGTTAAAATATTTAATATTCACAGATGAAAGTTTGGTACTTATGAAGTTATGTGCATTTCTTAGAACGAATTCAAGCAGGATGTCAAGCCTGTGCCTGAGCCTGTGCTTATATTTTCTCTAAGCTACACAGTATTACACCATATTTTAGATTTGACACATTTAATAGGTGTGCAGTATTATTTATATAATACGAATTATGTGTTATATTTATTCAAAATAAATTGTGGTTTACTTTGCATCGTAGCATTAAAAGTGGTAGCCTATTTTAGTGAGCTAGGCTACATGGATTTATATGCAAAATGTCAATATTCTCATATATTAGGCCTATATTTTAATTTATATTTTAAAATTCCTTTAATAAAACAACATGCATTTTTGTTATTCGTTACCTGTCCTTTATTTTGACAGACAACTTCTTGGGAAAATATATTTGTCTGTAGACTGATTAAGAAATTGTTGCGTGGTTTTATAAATTATTTTCTTTATTTTAGTAAAACGTGAGGCACTGTATAATTTCGTTCCCATTATTTAGGCCTAATTAAAACAAGAAACGAATAAATTAAACCTGCACGATTAAGCTAAATCATTGAAATTCTAAAGAATGGACTGATTAATAAAACGTCCTCACGATTAAACTCAAGTTCTCTCATTATAATCACCAAAGTTCAAATGATGTAAAAAAGAGCTTCATTAATAGACAACTTAAGTGATTTTAAAGGGAGCCGCCGTTACTTGCTTACATAGAATTTAAGTAAAAAAAATAAAATTGCAGCCGCATTTAAATGCTGGTGTGTAAAATGTCTGCGTGCAAGATTTGCGCGGCGCAGTGATGCTGAGTGCACGCGCAGCATTTATTCTCATTTGTTTTATCTTCATTACAAATCTTGTTTGTTTTATTTTGGATAATTGCATGTAAAAAATAATTTACGTTGTAATGCATATGCAAAATGTGAATAATTATTCATATTTAAGTGTTTGTGTGAAAATTATTAATGCGCATGGACAGGGAGGCGCCCTCTAGATCACTTGAATTTTTTCCTGATGATGAATTAACTTAAAATTGGGGTGCCTCACATACATGAGAAATATATCTACAGAAAGCTTGAAATGTCTTTTAGACAAATCGATTCAGAACGAAAGCATTATGTAATCTGTGAGGGTTTTATTTCTCTTTAAAGGTGCGTCCATGTGGAGAGAGTCAGCACTGTGAATTTCATCTTGCAGCCGACAAGAAAACATTTATTAATAAATTATTAAAATGTCTCCTTTTTTACAATTACTGGGCTACTTCTGCCTGTGCTTTGTGGCAAACTTAATGCATGTGCTTGAGCGCGGAATATATTAAGGCTCATTATGGATTATAGATGTAAATGTAATATAAACCTGCGATTAGTTGAATAATGACAAATGAACGACTAGTAACTAGAAAAATCTTACATGGGAGGCAGACCTAATACCCTCTAGACATCTCTGTTAAAGCTTTTAAAGCATTTTATATGCGTTTGCATAAATTCTTCTTTCAGAACGGTCTGTAATGGAGAGAACCTTAACACTGATTTTTCCTCTGAAACACAAAAACGAAAATTGAAATAAAATTGATATTTTTTTTGAGAATGGCCAACCCTTCTCTGCAGATATTGTTGTTTCTGGTTTGTGGATTGTAAATAGGCTACAAAAAAAAAAAATATTAATAATAATAATAATAATGTCTCCAAAAACTCCAAAATGTTTTTTTTTTTTTTTTTGTCACGTCTGTAACGCATATATTCCCAAATCTAAAAAAGCCTATAAAACATCATAGACGGATGATGTCTGGACTTAGAAAAACACAAAGAGATGGTTCAATATATCTATATATGGTTATGAAAAGGCTACATTCTGTGAGAATTTATATTTCATAGTCTAAAAAAAATATTGTTTAGACGAAACAAAATAAAATTAACGCAACAGTTTGCGAATTTTTTTTTTTTTTTTTGAGTTAAGGCAACTTCCTCTGAAGTTATAATAACTAATAAACTATATTGCGCTATACAGTAGTCAACATTTGAAGTGGATCAAAACCTTTCTTCAAAGTTGCCCTAAAACCAAAATGATGAGTCCTATCTAAACCTGTTCTGCAAGTTTGATACCCTCATAAGACACTGTCCATATGAAAGAACAAGAGATTCACACCTTTATCTCGACCACAAGCTATACATAACTACCCCAACCCCCTCCAGCTGAACTGAATTCGGTCTGTTTTTGGGCTGAGGAACGGTGTGTTGTCATGTTACTGGGCTGAAACTGCACTCACAGCAGCCCTACTCTTTTTATTCATTATTTTCCCGCAGCCCATATTATTGTTTTCACAAGACCATAATAATAACAAATTATCAATTGATAATTAATCATTATTTTACGAAAATCATTGTTATTTGTGAACGTAGCGTTTGCGGAAGGCTTTAAGACCAAGCGGAGTCCTCCATCAGCTGCTCCCGCTACACAGCGCGCGAGACTCGCGCTAACTGACCCAGCTTCAAAGTCCGCAAGTTTTGATTTAACTAAATCAATTTGAGCAAATACAACTTACTGATCATGAGCCCAACACTTTAGCAAGACAGAAAAACATTCAGTCTACCTGAAGGAAGATGTATTTGTTTGTATGTTGATGTTGTTTAGTGGGTTGTTTGGTGGGGGGGATTTTGATTTTTAAAGGTCTATTTATTTACAAAGAATAATTAACAACAATTAACTCTTAACATAAACAATGATATTTACAGGAGGAAGAGGATAAAAAAATAAATAAAAAAAAAAAAAAAAACAAACAAAAAAAAAAAAAACAAAAAACCCATAGAGGAGGGGGGAGAGGAAAAAAAAAAAAGATAATAAAAAAGTTTGTCTTAAATATTTATTTTCAAATATAAATTTACAAAATAACATAAACAACATCACAAAATTGATCAAATTATAGAAAGTAAATTCTATCTTAATTCGAGATTTTAATAATCCATTTAAAATGGACACCACATCAGTTGATCCATCACCATTCAAAAGCTTTTTCCGTGACAACCATATTGCTAGTTTTGCCTGCCCAAATAAGAAATTAATTAAAACATGAACTTCCCTTCTATTTCTACTAAATTTTGGTCCATAAATGAAATAAACTGGCGTAAAAACCTCCCCCAAAGTATTACACACCTCTTCCAATTTGTAAAAAAGAGGCTGAAGCCTTTCACACTTTAGAAACAAATGAAAAACCGTTTCCTGTTCACCACATAAAGGACAACCCCTCCCTACCTGTGGGTCAAGGTGTGCTCTGTATCTGTTTGTAGCTATAATACCGTGTACAATTATCCACTGAAGGTCTCCAGACCTTTTCTCCAGGGGTGGTTTGTACAAGGACCTCCAGCTACCTTTAGGGGAAGCGTCTAGCCCGAACATCTCCTGCCATTTGGATTCTTTGACACTCTCTAGTGTTTTAAAATGCCATGTTTTAACACAGAGAGTGTAAATGTCTTTCTTTCCAGCATCACGGAACAGCTGAGATGCTTTAAAGGATAGCAAGCTACCTTTCTTTTCTTGCCAAGTTCCAGTCTCTGCAGAGACACTTAGCTCTGGAAACACACATTTATCCACCTCATTATTAAAAGACTCCATTGCCAGTCTATAGTCCTGTGGTAGTGACTCTAAAATCTGATTCAACATTGTCTGTGCCACTCTGATTGATCTTAGTCCCATTTTTGAAGCAAAAACTTCCGCAGTAATCCATCTTGTAGTTTCCATTAAATGACCAATTTTTATAATGTTTGCTTTCCACATGGCTTTTCTAAGAGTCTCTGATTTAGAAATGTCCAAATCCAATTCAAGATTAAAAAGTAGTGGTTCTTCTTTCAGCCATAGACTCTGTGATCCATTTCCACTCCGTGAAAACTTAAAAAGTGTCCATGATCTTAAAATTGATCTATAAAAAGAGCTCAGTCCAGAAAGGTTCAGCTTGTTAACATCCATAAGGAAGAGATGAAGATCTAGGCCCATGTTTCCCGCTCTCCTCAGTAGAGCACAAGCAATTCCAGCCCAACTCACCTCCTCCTCATAAAGCAATCTTCGTGTTGTTTGGATTCTGAAGGCCTTTATTCTTGATGCGACATCAATCAGCCCCTGGCCTCCTTCCAGTACAGGCAAATACAACACCGCCGCCTTTAACCAATGATGGCCTGACCAGAAAAAATCCACTAGTCGCTGCTGGATATCTCTCACCAAGTCAACAGGAGGCTCAATAATTGACATTTTGTGCCATAAAGAAGAAGCAACCAAATTATTACAAACTAGCACCCTCCCCCTGTATGATAGCTGGGGTAGCAACCATTTCCATTTAGACAACCGAGCACACACTTTCTCCACAAGGCCCTCCCAGTTTTTTCTTTGGTACTCTTCTGTCCCTATAAATACCCCTAAATATTTAAAACCTGCTCTTCCCCACTTTAAACCACCAGGAAGTACTGGACCTTTAAAATCTCTTCCACACCACAGAGCATCACATTTACCCCAGTTAACAACAGCTGAAGAGGCTTTACCATAACAATGTAAAGCCTCCTTTAGCATCTGAATATCATTTTGTTCCCGAATTATGACTGTGACATCATCAGCGTATGCAGAAAGTTTGATATTGGGGTGTAGGGTGTTAACCTGTAGACCCATTAGCCCTCTCCTCAATTTACACAGCAAAGGTTCAATTACAATACTGTACAATTGTCCTGAGAGAGGACAACCCTGTCTGATACCTCTTTTTACTTTTATAGGGATGCTTAATCCTCCAGCCATTTTAATCATACATGAGGCCTCATTATATAAAAGTTTAATTTTTGAAATAAAATTATCCCCAAAACCAAAAGCTTTCAAAGTATCAAACAGAAAAAAACATGGTCAACCCTGTCGAAAGCCTTTTCTTGATCCAACGATAACAAACCCAAGTTCACATTATTATTATCACAATGCGTAAAATCAAAAACATCCCTTATTAGGTGAAGATTATCAGTAATGGATCTATTCTTTATACAGTAAGATTGATCCTTATGCACAATTTCTTGTAACACCTTATTCAATCTATTAGCCAAACATTTAGAAATTATTTTATATTCAGTACATAAAATCGCTACTGGCCTCCAGTTCTTTAAAAGTGTCAAATCATTCCGCCCATTTTTTGGGAGTAAAGTTTTAAAACAGCAAGAGTCTTGACAACTTGTAGTAAAAATTCCATCAAGAAAGCATTTTTTAACCATTTTAAAATAATCTTCACCAATAGTGGCCCAAAAAACTTTATAGAATTCACCAGGCAGTCCATCCAATCCTGGAGTACGACCTGAAGAGAGACTCATAACGGCCGAAGTGACTTCCTCAAAAGTTAGCTCAGCCTCTAAAAGACCCTTGTGTTCTTCAGATAAAACAGGAAGATCCTTAAGTAGCTCATTCCTAGAATGTTCATCTGAGATTTCAGCAGCATACAACTTTGAATAAAAAGCCACCGCCAGTCTACGCATCTCTATCGGATCCGAGGTGACATGTCCGTTATCATCCTTCAGCAAATGCATCTGTTTCTGTTGACCCTTTTTGTGCTCCAAGTTAAAAAAATAAGTAGTAGGAGCATCCATGTCTTTTACAGTCAGAAACCGGCTTCTTATGAGAGCTCCTTTTACTCTTTCATTCAGGATTGAGCTCAGTTGATTTTTTTTTTTTCAGTCCATAATCCCTTTAGATTATCATCATCATTATCAGTCATGTCCAAAATCTCTGTTACCAGCCACTCCAAAGTCTTTTTTAAATGAAAATAAGAATGAGATGTGTATTTTTGACAAAGATCTCTTATATGCACTTTCCCAACTTCCCACCATTGTGTAATACTTTCAAAAAAACAAATTTCTGTTTTCCAGGTCTCCCAAAACAATTTAAAAGCTTCACAAAAATGCTTATCTTCTAAAAGTTTAGTATTAAAATGCCAATAACAACTCTTATGTGTATTTTTTTCCAATGTGAAAGCAATTTGTCATAAATTTATGATCAGAAATAGCATTAGGAATAATATTTGTATTAACCACTCTATTCCTCATATTTTGAGAATATATAAAAACGATCCAGACGGGCAGCAGAAATGTTTCCATTACAAACTTTCACCCATGTGTATTGCTTTAAAAAAGGGTTATGTTCTCTCCATACATCTGAGAACTTTAACTTTTTTTATAACACCAGCTAAATAGGCAGCTGACATTGCATGGGGCTCTTCTCCATTTCTATCTAGTGTGAAATCAATAGTACAGTTCCAGTCTCCTCCAACAACAATAAAAACATCATCGTTTTGTTCTTTTATTAGATTTTCTAACTTAGTAAAAAATTGTATTCGTTCCGCTCCAACATTATTAGCATAGATATTCACGAACAAAAACTTAAAACTACCAATTTCAGCCTCTACTATTGAGCACCTTCCGGGCTCCATTTCAGTTTTAGATAAAACTTTAGCTTTAATAGTAGGGGAAAAAAGAACCGCTACACCAGCACTTAAATTAGTCCCATGACTCAAAACATACTCTCCTTTCCACCATAAACCCCAATCAACTTCATTATCATAAGTACTATGGGTCTCTTGTAGGAAAGTAACACTCAACTCCTTCAAATGTATAATTTCTGATAAAATCCCATTTTTCCTCCCATCTCTCATCCCATTAATATTGAGAGATCCCACCCGCAAGATTTCCATGAGAAGAAAGAGGGGGGGAAAACAGAAAAGAAAAAAGACAATACTTAAAGACATCATAAATGTTTAGTATTTCCCCTCGTTATTCTTCCACTTCTCCTATTTTGTCTAATAGCAGTTATTTGTTTTTTCAGACGAAATCTTTTTTGTTGTGAGAGTTCTTCATAACTACTCACTTTTCTTGCCTTTATCACGGATTTGACAAACTTTTCAATGTCAGGGAAATAATTACCAACATCAACCCCTGCTTTTCCTTTGGTCTTATCTAGGAAAGCATTGATCTCTTCAACAGTGTACAGATCTTCACCAGTCTCTTCTAGTCTATCTGAATCCTGCTCACCTTCTCTCATAGCATCTTCAGTAAACTGTGACAAAACCTTCTAACTCATCAACATTGTTCTCCTCTGAGCCTCCCAGCCTGAGCTCCATCATTCACCTCCTGTATAACTCCCTTTTTTCCATCATACATCTCCATTATATCATCGTCCTCATCATCGTCATCATCATCATCATCATCATCCTCATCGTCATCATCGTCATCATCATCAGCCTCAGCAGCACCAGACTGCAAGATGTTCCTATCAGTAACATCAATAACATTCCCACCTCCAGCATTGACACTATTTTCACTCACCTCCTCTTGTCTTTTCACCTCTCCTGTGACTCCTTCACCTTGTTCCACACTCCTCTGCTCTGATTCATGATTTCTCTGAAGTCCAACATCACTAGCTGTAGATGTGGATGGCCGTTGATCGTCTCTATTAGGGCACGCGAAACTTTTGTGGCCTAAATTACCGCACTCGTAGCACCTCAAACTCTCTGTACTCGCATAAACCATGTACGAGTTTTCTCCGTGAGTCACACGGAAAGAAACCTCTAAAGTACGCGTAGGTGAAGTAAGAAACATATAGACGTGACGTCTAAAAGAGAGTGTTTGAGCGCTGCATTTTTGCACCCGAGGGGAATCATTTTTACCGGGCTCGCAATCTTCCCAAACCTTAACAACTCTTTTGTAATCGCTTCATTTGATACAAACGGGGGTGCGTTCGAGATCATAATTTTTGTTGCCGGAGCGGATAAAGGGCTAACAGCAACAAACGCTTCTTTAACCCACAGCCCGCTCACCGTCAACTGATTAACCAGCGCTTCAGTTTTCAAAAACACCACAATCGCTTTATTCATACGTGATGCCGACGCAATGTTATCAAACCCAATCTGCTCCCCGATAACCAGAAGCAGATCTTCTACCATCACTCCCGGCTCTGGCACGCACCTGCAACCATGCCGGAGTGTCAGTGCTGACCCGGGAACAGACGCCATACCGGCGTCTAAACGCACGCGGCTTCAGAGCCGCAACTTTCCTATCCCTACCCTTCCCCTCTACCTGAGAGATTGGAAACAAATACCGAAGGAAAAAAAAAAAAAAACAATAAATAAAGAAAAAAGTAAAGCATGAAACAGAAACGCACTCGCTCCCAACAAACACTCGAGCTCCTTCACACACTCCCAGCATGCACCAGAGAGAGAGAGAGAGAGAGAGAGAGAGAGAGAGAGAGAGAGAGAGAGAGAGAGAGAGAGAGAGAGAGAGAGAGAGAGAGAGAGAGAGAGAGAGAGAGAGAGAGAGAGAGAGAGAGAGAGAGAGAGCACTTTTATGATTTACTCATTGTGAGTAATACTGAAATGGACAGAAACTGAGATTTGACCAGTACATGACTGCCGTTCTCACACACCTCTCATTGTTGGTGACATCCCAAGTGTCTGTGAATGGACAGGAAAGCCTGTTTGAGGAAGCTTATCCTCTTTCTTCCCCTCCTCCTCCTGCGACTGGTCAAAGATCGACTCCATTTCCTCCATGTAGCGTGGAGCATAACGTGTCACTTCCTCAAGAATCTTCTCATAGCGGGCTCGCACCTGTAAACAGGAATTTGCAGCCAGTTAGTCAATAGTCAGATGTGTTATGTGTATGTGCCACTTCAGATTGAACTGGATTTCAAATGCAACCTCAAAACAATTTTTAAATTAAGCAGTTATTTTTCAAACAATAAAAACAATGGTTAACTTTTTATACAGAACTATAAAAAAGATAGCTTTATATAATATATTAGTACAAATGCTGTTGTTTTGAATGTATTGTTCATTACAAAGTCTGAAGAATAAATTAAGCAACACTTTTTAAATGTTGATAAGAAGAAATTTTTTCTTGAGCACCAAATCAGCATTAAAATCGGAAACATTTATTTTAAGCTGTAATAATGTTTTCACATTAGAAATGTTTCTACTGTATTTTTACTCAAATAAATAAGAAACACATGGATCCTTAGAACAGGTCAGATTTCAAACCAGGTCTTGAATGACAATCAAAAATGTCCCACGACAAATAAGACTAGATTTACACGTACAGTATTAGGGATTACTAAATAGTTAGTCAACACAAGTACAGTCATCTGTTTTTCCTTTTCTCTTTTCTGTTGCATGCTGTAGATTAAATCCTTGATCATTAATCTGTGCAGTACATTGAATGATTTCACTGCATTGTTATGAAGCTTGTAAATGTAAACAAAGATTTTTCTGCTTCCTTTTCCTGACTCGGATGATAAAAGACTATTTGAAAATCTGTTCTTTTCTTTCTGACAGTCTCCCCCACACAGCACTCACTTTCTCTGTCTCCTGGTGAGCCAGTTCAGTCTCTTCCTGGATCTTCCTCTGTTTCTCGATGGCAATGTCAGGGTTGCCTTGGGCATGGGCCTCCCGCTCACGAGCCATGTGTTCCTTACGGCAAGCTTTGTGAAATGCTGACTTAGCCTTCTCTAGCTGCCACAAAAAAACAAAAACAAAAAAAACACAAATTTAGATTCATGTAGGCCAGGGGTCAGTATTGCACACTCCTTCATTTTCAAAAATTCCTTATTCAACTATTAACATATGTAAGCATTTATACAGAATTTTCTCTTTTTTTTTGTCCCTACAATACTGTGTACAAATAAAATGAGTGAAATTTTAACCCCAGAACTGCATTGCTTGCATTACCTTCTTCAGTCTCTTGGCCCACGGGCTTCTGAGCACGTGAGAAACCAGTTTCAAAATCCTGGGACTCCCTTGAAACCTCCAAATATCTTCTTATGGAAAGTCTCCTTCTGCCATGTCCGGATGCGATCTCCATCCTCTGACACCAGAGAACGACAGATGGAGGAGTGCAGTGAGGAGAGGCGGTCAGCAGAAGAGAGGAAGCACTGCCAGGCTCGTAACAGAGAGCCATAGAGAGGACCTGGACAAAGATGAAGACAAACATATTTATGAAAGAAATGAGAGCTTGAGAAATGAATGAGAACTTCACTTCTTCATCAGACACTAAACTAAAGATGTGAACATCTCATATAAAACACAGGTCACAGCTCCTTAACTATATATGACATATGAATTAGTCTCTTATATTATGCTCAAAATAGCCTACTACTCATACTAATCTTTTTACAGTGTGTAGTATGTATACACACAACGGTATGCATTAAAGACCCACATTTGAATAAATATTGTAACCCACAATCCATTGCAAATTTGATTATTCATTTCCAGTGGTGTATAAAATATCACTTTCTCCTTCATATTATTTACATATTATTTGACCATTCTGTCAAAACTGAACTCATTCTTAGACTAAATTTGATCCAATAAAATTCTAAATGATAATTTTTATTCCTCAGACGAACAACATAGTAAAGTCACATGACAACATTATAGCATACGCTCAGGATAGTTCATTAATAAAAGGGAAACAATCTCAGTAAAACATTTATAGTTATTTACTGCATACTATTTTTAAATATAGGATGCAGTATACAGTAAGCAATATGCTTAAAAAATTGGAAAATACAAAATCATATTAACACTGAAGTTTAATTAAAATGAAGACAATCAACCATGTCACAATCATTTAGCAAACTATTAGCATTATTGTAATGTTAAACATATAATATTTATCATTTAATATTATGCATACTGTTTTTTAAATAACATGCAATATACAGTAAGAAATGCACTAGTATTATTTTTTTAATTAATTCTAAATTATGTTAAAATAATTTGACATTTGATTGAAAATTCAAAATAACTGTATTATTATTATTATTATTATTATTATTATTATTATTATTATGTTTTAATCACAATAATAGAATCAGTCAACTAATCGTTGATTGTTCCTCAACTTATTTAAATAACAATAAGGTCATTTTAACATCATTTAGCATTTTCTTGGAACTATTGTCTCTCTCTCTCTCTCTCTCTCTCTCTCTCGCTTATTCCCTTTTACTTAGAACTGTTGTAATGTTATAAAAAGACAACATAAATAAACGTGGCAATCATTTACAATTATTTACTATTTTGAATACTAAATGTGATATAACATGCAATATACAGTACATACTGCACAGTATGCAAGAAGCAATGCTTTAATAAACGTGGCAAATCATTTACAATTATTTACTATTTTGAACTCTAGTAGGGGTTTCATTTTGGTACTCCACTCACTAAGTTGCTGTGCGTACTGTCTCTCGACCCTGGCCCTCTCCTGGAAACACGCCACTATATCATTGCACGCCTGGAACGCATCTTCGGTCCTCTTCACTGTCTGGTGGTAGTTCCCTGGCTGAGACACAAAACATGGATAAACTGTAAGGTTAATTGTAAAATATTGGGTGAAAGGAAAATGAAAGACTTGGCGATAAAGGTTTATAGGCTGTTTAAGAGGTCAAGTGTGAGGCATTTACTGTCAGACACAGGGAAGATGTCCCTCTCTTCTCTAAGGGACTGGCCTCATTTCTTTTCCAGAAGGGTCACTGGGTTTGTTTGCTATGGACTGGACAAGTTTATCAGTATAGCGTAAGGATTGTTTCTAATATAAACGCCTGAAGACAACATGTGGTGTGGAAAACCAGAGCACAATTCAAACATTATTCCCTGAAAAAACAAAACATCTGTGACTTGACGAGTACCAGCGAGTCGAGAGAATTCAGGCCACGGTAAGTGGGGCATCACATGGACAGCGCAGTGAAAGGGTTGATTAACTGTTAATAACACAATAAACGAGAGAGAATGAGGGAGGAGGGCAAACACAATGACATTTCCAGAATGGGCGTCTTGTTTGCTGATGTGGAGCGTGTTCTTCAATTTTATTAGCAGCTCCCCCACAATTTTATCAGTTCATCTCTCTCCTCTATATCTTCCTTCTGTGTTATTCTTTGTTGGCTCTTCCTCGTTCTCTCTCTCTCTCTCTTAGCTGTGGTTTGCACCACGTATTTTCCCCAGTCTGAGAAAAAAAGTAAAAACAGCTGAGGAATCTCAGCTCCGGCCAAGAGCGATTGCAGAGCAGCACCTGCCAACCAATCAGAGAATCACAGAAATCAAACAAATAACACGATCCCTGTCAAACGGAATATAACATTCAGCTGGACTCAAAGCTGCACAATATTTCAACAGAACTGTTTTACTGAAAAGACAAGTCTATTTAAAAATCAACCCCGTTCAACTCCGGCCGAAACTTTCTGCATTTCATCACAGCAATCTACAGCCAGTGCTGTGGCTGACCAATCACAGCATCTAGGATGAACACAAAAACCCTACAGCGCTCAGTTCTGGTCAGCGGCCAGCCAATTACAAGGTAGGACATGCAACAAAACCCTTGCAGGGAATAGCAGTGTGGTTGTTGTAAACTGACTGAACATCATTGGTCGGAGCGTTTCACCCGAAACCGTAGCACTGGCCAAGCTCCAGATGGGATGGCAACTCAGCAAAAAGAGCTGAGGCTAAATAGAGCTGAGGAGAATCTTAAACAGCTTCATACGGCTCTCAAAGAGCTCTAGATGTCATTGATAATAACAACAAATCACCACAGGAAACTCCATAAATATTCATCAGATAAAACTCACCAACAATGTATATGTGGGATACTATTACATGCATATTCAGTTACTGTAGATGCAAAATTACTTTTTTGCAATGAAAATACATTTTAATTATAATTAGGTTCCAAAAAATGATAGTAAAACCCAAAAGTACTTACTTTACTGGGACCAGCCAACTGCCCCCAGGAGAAAGAATATAAATCTATTTGTGAGCCTGGACCACAAAACCAGTCATAAGGGTCAATTTTTCAAAATTGAGATTTATACATCATCCGAAAGCTGAATAGATAAGCTATCCATTGATGTATGGTTTATTAGGATAGGACAATATCTGGTGGAGATACAACTATTTGAAAATCTGGAATCTGAGGGTGCAAAAAAATCTAAATACTGAGAAAATTGCCTTTAACGTTGTCCAAATAAAGTCCTTAGCAATGCATATTACTAATCAAAAATTAAGTTTGGATTTATTTACGGTAGAAAAATTACAAAATATCTTCATGGAACATTATCTTTACTTAATATCCTGATGATTTTTGGCATAAAAGTAAAATCGATAATTTTGACCCATACAATGTATTTTTGGCTATTGCTACAAATACAGGTGCTGGTCATATAATTACAATATCATCAAAAAGTTGATTTATTTCATTAATTCCATTCAAAAAGTGAAACTTGTATATTATATTCTTTATTACACACAGACTGATATATTTCAAATGGGTTATTTCTTTAATTTTGATGATTATAACTGACAACTAAGGAAAATCCCTTAGTATCTCAGAAAATTAGAATATAACTTACGACCAATACAAAGAAAGGATTTTTAGAAATCTTGGCCAACTAAAAAGTATAAACATGAAAAGTATGAGCATGTACAGCACTTAATACTTAGCTTGGGGCTCCTTTTGCCTGAATTAATGCAGCAATGCGTGTGGCATGGAGTCGATCAGTCTGTGGCACTGCTCAGGTGTTATGAGAGCCCAGGTTGCTCTGATAGTGGCCTTCAGCTCTTCTGCATTGTTGGGTCTGGCATATCGCATCTTCCTCTTCGATAAGTCTGTGGCACTGCTCAGGTGTTAAGGTCAGGCAAGTTTGCTGGCCAATTAAGAACAGAGATACCATGGTCTTTAAACCAGGTACTGGTAGCTTTTGCACTGTGTGCAGGTGCCAAGTCCTGTTGGAAAATTATATCTGCATCTCCATAAAGTTGGTCAGCAGCAGGAAGCATGAAGTGCTCTAAAATTTCCTGGTATATGGCTGCGTTGACCTTGGACCTCAGAAAACACAGTGGACCAACACCAGCGGATGACATGGCACCGCAAACCATCACTGACTGTGGAAACTTTACACTGGACCTCAAGAAATGTGGACTGTGTGCCTCTCCTCTCTTCCTCCAGACTTTGGGACCCTGATATATAAAGGAAATGCAAAATTTACTTTCATCAGAGCACATAACTTTGGACTACTCATGCAGCAGTCCAGTCCTTTTTGAAGCGAGACGCTTCTGACACTGTCTGTTGTTCAAGAGTGGTTTGACACAAGGAATGCGACAGCTGAAACCCATGTCTTGCATACGTCTTTGTGTAGTGGTTCTTGAAGCACTGATTCCAGCTGCAGTCCACTCTTTGTGAATCTCCCCCACATTTTTGAATGGGTTTTGTTTCACAATCCTCTCCAGGGTGCGGTTATCCCTATTGCTTGTACACTTTTTTCTATCACATCTTTTCCTTCCCTTCGCCTCTCTATTAATGTGCTTGGACACTCTGTGAACAGCCAGCCTCTTTTGCAATGACCTTTTGTGTCTTGCCCTTCTTGTGCAAGGTGTCACTGGTCGTCTTTTGGACAACTGTCAAGTCAGCAGACTTCCCAATGATTTGTGTAGCCTACAGAACTAGACTGAGAGACAATTTTAAAGGCTTTGCAGGTGTTTTGAGTTAATTAGCTGATTAGAGTGTGGCACCAGGTGTCTACATATTGAACCTTTTCACAATATTCTAATTTTCTGAGGATACAGAATTTGGAATTTTCCTTAGTTTGTCAGTTATAAACATCAAAATAAAAAGAAATAAACATTTGAAATATATCAGTCTGTGTGTAATGAATAAATATAATATACAAGTTTCACTTTCTGAATGGAATTAGTCAAATAAATCAACTTTTAGATGATATTCTAATTATATGACCAGCACCTGTATACCCCAGCGACTTAAGACTGGCTATGTGCTCCAGGGTCACATTTAATAAACAGATTCAATAATATTGTAATGAAAATCTGTCTTTTCTTTTGGGTTTTCCAATAGGCTTAGGGGAAAGAAAATAGCATTACTCAAAATAAAGACAACAGTGGTGAAGAGAAAGTCTTCTTCAGTGTGATGCAGTAACAAGTGTAGGCCTATGTGTGAGGAACTACTGTAACATCAATTTGCCCCAAGGGGGGCATCTCTGTAATAAGGATACTGTAAATCACTTTGGATAAAAGCAACTGCTAAATAGCAGCTTGCTATTTACTTTCTTACTAAATATATTGTATGTTTGAACATGAGCATGACAGTTAATAGTGCCTATATGTAATTATATATACAGCATCACTGCATAATTACCATTATTAGTATCACAAGAACCTGTTAGAAATATGTTAACTACTGCACTAATATAAAACAGAAAACTAAATGTTAACATTTCGACGCATGAGCAAATGCACCTCATTTTTGCTCATAGGGTGATTAAAGTTTAACACAGAAAGACATCTGAACCTGCCAAATGTGAAAATACTACAGAATTGCTACAGTCTGAAAAATACAACATTTATTTAAAAGTCCCTGTGTTCTGCATGATTCCCAGCAGCACTGGAGAGCAGAGAAGCAAACCAATTAGGGAGCTGAGAGACAAAAGCTGAGCTAATTAAAATGGGTGGAGGCACAATGGATGAAATTTATAGACTGAGATTAAAGGTTAAAGAACCATAAAACATGCTGCAGTAGTCTCAAAGAAGTAAAATAGACTTCACTCAAATATTAATCTTCATTTGGCTAATGTAGGGTGTTTCAGAAGCTTTTATGAAGCGTTCCACTTAATGTCCAAACAAATCTTGTCATCTATTGTTGCTCCAGCTGTTTAGCTGATTAAAACCAAGTCAAGCTACATCATTCACATGCATTTCTTTCTGCTAATGCATACATAAAGCAGAAGCGGATGGGTATGAGTCTGAGTCATTGCTGTCTTTTCCTCCCCCTCTCACTTACCATCCAGAAGCTCTGATTGTTGGCATCCTCAGGGGCCCGTCTCTGCCGAGAGCGTTGACATGATGGAGTCTGGAACAGAGATATGACAAGCAGCATTTAAAGGTGCACTCATTTTCCTCATTAAAAACAGTTAATAGTAGTAAAAGTAGTTAATAGTTCCTTTGAAAAAGTAAAAGTAGTTAATAGTTAACATGAGATGACCACGCAGAGTTTTTAATCTACATGGGCGGTCGCCTCATGGAAGCTGCCATGTTGAGATCACATGACAAGCAAAATACTAGTCACTTTACCTCAGTAACCCCCTTTACTGCATACTTTCATTTGTGGAATAAATTTATTCTTGCTGACTAACGTATATTACATTTCTACAGCGGCACTGATAACTAAAAACATCTGTTTTTGCATGATGCTGCATCCACACCACTAGGTGTCGGTCCAAGTCAAAAATGCCTGGTGCATCAAATAGTGCAACAAACAAAACAAAGTTAGAATTATTTTTCTTTGTTTAGCTGTGAGAATTAGAGGTCAGTAGTTTGGGCTAGTACTCTCTATTTGACATGTCAGAGGGACAAATGGCTGGAATTTATTTCTAGCTTTGTCTTTAACAGGCAGACAACAGTCAGATATGTGTGACAGAGCTGAATCGCGTACTGTGTCTAATAGCATGGCTTGGAGGGTGTTGTGCTTTACAAGCTTTCTTCTATTTAAACTACAGTTTACGAACTGCATCGGAAAGTGCGTGGCTCCAACAAACAAGTTTAATGCCCTTTAAGTCTAGTTCTTGAAGAAAGGAGGATAGTTATATACAAGGTTGTTAACAGAGGATCAAAGAGCTTTCTGGATTAAAAAAAAATGAAATGACTCAAAGCAGATGCGAGTGTTGAAGTGGGTTATAGACAGACAGATAGTGCTTAATACTCTCCACTGCTATCTGCCGTGATCCAGAGCGCTGGGCTTTGACATTTGAGCCATCCCAAAATAAACATGGGGTGAAAGTTCACCAACACTAACACATACTCAAACACACACAAATAAACTAGTTCTCTTCTGAAACCACACATGTTGATGAGCTCTTTGACACACATGCTTGCAAACACAGGCGCATGTCTGAGCTGCCCTGAACACACATGCTACAGACAGCACAACATGCCTGTAGCCATTTGTTTCTGTAAATGCAATAAACCACATTTTGTCACAAGACATGGAGAGAGAACAAGATGACAGAAGGGAAGTGCATGAACAAGCTGTTATTTGTCTGTCTTTTCTACTTTCTCTTTCCCTCTCAGAGAGTTCATCGTCCACATTTTCTCTTCCTATCGCCTTTCCCACTGCAGGGGTCATGGGTATAGTAAAATCACTCTATATTTGAACTTTAACCTCACTTCCTGTTCCCCCTCTGTTCCTCTCCCTCCAGACAGTCTTGTGCTCTCAGAGAATATGAGCAGGGATGAGCTTAAAGGGACAGTTCACCCAAAAATGAAAATTCTCTTTAATTTCTAACGCTCTTGTTCTTTTAATTCTATTTGATTTTTTTTTTTTTGTTTAAGGCAAAAAATGTGGTTTGTCGAACAGCCAATGAAGCTTATAAAAGCCAAAAGCACCATAAAATTGGTTTATTTGGTTCTTACAGTATGTTTCAAGTATTCTGTAGCTTTGTGTGAGGAACAGACTGACATGTATGTTATTTTAAGTTTTTTGGGAATAAATTGTTAATTTAGTTAGGGGGGAAAACATCTGAATGAATCATTCATAAACCAGACTGATCCAGTTCTAAAAGTTGCGATGTAACGGAAGTAATGGCAGATCTTTTCTAATTTTGTGCCATGCATCAGAGTGAAACAGATTGAAAAGATTGATGCAGATTTCTGTTGAACTGTAAGGAAGAGGCTGGGTTTATGCAGACTCAGTGATTGGAGAAATTCTGTCATGCACTAAAAGATTTAGATTTGACATTTTGATTAAAAATGATAATAAATATAAATAAATAATGCACTTTTACACAAGTTTAGAAGATTAAATGGTTTCACCTGCATTCACAACTGCATGAAAAAATCAACGACATTCATCAAAATTTTCCCTGTTTTGTTCCAAAGAAGACAGAAAGTTATGCGGGTTTGAAGCAACATGAGGGTGATTATGTAATAACAGTATTTTCATTTTTTCCACTGTTGTCTGTTTGAATTCTATCTTTTGTGTGAAGTTAGCCTAACAGTCTCCAGGGAGTTTTAAATCTTCATAAACCCATCTCTGTTTATTCTCATAAACCCAGAATAAAATTGCAATTTTATGTACAATTAAATAGAAGGACGAACAAATCTGCTTGACTGAATAAAATGATCCCTACTTGGAGACTGAACAGTAGAGGTACTCTTAAACATCTAAGAAAAACAACACATAGAAATTGCATGTTATAAAGAATAGCATTTTTGGAAAAGGACAAAATAGTACATTCAAAATGGAGATCAAAAACTGTTTGAAAGTTTTGAAAGATCCTGTAACTGGAGAGGAGGAAATTACCCATTTCTCTGAAAAATATCTTCATGACGTTGCTGTGATTCTCCCTCTTCTCTCCTCTTATTTTCTCTTTTCTCCCCCTTTTCAAAGCCCCTCAAACCCCCATACACCCTCACCCACCCTGGCTCTCTTTTTCTCTCCTCCCCCTGTCCCCGTTTTGAGTGTCACACATAACTCAACACACACTGAAGAAATATATAGCAACTTATGAATGCATCAGACAGAAATAGTATATGAATTCTGCAGAACTCATCAATGCAATGTGATCTAACCTGACACAAGCATATGAGCAAATAAAGTAGGATAGATGAAAAAAGAACACAATAGACTCACCTCTTAACTTTTTCAGGGAAAGTTTCCTTTTAGTTCACACTTTTTCTTTTCTGAAGTAACAGACCACCCCTTTTCTTCTGGCTTTTCCACTTCTAAGGGACCACCATATGGTTGTGGTGTGTTCTGGACACACTCTTTTCTTCTCCCTCTCTGTCTTTTGACCCCGCTGTCAGTGTTTAATGAGGTGGCTTCCTGTCACTTTCTTTTCTCCTTCCTCTTTCTTTTCTCTCCTCTCCTCCCTCTTTCCAGATCCCCCTCTTTCCGAAGCAGTTGTGGGCGACCAGACTTTTCGCTCTGTGGATCATACTACATGACAACACTCCTCCCTCTCCCTCTCTCTCTTTCGCTCTCATTTAAACACAGAGTTGCTCCTCACAGTAAAGTGGTAATGAAGTGGGTTCAGTCCAGACAGCTTAGTCATGTTCATGTCAATTCAGTGTGTTAACTAATGTTAACAGATACAACTTTCGAGTTTAAGAATGTATTAATAAATGCTGCGGAACTGTTGTTCTTTTATTATTTGTGTTAACTAATGTTAGGTTTACTAATGGTAACGTTATTGTAAAGTGATCATATTCTGTGAATTGTTGACTTTTGTATAACCAATACATTTATTTCTAACACAATTTACCTCAAAAATGGCTTAATCTCCTAATTCCCATGGTCTCCGGGGTCCACACAACAGCTGCCTGGCACTGGCACATCCAGTGGTTCTTAAGGAGGGAAAGGGAGGGGGAGACGAGAGAAGACCCTCAGATTGTGTTGAACAAAGCTCTGTGACTCAGTATTACAAATATGGCAGCTGTTGTACACACTGACAAGAGCCCATCCCAAATATCTCTGCATGCATGGTTCAGTTATATTTTTATAGTCTCTGGAATAGTAGCCTAATAGCATTTTGAGAATTAATAATAAACCATCTCTGTTCTATTTTTATGACAACGTGGTCATAATCGGTGTCAAATATACCTACCCTCACCATTTTGCACAGAATCACATCACATTTTACATATTTACTGTATTACATTTAGCTGCTATAAAACAATACTATATATATATATATATAGATATATATATATTATATATATATATTATATATATATATCTATATATATAAATTATATGAAAAACATACAGTATTATTATATTTTAAATAAATAAACAAAAATACATATAAGTTCAAATAAAGTTTAGAAATATCGTAAAAGACTGTATAGTGTCTATTGATCCAGTGATTTGTTTCTTGCTTTTAAAGGTCCAAAACCTGTCTGTGTATACAAATAGCTTTAAAAGTATACAGCTCTTGATGAACCAAGCAAAACTGTTTAAATCCCAAACTACTACTCCAAATTTACAATTTCATTTGGAAATGTACAATTTTAAAAAAATAATAATAAAAAAATAGCATTGAATTAAATTAATAACAAAGCCAAAATATCTAGCAAGAATAAAAACCTTGTTTTTTAAGAAAGTTTTCTTGGCGAGTTACGGAAAAACATCACTTTTAACGTTAAGTTCATTACTGCACCATATGTCTGCTTGAATTTTGTAAAGGCGCTATTAACGGACGCCTAAAGGGAGGTCCTACTCAGAATATATAAACCGCCACATTGCGGGCGGAAAAGCCCCTCACCCTCATTCTGTCGTAGAAGAAGCTTGTGTGATATGTGCGGGTAAGTGTATGTTTTTTTGGTTTAATTCTTAATCATGTAGCGTATTTGTTGTTTTACAATACGGGATTTGTGTCTTAATAATGATAAGACTACTATAGGTTAATGCGTATTTTAAGTAGTTTAGTCAAGCGCTACCCGTCACCACGTGGCGCGCAGATGATGAACCGCGTGTGGTGTGCTTATGGTAGTTATTTGCATGAATAAGATTATTGCCTCTCAAATTATTTTTAAGGTGCGTTCGCGGTGAGTAGTTCAAACAAAGCTTTTGTTCATGTTAGCCTTACCTGTGGACATCTGTCTGTTTTTCTCTCTCTGGCAGGAAGACCGAGTGGACGCTGCACTGCTGCTCTGAGGTGAGATGCAGTTGACTCGCTTTAAAACATATCACGGTTTGTGAAGTGCTTCTGTGATGTTTTAGCACTGGGCTCTGAACTCATGTGAAGACACAGTGCAGTTCTGCTCCTGACATGGCAGAATCTGAGAAGTGCTGTTGAAACGAAACTTTAAAGGAATAAAGTGCGACACGAGTAATCACACTGACTCTTTCCTTACAGAGTGGATCTGTGTGACTGGCCTGTGGACGAGCTTCCTGGTTTCTACAAGTACTGCTTGATGTGTGAAATTCTCCCCCTCCACAATACAAATGCTGTTATCTTTGTGTAAATCTATAGCTCTGTTTTATGTACTTAGTGTAAGTTTGCTCCTTTTTTTGATTTACCATTAAATGAGACCCTGAAACCATCGTTGCAGTTTTCAGATTGATTTGGAAAGTGCTGTTAAACTAGTGTACGAAAATTGTCAGTGTATTATGCTGCATTACAATAAATGCTTAATCTAATCTGTAACTTGTTAGCTGGCTAAAAGTGGCGAGAAATGATCTAGAAATATAAGACTGAGGAAAAGTGACAACCCCGTTTGACTTAGTTTACACTTGATTTAGGTGTTTTAATTTTTCAACAAATCTAAGATGCGTAGCTGTCTCTTCCCCTCACGTGATCGTGATTTGGCGGTCTTTAACATTAAAAAGCGGTCCTGAATTTTTCTGAATTGCAGGTAGCCAGTGTAAGAGTTTAACCCGTTGCAAATCATTAAATCAGTCTTTGTGTAGTCCCCTTTCGTAATGCACACATTGGTTCATTGGATGTAGAAAATTTTTTGCGGGAAACCACAAGTGAGCACGTAATTGGCAGAATTTTCTTTGAAAAAGCTCAGTATGGTTAGAGATGACAGTAGGAGAAACAAAAATGAGCAGCAGGACGAGGCCCAGTCTCCGGGGGGTCGCATAAGACGGTAAAGATTGAAGGAGAAATATGTAAACCTCTTTCCGCCGTTCAGAATCCGCGTAAAAGACACACTAAAAGGAAAAAAAAATATTAATTTTGATTCTTAATATAGTGCATTGCTTTCCTTGAGCGTATATTAATGTTTTAGAGCTGGCTCTTAAAATCGTTTTACGTTCCTGCTGGGAATGCGCACAAGATGCTCGAAAGCCAGCTATTGTGTAAGACCTCTACGATTTTTAGCTTCATTACTCGGGACAAAGCTAGCATAGCTACCACAAAACATGCAACAATCACTGCGAAAGCTACACATCACAAAGAAGCAGCGAATTTGTGTAAAATTACCTGTTACTTTCGCTTGTGTGTATTATGCAAACGCTTATTTAAAATTGCCTAAAGATGTACTAAATAAACTTTTTATTATTCCTCTTTTCCAATAACACTTTGGCTGGGTGTAAATGTACAATAACTGTATAAGGTTTAAAAACGTCCATATAACATAAATACGCTAGTAAACAACCACAAGGCTCTCAAAGTAATTCCTGCATCTTTATTATAATTCTAATAACCTTTAGTCATTTCTTAAAAACATTTGTACTTCATATGTGTATATGAATGTATAATCGCATACACATATATATTCTGTAAATAACCCCTTATCTGTTCATAGTTAATTTTTCTTCAATTTAAAAGAAAAAAAGATGCTTTCTGCACACCCTGGACGGCTACTGCATCAGTTGCTCCTGTGTGATCCGTGATCCGTGACCTCTTCCTAGGCCACACTGCCCAGACCCTTTAATGGCTATGTGATCTTCAATATGCATGTATCCTCAGCATGCGTGTCTGAATACTGTTCTATTATTAGAAGTTGTAATATTGACAATCTGAGCTGCAGAGCTTGAGGACTGAACAAACAATTAAAAAATGTCCTTTTCCCCAACCAGAAAAAACCTTTTTTTTGCTTTCTCTGGTCCAATCCTTTATTCAACACTCGGCTGAAATTGTCAGAGAGGTGAGAACTGTGTGACTTTTTACTCCCACCTAGTGGACAATATTTGATAGCGAGTAATATTTACCATTCATCAGTGTTCAACAACCAGCTGATATTGAAGTTGAGTTCATAATTGAGTTGATAAATTTGACTGTGGAAAGATGAGACAACAGGAAACACAGGATGTGTAGTAGAAAGCATGATTTGATTACACGTTAAATTCATGTTAAACATTAGGAAGACAGAGATTCTTTAAACTTTTTTTTTTCCCTCTCAGAATGATGATTTCTTTCATTGTCCTTACTGTTATCCACATCACTATACTTACCAGTCGTAAACATCAAAAATACAATGAGTTCTTCAATCGTTTTGTCCAATATGGGTGATTAAGGTAAAGCCAGCGCTGTGATCAATGATGTATGAATCCCACACTCATTCATGAGAAGACGACACAGATGCAAGATGGGTAGAGGGAGATGAAGGGGGGCGAAATCTTTACCGATGGTCCCCTGAAGAGACATAGAACAGGAAGGTAACATAAAGGTGAATGGTGTTGGTGGTTTGGACTCAAGGTGACTGCAATGAAAGGAGAGGAAAAGGATGAATAACTTATGAAAGATGCAATGTGCTGATGAGGAGCCCTTTTAATTTGACTGAGCAACAATTTGTGATGTTGGGAGATGAGGGCTGGAGGTCACTAGATTTTACTTAAGTTCGCGAGTGATGGGATATGAATGGTAAGGGTATATCTACTGCCACACACAATAAACTTCTTGATAGTCCATTGCATACCAAGTGATGACACAATAATTTTGTGTTGGAATGGGAAAAGCAGGAGGTGAGTGGACACATAAGATATGAGTGTCTTGTCTCTAATTTAAGTCCTAGAGGTACCAAAGATCTGAACACGTTGCATGTGGCCACAAAAAAAAAAAAGAACAAGAAAAAAAGTCACAGCATAAAACACCTGTCCAGCATTTTTGCGCTCAGAAACAAACAAGACACACTGCGGCTTATAGCAATAACAGCAAGGACGATGAGAAAAGTGACTGCAATTACTTAACATCTCTTAAATCAACAACAGAACTCCAGACCCCACTTAGAGTTTAAAATTGTTATAGGAACAATCATCAGGTATTTTTAAACAGATATTAGCACATATCCCTCATCCAGGTCAGAGTGCATGTTCGTCTTGCCTCGCCTCCATAGAAAGAGTTTGTTTTTTGGAAGGAGAGAGGGAGAGTGACCTTGTAAAAGAAATACAGGGCAGTTTTGGTTTTCCCTCTCCCCCATCTACATGGTTGTCTCCTCTTTTAAAATGGAGCCTTGATATCGTTGATAGATTTCTTTGAAGTCATAGTCAACTCTATATTTTTGAAGAGGTCTGTGGGTAAAAATGTGAATAAATTTTTCAGTATAAAAATCTGAGAAAAGAGAGAAAAAGAAGATAGCAGAAGGAGGGTTCAATGTCTGTATTTTCTCCCCTATCCTCTTCCTATAGAACTACAGAAAAAACAGGAAAGCTAAAGAGAGCAATTTTGATTGATTCCTCAAATTGGCCCGAAACCAGTTATGTAGTGTTACCTTCTCATGTTGAACCGATGTCTAAGTGAGATAGTTTTCCCCGATTTGATTCATCTATTTCATTTTGATCACCTTGGCGAGTGCCTGCAAGCTCAAACTAAGTGTGTTCTGTTTAAATGTTGATATGTAGGGATGTGTATGTGGGTGTTTATGTTTTTGTTGACTGAAACACACATAAGCGCAGGCATGTTCACAGTTCGACAGGCCTTCAATGCTCTCCGTTTCTCCTGTATCTCCTCATCTCGAGTCGGCAGTTTGATGTCGAAGTCACCTCTTCCTGCATTTTCTTAATTCAGGGAATAATCTCTGATGCAGCAGTTGTCACCACATCTTTCCTGTCCTCTCAACTCCGGTTGGCCTCATTCTCCTTCTCTCTGTCCGTTCATCTCGAGAGGAGAGGGGCAGAAATGGGGAAAGTGCTGAAAGACAGCCTGATGATAGGGAAGGTGGAAAGTGTAAGGGAAATAATTTTTTTCTCTTGTTTGCCCGCATCCCCCTTTCTGTTCTCCTTCTACTCTTTCCCCATGCCATCCCTGGACCTCATGCAGCGGTCCACTCAATGTTCAGAAGTTAGCAATCAATAGCATATCAATGTTTTTACCTTAACTGTACTACCTTTGTTCATGCGCTACCTTTCTCACCTTATCCCTTTCCTCCTTCTGTCCCTCCCTGCGTCTCTACTTCCCCTTCTATCCCTCCTCTCACCTGTCCATCACTCTCCTGGCGCCCTCTCTATGTTCATGCGATGGCCAACCCCTGGTCACACCCAGGTCCAGGTAGTCATCCTTGGTAAGAGAGGAGTAGAGTCTGTCTCGTAATCGTTGTTGTCTAGGAATGGCTCCCTGTGCTCCGCAGGTTCAGGTAGCCCAGCCAATCCACCACATCATACTTGGTCCACATATGGGGAGTGGTTTTGGAGGCAAGGGGTTTGCCCAGGGTAGAGAAGGGGTGTGGGAGGTGAGGGGTAACTCCGTGGCAAGTGGGTGGAGGAATGGGGGTGGAGTGGTGGGGATGAAGTCCCTGACAGAAGTGGGTGGGGACAAGGCGTGAGAGACCACTCAGAGGAATTTGAGGAGGTCTGGAGCCCCGAGGGGAACAAGAGAGGAGGAGAGGGGGAGTAAAGGGTCCCTGGAAGAGGATTGGCAGGTGAGGGTAGAGTAATAGAACCACAGGAGGGTCCTTACAAGCTGCTATAGAGGCGTGGTGGGGGAGAATGGGAAGGGAAGAGAGGCAGGGGAGGGCCAAGCTTTGGGGCGGTCAGAGGGGAAAATTAATGGGCTGGAGTGCTGGAGTCTGCGCTGGTGATGATGTGAGGCTCTGCCTGCAGTGGAGATCTCGACTGGGGATAAAGCTGAAACTCCAGGGCTTTGGTCGCGGTGAAGCAGGGCGGTGTTTGGGTGAGGTGGGAATACGGTGATGAATATGAAGGAGGGTGAAACAGATTGAGTGGGATGGGGGAGGGAGGCGCTGGGACTTGAGGCAGCAGGGGGCTGAGGTAGAAGGAGATGAGGCAATTTGGGTAGAAGCGGCTGGGAAGAAAGGGAGTGGGGGAGGAGACAGGAGGCAGGCTGAGAGAGCTGAACAGGAGGATGGGAAACTAAGCGGCGGACAGAGGAGGACTCCAGTGCACCTGTGGAGTCCTCTGAGAACCTGAAATGAGAAGAAAAATACAACACAAGTAAGGCAAGCGAATAAGAATGGGACAAAAAAGAGAAAAAAGAGAAAAAAAAGTTTGACAGAAAAGAAAGAAAAGCGGAATAGACATGATTACCTGTGTCTGATGTGGGACAAACAGGCGATACATGGTTAAGTGTGATAAAAGCAGAAATCACAAAGAGAGGAGCAGTTAGCCGGACATAGTTAGACAGTACACACACGGAGTTCATTGGTTTTGAGACACTGATAAAAAAACATGAGTTCCAAAACTATTTTTTACACTTGCTATGTTACTCTGAACATCCCAGGTGTTCTTAAACTGAATGGACTCATATTTTGCTTATGACTCATGGCATACCAAATCACACAATGCTCATGCAGCTTAGAGATTTCCCATGCCACATGCCCTCTGGCTGCCACTGAGAAGAGATATTATTAACACAGCCATGCACATAACAAGAGCACGATACTGACAACACAACAACACCTGTTATGTTCGCTCAGTGATCTCTTGAGTTCCCCAGCCCTCCGCTCTTTGCTTCCTCTGCTACTCTTAGTACAGTCTGTCGACGATGCTTTGCCTCATACCGCCTATTGGCTGAGTGATGCAGCCTCACGGCCTTCCATGATATGTCCTCTCCTGTCGGACCCCTCCTCCCCCATGGACTGGCAAGCAGCCCCTCAAATGGACCCATCACTCCTCACCAGAGGCTCTTAGACATTCCTGAGTAGCAATGGCCAGCACATTACAGAGGAGCCAGCCCATCCTCGGCACTTCCCTCAACTCCATGCCATCACAGGACATTCACATCTCCTCCTCTCCTTCTTCTGCCTCTTCCTCCTCCTCCTCTTCCTCATCCCTCGACGGTGGTATGCAGGGGGTGCCGTGCTGGTTTGGCGTCGAAGATCTCCAGCCCGACTCCCTTCTCTGTACCTCTGTGTTTTTGGGTAGGTGGATGCAGTGCTGGCGGCTTTGGCATTGTGCATTTCAAAAGTCTGTCCATCAAGATAGCTCATGTAAGACTCTAAAAAGTCTGCCCCACTTATTCTGTCGGCCTCTGTTGCCCCACCTCTCTCTCAACTCCACCTAAACCCCATCCCTGCTCTCTCCAACCTTTCTCTGACCCCACTACCACTGAGTGCAAGGATGTTGTCTAAGTGATGGTCGCTCTGCTGCTCGGCTGTCCAGCTCCTCAATCCCAGAATCCACCACTGTCTCCTGGGACTCGCCGCTCTTAGCTGCACTGGGTGGCGGATGGCGCTCTGCGCTGGGCCGTCTGCTACCCCCTGTAGCTACTGTGGAGACAGTTGCAATGCGTGTGTGTGGTGTGACAGCAGCAGCAGCAGTAGTAGCAGAAGAGACTACAGTTGTAGAAGCAGTTGTGGAACAGCTTGCGGTCACAGTTGAGGCACCTCTGAGAGATACAGAAGTTGCTGGGGTGGATGTTGCTGTTGGAGGGCCCCGGTAGGCAGGTGGAGCTGGAATAGAGAGAGGTGGTGGTGTGGGAGAAGAGGAGCGTCCGGCTGAATTTGTACTGTTGTATAAGTGTTGTGACTGAGATAGGCCAAAACGGTCTATGGTAGGAGGTGGGTGGTGGCGGGGGTGATACAGAAGGAGGTGGAGGTGGCCCAGAGGGCTGCAAGGTGGGGGGAGAGGGAGGCGGTAGGGGGGGGGGAAGATGGGAGGGGGAGCGGGGCTGCTGGGTGAGGTTGGCGACCTCCGTCATGGGAAAGAAAGGGGAAGTTTTTGAATCTCCTCCCTGGGGTGGGCGGGGGTGTGTGAGGTGGGCCCAGACATAAAGGGTTTTTGGGGGGGGGAGGAGTGGGGGAAAGGAGGTGGGGTTGAGGTGGATGAGGAAGCTGCGGCGGGCTGACTTGTGGGACATCAGCAAGGTAACTCAAACCACGTAAAAAACATTGGAAACTCCAGAGGGGAGGGAGAGGATCAAAAAACCAAAAATCATCATCTGATTACTGAGGGTGTGGGGGAGGAAAACCACAGCCCGTGCCACTGCACCTTCACCTGCCCCCGCTAAAGGGTGTGGGGGTGTTTTTAAAGGGGGGGAAAAGGAAAAGGATGAGCTCACCCTCCTCTCCATCCTCAAGACAGGGGTCGAGGCGTGGGGGTTGGGTGTATGCTGCTGTAAGGGGTTTTGAGTTTTATCTATCTCTCTTTCCCCTCTTCTCTCCCTTCCCCCTCTCTTCTTGACTTCCTCTTGCGCCCCTTTTCCCGGCCCCTTTGTAGGTGGGCTGGGGGTGGTGGTGTGGACGTTTTACCTCAAAAAACGCCCTTAGGCCTTCTCTGGGAGCAGAGGTCCCCCTTCCCCCTGTCTGCACGTCTCCAACCCGCTTCCTCACCCCAGCTGGTTCCTGTACGCAGGATCCTGGGGAATGGGGGGCAGTGAGTAGGGGTGGCGCGAGTGAGAGGGGGGTAAAAAGGGTCGGGGAGGGTTTGGGACGAGCAGAGGAGGTTCGGGGAAAGCGAGGCCATTGGTGAATAGTGATGGGGTTTGGCGTGGCGAGGAAAGGCCCCAATGGGACAACTGGGGTAAAAATGATGTTCGGGCCCCCTCCCCCTGCGTATCGCCACATCTTTCAAGGCCGTTCCCTTGCAAACGCCAACCCTAGGGGGGTAAAGGATCCAGAACTTTCCCGTTAATGGGTGAATGAAAAGTTGTGGGGAGGTTTGCTCTGCTGGTTTGTGGTCCCGCCCCCTAGAAGTCAGCAGGTAAGACTAGGTGGAATCCCCCCGGGGGAGCAGGTGAGGAGTACTCAGGCAGGCCAAAAGGGGGAGGCAACAGTGTGTGGTGGATAAAAGTTTACTGAGAACATGCCTTCATTATAGATTTTTGGCCCTGCGCGAGGGTAAAGGGTGGGAATCAGTGCTTTGGGGAAATCTGGGTCGCCTCCCATTCTCCCGCTCAACCCCAAATCTTCCCCAGCAGAAAAAAAAAAAGGAGGCCCTTTCCGTGTGTTCATGGGGAAACGTTTCGATCCCGCGAGTGCCCCCACTATGGCAGCACCAAAGGTGGTGAAATCCAAACTCTCTTGAGTGAGGGGTGGGGGTGGGGGGGCAGGTATAGATGGGGGGCTGGGGGGGGGGGAAACGGGGGGTGCAGGTGGGGGGAAAAAAAAAGGTTTGGGGGTTTTGAACTGCACTCTCTCCCGGAGGAGGGGTTAGCCTCCATGCTGCTGCCCTTTGGGTACTGGGCCCTTGCTGGTGGGGAAAGGGGCTTTTCGATGATGGGTTTGGGGAAAGGAAAAGAGCCCTTTTCCACTGACCCCCTTCCCCCCAGTGTCCCCGGCCCTGCGCAGATCTCCACCGACCCGTTTCACCCAAAGGGCCCCCTTCCTCTCCCGGGCCCCCCCTTTCGGTTTCCCAAATGCCCCTGTCCTGCCCCCGTCGCCCGGTCCCTCCTGGAAGGTTCCTTTGGGATCTGCTGCTGTTGTGGTTTCAGTAGCGACATGTGGGGGGGGACTGCATTGCGTAGCCCTTCTTAATGCTGCTGCCTTTGGGCCCCGGTGTCTCCAGCCCCCGCAAGGTCCCGGCCCCAAACACCTTTTTGGAGGCAGTCCTGCTTGGCACAGAGGGGTGGGCGAGCATGTGAGTAAAAGAGGGGCTCGGTTGGACCCAAAGGTGGTCCAGGGGGGCCCGTTTGGGGCCCTGTGGACATGTATGACTGTGAGTAGAGTGAAATGTGCAGAAGAGGAAGTGGATTGGGACATAGAAAAAAGGGGGGCTGCTGGGATGTTTGCCCCCAAAGCCAAAGGGGAGCTGAGGGAAAAAGGGGGCTCAGGGGAGCGTGTGGGGGAGGGGGATTTATCGGGCCCGGGACTGAAAGACTGGGGCAAACTCATGGCTGGAGGATGAAAGGGAAATGTTCCCTCCCTTGGAACCCCCACAGAAAAAAAAACCAAAAGAAAAGATGAAAACATTTTCGGGAAAAAATAAAGGGGTTAAAAGAAAGGGGTTACAAAACAAAAACAAAAAAAAAATTGTTTGGAGAGAAAGAGATGTCAACAGCTGGGTGGAAAAGATAAAAAAGGAAAATATATTTTTTCTAAGAAAAAAAGCAGGGGCAAAAAATGGGATACAGAATGGGGGACCATCTTGTAGTATGTCTGTCTGTCTGTCAGTTGTCTGTTGTCTTGTCATAACTGGACAATCTCCCAAGCAGAACATGTAAAAGCCATTCACTCTCTACTTTGCAATGCTCTTTTGTGTCAGTGCAGCCCAGTTTTAGTTACAGTGTGTTATACAAGGACAAATGCAATACACACATAAAGTCTACCCCAAGTGACATACACAATAGTTTTATCTTATGGCATGCAAATTAAACAAATGCCTCGTATGTTTTTAATGTACGTAAATAAAGTTTTTCAACTGTGAAACCCCAAGAAAGGAACATGTTCATATGGAACATTTAATTCACACATTGCCCAGCATTACTGTCAAGGCATGGGACAGAAAGCATTTTATCATACAGATAGTGTGCTTATAATCTTTGGGGTTTATAAATAGGCTATAAACTGTATAGTTCAACCAAGAATGAACACTGAGCTGAGCACCAGTTTAAATAAATCCATTCACCTTTGTTATGGCAATTGGCCTTTCCAGTAACCCGGGTCAAACCCCTGACAAGATTCTTATGGATTTTTCCAAAAACGACATGTATGGTCTCTATTTAAAAACAATAAGCATTACAGACGATAAGCATAAAGCAAACCCCAGCTGCACTCTTTTAAATGCTCTAAACGCACGTACCATGACGTACAGCAGTATGGTTAGACAGACAGGTGGGCAGACAGACAGATGGACTAACAGACAGCCTCACCGATGGACTTCTGTCGCAGCATACCGTGCGGGGGGCGTGGCAGACACAAATTGACCACGGTCATAGCCTAGCCCTGCCCAGATGTTGTCATCCCCATTCCCGATTGGTGAAAATTGGCTGCCAAATACATGAAAGGCCAACATTATGAACCACTAAAAAATGCATGATATTGCGCAGTAAAATATTTTCCGGTAACAGCAGCTCAGAAAACCTGATATCATCTACCAAATGTACCCCATAATCATATGATCTTACATCTTTAATAGAATTAGTTTCCGAACTGGTTCAATAATATAAACATACTCCTCATTATGCAAAGCCTCTACCATTTTTACCTTTAACTCCGGCCCTGGGCTCTATTGGTTGATGGTCTGCCAGGTTGCTGTTGCACCATCTATCTGACATAGACAAAGAGTATGAATACACTACTTTTTACGCACCATTTCTTACTTTCAGCCTCTGAATGACGAAGGACATTTACTTCATAAACGAAAAGGAATTTATTTTTGCTAAGAACAGCGAAGCTGCTCTTTTCCATCCAGTAAAATTAGACTGTGCTTGTCAGAAGATCTCCAACCAAACCATAGTCCAGAATTTCAGCCTATACTACACCTCACACAAAAAACTATCATATGGCTTTAATGCACTTGAAATATGGTTTTATCTACTTGGACTGGCGACTATTAGTATGTTGCAATCTCTGGACTACAGATCATTTCGAGGCCAATTGAAGTGGCCAGTAACTATCCCCACCGACTTCCCTTAACTTACCCCTGACCAGATGCATGACGGTCCCTCGATATAAAAACTACGGAATTTCTTACTCAAAGCTATCTTTGATAAACTGTTCTTTTCTTTTCTTCTGTAGCTTTAGAAGATTTCCTCAACTCTCAAATAGAGAGACAGGTTTCATCTCATAAGAATATTTCATAGAAGATCCAGATTTCAGGCCCGGGCTTTGTTCTTATATAAGATAGATAGATATGATAAATATCTTTTTTATTCTCTGATTACCCAGCCTGGGCAGAAGTAGATAGAATAAGAAAATAGAGAAGCCAATGTAAGCAGGAACACTTAGCTCAGAGGCATAATACTGCATTGAAAAGCCAATGCCGCAAATCGCCATTCCTCACCAACCAACAAGCAGCAAGACTGAACCAACTTTATCAGTCAGCACCAAACAAACAAACAGCACCTTTTCCGCGAGACGCACAAAAACAAATCTACCAACCTTTAAACAGACGAACCTTCAGCGCAAAACACTTAAAGAACCGAAGCACGCATCCTGGTCCACCGTATGGAATGCCAGGACAGCACAAGACTAGGGGAGAAGAGAAGATTAGCAGCAAGTTAGTGGCCTTTACCGTCAACCAAAAACAAACCCGCAATGTGTGTGCAGTGCAGGAAAGGTCTCATGCGCTCAAGGCGGAAAGTGTGGGGTAGGGATTCAGCATGCGCTCTCGTATGCACAAGCAAAATGGGGCCAGATTCTTGTGTAACCACAAGGAGCGGCCGATCTGCTTCGTCTGCCAAAACCAACCGCCAATACCTTTGCATCCCCAGCACTGTTTCAGCCCTCTTCTTTACATTTATGGGTGCCGCCCGCGTACCATAAGGCATGTTCAAAAGCAGCAAAATATCATCCACGCTGCCATACCCTCTCCTGGCCATCTTCAGAGCATGGGGAGTAAGTGAGGTGGGACACTGCACCAGGTGGAGAGTGAATTACGTCTGAAAAAAGGTGAGAGGTCCTCACTCACATTAAATTGCTGCATTTGAAATAGATCATAGGGTATGAAAACAAAACATAATACCTGACACACATTAAACACCTGAGACACCTCAGTAAACTGAGAAGATCAACAGTAACACATTTAAAGCACTCTGATACAGTATAATAATGGAGTATTAACTTAAACAGCATTAAAATGTACAGCAGAATGCATTACTCTGTGAACTACATTAGTCTTGGACCTTTGGCATCAAGTCTGTTCTACACAGTAGCTTATTCTGGAATAAAAAAAACACCCACTTAAGACGGGAAGGGACCATTTTTACTACATGAAAAAAAAAAAATAGCCATAATTTGCCTTTTATATGTTTATATGTTGTGAAGGATTGGTAATCCTGATGAATCCGTATCATGCAACAATAAATAAAACTGTGTATGAAACAAAGTGGTCGTTTCATTCAATAGATTTGCATAATAATTCCTGTAAATGGTTCTAAAAGTCATCAACCAATGAAAAACTGTGTTAAAATATTGTCTGAAAAAAAGATGAATACTACAGTGATGCATAGATTAAAGAAAAACGGTGTTGATAACGATTAATGGATAATAATAATATAATTATATATATATATTATATATATATATATATATATATATAATCTAATTTCTATATAATATCTATAATAATATATCGAGAATATATATATAATTGGACAATATACACATGAATCGACAACACAGTTGCAGAAAAGAAACGCTCCTACAACCTCTTTCTACAAAAATTTTCTTATTGAACAACCATTTCAGAATGTTAGTTTACTTATTAACTATTGATAAAGAAATTAAACATACCTATTGGTCAACTTTCATTAAAAAAAAGCTAAATGGGAAAATATAACTCACTGATAGAAATACAAAAGATAGGTAGTAAGTAATAATGTGTTTTGTGATGCATTATCAATATTGAATGACATTACCTTTCAAAAAATTTTGGAGTCATGTAAGATTTTTTGAAATGTTTTTGAAATAATTTACTTTTGCCTACCATATGCAGCATTTATTTGATCAGAGAAAAAACAGTTAAATACAAACAAAAAAAAACAAAACTATTTTATTTACTATTTATTTATAATTTATTTTAATATATCAATGTAATTTAGCAATGCTGTATTTTTGCAGCAGTTACTCCAACCTCACATGATCATTAAGGATCACATTCTAATTAGCTGATTTGGTTGCTCAGTAAACATTTCTTATTATTACCAATGCTGAAAACCAGTGGGTGCTGCTTCATATTTTTGTGGAAAGTTGGGACATCATTTTTTTTCAGGATTCTTTTAATAAATTTTTAACTCAAAAGAACCAGCATTTTCATTTGAAATAGTTCCTTTGTAAAAATGTAAAGATCATTACATTCCCATCGTCCATTAGAATTTTGATCACATTTTGACCCAATTTGATATTACTGACCCCAAACGTCTGAAACAGTAGTGTCTCTATATTGGCCTATTTTTTAATTATCATAAAGGTATCAGTATGACAGCTGATATATTGTCCATCAGTAGGTGAACATACCCCACAATGCACAAGGGGGATGCATGCATTGCTAATTATGCGAATAGATTTGTAACGATATTTTAGTTTTTTTTATTAACTTTTTTAAAAAATTCAATATGCCATGAACTTAGCAAACATGTTACGTCCTAGCTCTTGCTTAGAAGTGTCCACTGTAAACATGACTTGTTATGATTAAAACCTGTCACCCTGATTTCTCAGAACCAGCGTTAGAAGCCAGCCAATCTGATTAGATTGCTGTAATCAGTACTCACCCCCCCCCCCCCCCCACATAGTTACTGAATTGCCATTACCCTCAACACTAACCCTGACTCACTGAATTATGGGAACTGGGGAGCTTGATGAGAGCTTTGAGCACTTTTACAGTAGAACATCAGTGCCACTAGGGACTGGGAAGCTCTGAGAATAGTTGCTTGAGGCTGAAGGAAGAAGACGGGGGAAAAACATGCCTCAATGGACCATAGATTGGGATTTTGGGTACCAGATAACAATAAGCAGTATTATTTGTCTTGGTGGTGGGCTGTGAAAAATTTGATTGTGTAGTTTCTGATTCTCTTGATTTCTGTGATGAATAAGCCTGACTGGTAAACTAAATGATTGTCAGTGATGGTGACACCTTGAGCCAGTACCATACTGTGCCTCTATAGCAATGCTACAATTCTACAGCACACACACACAGCGCTCAGAAACCTGTTTTTCTAAGAGCCAGAGGTGTGGTGAATACAAGGGATGGGGCTTAGATTGAGGTTTAGGGTTAAAGCTAACAGGGGGTTTTGCAGGTGTAGGATTGAGGGATAAGGTGGAAGGGCAGGGGCATATAAGGGTTGGGGGGGGACAGTTTTTTTTTGGGGGGTGTACCTGTCAGTGGGGTTGCTGGTTAGTGACAGTGGTTGGAACTTCTGAAAGACAACAGTTGAAAAAGGAACATTCTTAAGTGCTGTCCTCTCTCTTTCTCTTCCTCTCTATTCTTCTATGCCACTTCCAGTTCCAAACACCTTCCCTCCATCCTTTCTAACTTCTTTTCAGTATATGGCGGTGATAGTTTATTCTCCCATTCACTCTCTCTTCTTCCATCCCTCTGCCCTTCTGACCGTTCAACTAGTCTATTTGGCCTCTTTCTCCTCTCTTGAATTTCTCGCCTCACTGTCCTCTCGCTCTCCTCTCTAATCTCCCTCTCCTCTATCTCCCCCTCCCCTCTCTCCTCCCCTCAACCCTTCCCTTCGCCCTCCCTCCCGTCCTCTCTCTCGTCTAAACTTCTGGTTCGGTCCTCTAGGGCAGTGATTCCCAGCCGAGGGATATTGCAAAACCACAGGGGTTACATAAGCAGGAAGTACTTACAAACGATTTTACGCTTTTTGCTAAACCATATGATAGAGATTGACGCCTTAAATGTTGGGCTGCCAATAGATTTCAAATAATTGCTTTGCAATATTATTCATCATTGATTTGGTTTGTACGTTTTGTATGCTAAATACAATACTGTTCTTTTTTTTATACTTTCATTCAGAAAGGATACATTACATTGATCAAAAATGACAGTTAGACAAATCCTTTTAACAAAAGGTTTCCATTTCAAATAAATGCTGTTCTTTTTGTACTTCCTATTCCATTAAAGAAGAGCCATGGAAAAAATGACACAAATTTTTCCCCCACAATATTACGCAGACACAATCACTATGCTTGATTCCTAAACTTTATTTATGACTCGATGTATGGGGGACAGTCGAAATGTTTTCAAACACTGAATAATAATAAGAAATGTTTCTTGAGCAGTGTAAATCAGCATATTAGAGAACCAATGATTTCTGAAGGAATCATGTTGACACTGGAAGAGTAATGATGCTGAAAATCCACCTTCGTGTAATTAGTTTTTTTTTTTTAAAAATATTAAAAAAAAACAGAAACAGCTATTTTAAAATGTTATAATGCTTTACGAATATTCATGTTGTTTACTGTATTATTTGATCAAAAATAAATGCAGCCTGGGACAAGGCATTATGGCATGTCTTTAAGAGAACTCTGCCTGATGAGCCCAAGGCTTTTCAACAGTTAGAGTATGTATTACATAGAAAACACCTGACCGAGGCAGATTTCTCTGTCACTTGATAGAATGATCACTGTAAATCATATCCAGCATAATATGAATCAAATTGGAAACATTTCTGGTTTGTGCTGATTAAGGGGCAAATTGAGCCGTAGTGAGGGGCTGTAGGGGTCAAAAAAGGTTGGGAAGCACTGCACTCTCCCCCCCTGCCCCCATTCTTCTGTCCTCTCATTTCCCACATCTTACCCATCTCTTCCAGTTCTGATGTCATGGATTTGGAGCGCAGAGCGATAGCCGTTGTGCTCAGCCTTTTACTCTGCTGTGTGGACTGTGTGGAGAAAGAGAGAAAGAAAGAGTGTCACCGGCGTCCAATGATAATCATCATGTAACACTTCACTGTTGTATCTGCTGTGTGAATTTGTATCTTACTTTTTCTTTTCGGACCCCCTTCCTCCATATCAGGGTTCCGGGTAACCATGACAACTTGACCATGAGGCTGTTGCCGCCTTGTCTGATCATATTGACCACCTGCCTGTGTCCCACCTTAACCAATTTTGACCATTCACCTGGAAAAAAGAGAAGAAACAATATACAGAAAGATACAGAGAGACCTTGAGTAATGATAGGACATTCCAGAGAGACCTGAGTAGTAATGATAAAGAGGGGAAAGAACAGAATATAAGTTCGTGATGCAGTTCTGCAGACACATCGATAAGGAAGTCTCCCATTCGCAGACCAGCTCTCCAAGCCACGCCTCCCTCGTCGACAGACTCGAGGTACTGCAGTGCTGGAAAGGCTGGGGTGGGAGTGAAACTCTTCTATAGGGGTCTGAGCTACAAAGAGAGGACATTTATATAATCAGTGTAGCGTGCCTGTCCAGAATGTTCTACTGAGGTTGACAATTATGAGAAAACACAAGAAAATGAATAAAGATGAGCAGTGATAAAGATCGTGTCACAATGTTCTCATTCCAGTTCTGAAACGCTCAGTATTAAATGTGTTCGTTAAGAGATAAAGAGCAAGAGTGATGTGCCCTCTTATGCAGTGTGTGAATTATTCAATGACTTTCAGGGGGGGTCGATTTATTAAAAGAGAGTCGTTTTTCCAGTAGTTTTTTGGGGGCACAGTCTTTTTTTTTGGGGTAATGTCACAAATCTACAATCTTTTTTGTCACCCATAGACTTTGATTTTAATAACAGAGATTTTTATTTTTAGGGTGCGGATATTTTAATTTTGGGATTTTGGGTGTTTATGTGCATTTGTTTTCATTATCAGGAGAAAAACTGTTTGTGTTTAGTTTAATTGCAGTCAAGAAGTTCATCGACGGGGGTTTTTTGTGTTTTTTTTGTTCTGGAAGAAAAAAGGAGTGTCTCATGTAAGCTATGGCTAGGAGAGATGATTTCTACTTTACATTTAGAACAAATTAGGTACTGCCCCTGAAGGGCAAATTTGAGCAGTTTTGACAAAATCTAGCAAACCCATTTCTCTGTTATCTTGATGGAAAACTCTACGGACTAATGCATCATTTGTTAATATTAATAAAATATTTTTTTCATCATACTAACAATATAACGCAAACAGGTCTGGTAAGGGATGATTTGTGATGGGGTTTTCTCTTTTTTCTAATTTTGATTTTGACGAAATATGCAAGATTGCAAATCAATCTTCAAAATCTTTGTCTTTCAATAAAACTTATTTGCAAAAAAACAAAAAAAAAAAAAATTAGGATGACAATTTTAGGTGATATATATGATCCTGTAATGTGTGGTCTATTTACCGCCATAAAGACAAATCTTCAGGTTGATACTAACTTTGTGGCTTATGAAATGCTTGAAGCATAAACATTAATATATAAAAAAAAAATATATTATGCACCCTGCAACTTTACCCTTGGCTCCTCTCAGCACAAAGCCCAAACCTTCATTGTCTTTTTTCTGCAGGAAGGACTGTCTTCTCCTTGATTATGATTCATGAAAGTAGAAAAATGAAAGAAGAACGAAAGAAAGAAAGAAAAGAAGAAAGAAAGAAGGATAAAGGAAAGGAAAGAAAAAGACTGAATGAAAGCACCGAAGAAAGAAGAAAGAAGACAGAGTAGAGAAGAAGAGAGATTTTGGGGTAGAAGAGGCAGATAAAAGGAGACAGAAAGACATGGTTAAATTTCTCCACTGGCGACAGGAAAACACTTAACAAGATATTGAGTGAAGAAGGTGGCAGGGGGAGGGTCAGAGGCCAGAGAAAGCAGAGTTCAGTGTATGACCCATAGACTTTGGTATGAACGCATACATTACAGGACAGCCTGTACTGGCTCTTTAAAGTGAAGTGTGCCATTTTTTTCATTGCTAAAATTCTTTTATGCCAGTTTAATGTGCTTTTTATTAGTGGGGAGGCACTGATGTCACATATGAATGAAAAAAAATATATATACTTACTACTTTTTTTTTGTCTGCAATGTTGCTTCTAAAAGCAGTTTTTTTTATGGTTATTTCAAACTACACATGCTGAGAAAATTATACCTAAAAATACCTAAAAACCAAGCTCAGCACTAAAGTTTTACAATATTTCCTAATAGCAATATGCAAGATGAAAACATACAGCTTTGTTTTAAAATTAAACAGTGCCATATAATAACTTTTGCTTTAATTTTCTAAAATATTTAAATATTTAAATACAGTATATGTCTCATCAGTAAGATTTTTTAAGATTTTTTGTTTTACAAAGGTTTCTTCTATTTCAAATAACTGCTGTTCTTTTGAATTTTCTATTTAACAATATGTATCACTGTATTTTAAATATCTAACTGACCCAAACTGAATGATAAGGTAAAGTTAATACACTATCATACAAGAAAGCCATTGGTTGTAGAGTATACTTCCAGCTGAAAATTGAAAGCTTCTCCCACTAGTGGTTTCCATTTCACAGCAGCTTGTTTATTAATACTCTGGCATCCATGCTCTTGTGTCAACAAGTGCACTGCAGTTCACAACACCAACATCCCCATCCTTCAGCTCTGTGTTCAAGGGACGTTTAACCAACTGTATCCTTGCACTGCCCCAGGACCAGAGGAGAGGGACTGGGGGATGCAACACACAACAGCAGGTCAGACAACACACACAGCCATTCTCCTGCTGTAAACAGTATTACAAGCACAATTTGGCGGGAAACCAGTTACAGAGGCTTGATTTGAAGGCTGTCTGAAGTTTATCCATCGAACAAACCTTCGTGACATTGTGCCAATCTTGAATGGAGCTCAAATGTACACAGCAGAAGACAGAGCTTACAAGTTCATCCGCTGCAATACACAATCATGTTGCTGTCCTGTAGTTAGGATAGAGACTACAGATCTTCTATTTGTTTTGTTGTATGTGCAATGGGCACTGTAAGTGAGATGTTGGCGGTTTCCTGGGCACGGCCAGAACTGGATATAGGAACTAGCCAAAAAAAGACTAATATGTAGACATGCACGTGAGTGATACAGTACACACACTTGGCAGCCATATTGAAACAGAATTAGTCATTCAGCATTCCAATGTTCACCTCGAAGGGATTTCTCAACAAAACACCCAAGCATAATGTTTTCCAAATCAAACCAGTGTAAACCTGGCCAAGTACATAATGGCCACAGCAAGAATATAAAAAAATGGCAAAAGCCTGGATGTTATGTCTGAGATCAAGTCTAATTTAGGGAAAAGCGACTGTTTGCTCAGAATAGTAAAAGTGAGGCATGAGCGATTATCCAATGCAATCATTTCAAGGTTTGCGTTTTGCAGAGTTAGTGAACATGTGACAACAGAAGGCTATGAATCTGCTCTCTCTCTCTCTCTCTCTATAGACATATATAACCTCATATATAGATATACTCATGACTTAAACCCTGTCATAAAACACAACTCTATTTTAATATTTTTAAATATATATATAGCACACGGGTATACTACACCACACCCCATATTTTTACAGTCTATGAGTCTGTTTCACATGATGAACAGTCTACCACAAAAATAAGTCATTCATAATTGACAATATGAAAGTTAAAAGTAATAATAAATTTTATTGGTAGGGCCATGGTGAAAGCTGATTATAAAGCATGTAAAATCTTTATTTAAATAGAAACAAATCCTAAGAAAACCAATTTTTCTTATATGCAGCATTCTATGCGTATTTTTGTAGTATTAAAAACCATAGCGTTTTCACACTGAAAACTTTCAAAAAACCACGTGTGTACTTTCGGACACTTCCATTACTTGAAATTTGCATAACTACATGTAACAATAAATACGTAAAATAAATACATGAATAAAGCATACATGTAAAATTCCTTCACTCTAAGATTAGACAGTTGAATCACATAGCATAATCGCACGGTGTATAGTATTTTTCTCATTTGGGACACCCAGCTCATATGTTATGCTTCTTAATGAGTGTTATTACAGGACTCCAGAATTGATTTATTAGCAGTGTTGAGCTAATGATTTCACAAGTTCCTTCAGTCATTATTATCACTCACTGTCATTCATCTCTCGCACTGATACTATGTTTGTGAATGTGTGAAAGTCAGTAGTCCGTTCTTTATGAATGATACTAGGATGTTTTAGGGTTCAGCTGAGTTAGAATGAGTCCCCCAACTGTGTTAGGTGAGTCGAGTGTGGTTGTGTTGTCCAACAGTGTCGCTGCGCAAGTCCATGAAGTGCATATTGGGCCCGTTGATTATCAGAGAGACTCCTGGTGCGTCAGCTCTGATAAAGCACCATCATGAAACGCTTGCCTTCATGCTATCGCAGCTCCAAACCCCAGATCTGCGGTGTGCATTACAGCCCAGAGCCATGTTTCTCCTTTCACTCCAAGATGAAATGTATTGGGGAATCTAATTTTATAGTGGCATTAAAAGTCAGCATACTCGGACTATAGAAGCAGTGTAAGGAGGAGATTCAGCGGCCAGTGTAGTTGGGCGCTCGTCGGTTGTTAATGCAGCTACCATAGTTTGTGGGGCGTGTTCAGGTACGCAGTGGTGCAATTGGTGAATCACGAAACAAGCAAAGCACAACACAGGACTCACCAATTGAGTCCGCCCATGGACATATATTAGTAAGTGCACTGAACTTGTGAGTGTAATGAACTACAGTATATCAAGCTCCTAGAATACCCTTGGCTTGCCACCCGGGTTGGAACAACCCTGGGACAACTGTACATGGCCCTGCACCCGATTTCTAGGTATGCACTTTTTAAAAGACTAATATTGCAATTTTCTACATTCACCATGAACGTAAGAAAATCCTGCCATAGCATATCGGTATGTTTGGTGCTACGGTATGAGAGAGCAATGAATTAATCCACAGAAAATGAACAAATAGCTAATGAATTATTTTAGTTAAATTAAATTTATTCAAATCATTTGACAGGAGTTTAGTGAGGAGCGGCAATGTTGGTATTACTTTACACAGTCAAAGGAAGTGCCCGTTTTTGTGTTTAGACGTCTGTTAAAACGGTTCACCTTTGCACAACATGTCAGTTAAAATATTTTGTAATAAAGAAAGGACATAGGACCAGCCTGTACAGGACTAAGAGGGCAACCAGGTTAATACCATGTGTTTAGCAATTTAGCTTGTTAATATATACATACAGTGCCCTCGCACAAGTATTGAACAGATAAAGCACAAAATGCTCTGTTTTGCCTGTGGAGTCAAGACATTTTGCAACATATGAGTAAAAGATGCCAATATGGACAAAACGTGCCCCAGAATGGCACTTTTATTATAGCTGTGATTCAACACATAACTGTTGTAAACGCAAATAAAAAGGACAACACCTTTTAGAGGTTCCTCCCCCACTATGTGATTGAAGAAGGCGTAAGATTGGAGACAGTTGAACTTAAAGGCGAGAGTGAAAAACGAGTAATAAAAGCTATGATTTTTGCTTGCAGATCCCTTGCTGCACTCAGAGCAGTGAGTCTGCAACCCATAGACATCGGCCTTTATGCAGCACAATTCCAACTGTTGCTTGTTTTGGGGAGTTGCTGCCTTTAGTTCTCCTCTTCAGCTGGTGAAATTTCAAAAATGTTCAATCAATTTCAATCTGGAGATTGATTTGGACATCTCTAAGTTTTTTAACATATTTTTGGTGCCATGAAAGTCCTTGACGTGATAGAGCAGGGTGTTTGGGTCATGTTGCTGCTGACAATATTTAGCGCTTTTCTGATTGAGTCCTGATGGCATTTTTCTTGAATATTGGTACCGAAGTAGGGTTAGTTTACCCTTCCAAAGTCATCATGCTACTGTCATCATACCTTAGTCATCATTACAGTTTATGGCCTGTGCCAGGAAATGGACAGCCATGCCATAGCCCATGCCATGACACCAGCCGTATCACCACCAAGCTTTAACAGAAGAGAGGCTAGGGTGTGCTTCAGGATCAGTTTGCCGTTCCGTTTTTTTTTTCTCCACCCTAAATGCTTTCCCCATCACTTAGATAAAGGGTTCTGTCTTTGTCGTATCTGTCATAGACTACTGACTGCTCTTTGGCCAAATTCTAATCTTGCCTTTCGTTTTTATAAGTGCTGATCAGAGTTTGCAATCTTTGCTGTGCTTGCATACTATAATATCTGTGGTCAATAGTCCTTGCGGACAGTAGTTTTTGTCATAGCTCAACCCCAGCTTTCTGGAGGCTATTGGTGATTTACAGATATTTATTTTACGGTTTATTTTCACAGCTTTTAAGTTTTCTCTGACTGTCATCAACCTAGCTGGATTGGTTCTGCATGTCGCCGGGGTTTTCCAATTCTTGATTTCCTCCATGCCCTTTGTTTTTGCTATAGTCTAATTGACTTCCTTCCTCTTTTCTTTTAGCAGCCACCATTGGCGTGCTTTTCTTTCAGAGTCAGCCCCCTCGTCCTTCATCCTGGTTTATGTTGTTCGTCATTGAATCAAGACTCAGAATGCAGAAGCAATGGATATAAACTGCACACGACACATTCCCTTCCCTGCTTTTAATATCTAAGAATAATGCATCAGGACACAAGCTTGATCACTTAGAAAGCACCTGTGAGGCAACTCTTCCAATACTTAGGCTACATCAAGATATGTGGGATGAACTCTAAAAGTGCTGATCTTCTTAGCTGATAACCAACATTTGAGGTAGTTTTGTCGCAGTATTCATCTTTTAAATCTTATTTACAGATTCTTTGACTCCACAGCAAACAGAGAGCAATTTTTGTCTTTAACTGTTCACTACTTTAATGGAGGGCACTGTATATACAGGTATATTGGAAGTAAAATACAAGTTCATTGTAAATAATTAATGTTGCTTATTTTGTGTGTGGTTTGTTGTAGTGTGTGTATATATCCCCTATATATCTGTTTCTCTATATATAGATATATATATATATAGAATATATATCTGTATATATCTTCTATATATATGATATTATATATATCGGTAACTCTGTATAATATTTATATATTATATATATACTAGAATATATATATAATATTTACATTTATCATTCATCAGACCTTTTAGCCAAAGCGTCTTACAAATAAGGACAAGGAATAACAAAACAAAAGAGCAATAAGATAAAACATGGGAAAACAATAATGATAAAAAGGGGGCGGGGGATAAATACAAACTAAACACATGTAAATGGGTGGTGGGGGGGCAACACAATGGAATGCAAGTGCTATAACAAGTCTCAGTTAACTTAACGCAGTACACATAGCAATGTTTTTTATTCTATAATAAATAAAAAGAAAACAGAATAGAAAAAAAGAATAGAGCAGCTAGTGTTAGTTTTTTTTTAGTGCTATAACAAGTCTCAGTTAACTGAATAGAGTGCAAGTCTTAAAAGATGCATGTTTTTTGTTAAGAATAGAATTAGAATGGAGAGTGCTAGAGTAGAGGTGTCACAATAAAGATGGAAGAGATGTGTTTTTAGCGGATTCTTGAAGATGTCTAAGGACCCAGCTGCTCGGATTGAGTTGGGCAGGTGCCATTCCACCACAGACACCACACACACCGTTGTGTTTTGTGGATTGTGGGGACATCCAATAGGCGTAATGGCTTTTTATACTTTACAGACTGATGTGCGATAGCCCTACACCAACCCTACACCTAAACCCTACCCTTACAGGAAACTTTGTGCATTTTTTACTTCTCAAAAAAAACTCATTCTGTATGGTTTTATAAGGCGTTTTGAAAAAATGGGGACATGGGTTAATGTCCTCATAAGTCCCCTCTCATTGTAATACCTGTGTCATACCCATGTCATTATACAAAGTTTGTGTCTGATATGTCACAAAAACACGCACACATGTGTGTGTGGTGGAATGACTACTATCTGTCTGTCTGTCTTGGTGTCTCTCTATCTACAATTATATCTACAGTATCTATCTACAGTATCTATCTATCTATCTATCTATCTATCTATCTATCTGTCTATCTGCTGATCGATCTGTCCGTCCATCTATCTAGCTGTCGGTCGATCTATCTGGTCTAGCTAATCTGTCTGTCTGTCTGTCCTAATCCATCACTGTATTTCTCTCTCTCGCTCTCTTTCTCTCTCAGTCTATTCAGTCTCTCTATCTATATGAGCTATGTTAAAAAAAGTCAAGTAACAGTCCACTTTGTTAAGCATGATTTGCCTGTGTTGGCAAGTCTGAGTGAGAGCTTCCTGTGTGGTGTGTGGTGTGTGTGTGTGTGTGTATGTGTGTGTGTGTGGTGTGTGTGTGTGTGTGTGTGTGGTGTCCAGTGCCAGGTCCGGTGCTGGGGGAGATATTTTTTCAACTGTACCATACTGTACCCCATGCTGATAGTCCCACTGTACACAGGCTCAGCCCTCAACCCCTTCCATCTGTTCATTTCTCTCTCTCTTTTACTTGAATGCTTCCAAACTCCATCCGCCATCTAAAAGCCAAAGGTACAAAAAGCTTTCAGTGAACCTCTTAGAGTGACCACGAACCCAAGGCCAAGGGGTCCGCTCATATATCTCCCCGTCAACTCTTTCAGTAACTCCTCTGTGTGGGTCACTCCTACCCTGCTTTCTATCTCAGTTTCCTCTCTTCTCTCCATACGTCCTTCAGCACTCCTCCTCACATATCTTCCATCGCGACCTGCACAGAGGGATGCCAACGGTGGCCAGGCGTCTCCATATCACCCACTCATCCCTGGCCCAGATCGAAAACAAGCCAGGAATGAATTGATGTTGCAGAAAGCTGATGGTGCTCGCTTTTAAGTTGGCACTGGCCCTTTTTAAAGTTACAGATATCTCACACACCCCGCCGAAAAACCTCTCTGCCACACACTTCTCGTCCGTCCCCCCGTCTCTCTTCTCTCTGACATTTGTTGGGCATTAGGTTCGTCCTAGAAGTTGACACAGACAGTTTTAGTGACAGTAGCCCACATCCGTCAACTACTGTACATACGGTGAAGACTCACGCAATCTCAACGTACAAACTATTAAGACGTTACACAATCTTAAGAGTGACAAACCAACCCCAGCCACATTGCAGGACCGTAACACACCAAGGTTGTATTTGTCCAACTTAATAACAGAGAGGTTCCCGGTGCTAATAAGACCAACACATTGATACCATAAGGTGCACAAAAAAAAAAAAAAATGCCAATCGGTGACACTGTAACTAGGTCATCACGCACATCAAACCTAACACGACTCCACAATACAAGCAGTCAGGGGTTTTACAAGAACCCAGCGCACACGGTCCCCTCCTGAGTGATCATTTCTTAATTTCTTAATGTATACACATGCAAATCACACATAGGTGTTTATGATCACACACACTACCCTGAACAGAAGAACCCAACAGCATCAACCCTTTCCAGTTAAGGAACTCCTCTAAATCAGCACTAATAGAGCCCAGCACATTCTCTTCGTCCGTCCCACACACACGCTACTTTGCTGCCCGCACGCCCCAGAAACACACACTGGTTTAGCATTCCTGTCCATCAGAGCAGCGGTGTAATCTGGCTGGAGGCAGACATTGTATTCTCCGGCCGTTAACAGAGAGACAGAAGCTGCGATTCACACACAGACACGAGCGCACACACACACTGCATGCATGCAGCTGGTGCAGATGTCTTCTATACCCTAGGCTAATGCCCACGAATCGAGTGCTCACTCTTCCCACGCACATAGACCACGCACACGTCCCAACACACTATGACACCCACGTGCATTGCAACACATCCCTGCCTGTCGATCCACTCCATCACATCCCGGCTCGTTCCTTGCACACATGCGGCCGCTCCTCTCTAGCCCACCTCCACTCCCTCCCTACCATCCCAAGTGAGGAAAAACATGAAAACAGCCCAGTACCTGTAAATGAACCCAGACGCTGCGATTCATAGGGCCTAGCGATGGCCAGGACGACGATAGGGAGAGGGAGAGGAGAGATCCTCCTCTCCGCATCCTCCATCCGCCCATTTCCCCCCCCTCCTCCTCCTCCTCCACCTCCTCCTCCTATTGCTGCTCCTCTTCCAGCCAGAGAACAGCAAACGAGAGCCAGTGTGAGGGGAGGTGAGAGGAGGAGAGGAGAGACGAGAGAGTGAGTGAGAACGATAGCCCAGCTCTCTCCAACCCTTTTCATACTTAAGACGATAGGAGAGATAGTTGCAGAGAGAGAGATAGAGAGAGAGCTTGATGGTTCACTGTGATCTGGGGACAGAGGATGAGGGAGAGCGAAATGATGTGCAAGGAGAAAGAGAGGGAGGGAGGGCGAGATAGTAGGTAAGGAAGAGAGAGAGAATGTGGTTTGACGACATGGTTTGTAGCATGAAAAGAAGGGAGAAATGAATGCACTGTGGATGGGAAGGGAGAGAGGGAGAGAGAGAGAGCGAATGGGGGGCTTTGAGGCAGGACTTAGTTTTAGTTTACTTGTTGATTAGTTAATGCATGAATTGAATGTAACCGTATGCTGGATAGAGTGCTGTTCACGCGAACAGGAAGCATTTCAGCATTTTAATAAAGCTAGGAACAAATCGCAGGGGTGTCTTGAGACATGTTGGTACAGTATTTGAACTGTTTAACACGTCACAGCAGCTCCAAATGCAACAGCACTCCATGGCATGGAGATTGCTTAAAAAGCCTCACAGCGCGACCGTAAGGGTCGCATAAGCATTCCATATCTCGTGCATATTTAGATAGCATTATGGTTAATGGCAAGTAATGACACGAGACACCTGCTGCGGTATAGGAGAGATCAAAAACCATTGGGCAATGTGCAATTAAAATACCAAGCACCAGTTTCACTAGGCAAGATAACGGTCACACACTCATCTGTCTCTCTTTACTCCTCCCCTCTCATGTACACATCTGCCTCTTCCCTCTCTTCTTCAAGCAGCCATGTGAGTTAAACAGAGCGGATGTTTCTATCACACCGCCTCCACTCAGTCACTGTTTTCCCCATTCATAAAAACTGGCAGCAGCCTTGAGAGGTAGAGAGACAGGGAAAGAACGAGAGAGATAGAGCACCTCTAGTGTTGCTCCTGGTCGGGTAGCCGTAGAGCACTAATGCTCTGAACCACCATCCGCCTATTACATCATCAATATCACAGCTACTGAATGAACATGTGGTTTTTTTTAATTTCTATTTTCAATGCTGTTGCTCGTGGTCACACCTGATTCACAATCTCCAGATTCATCGCATTAACCCGACTGACACAAGATACAGCAGTCTGAGGGACTGTGATGTCTGATTTTTGTAATTTTGTAAATACAAAACAATAGCCAAGACAGCAGAAGTGTGAGTTTACCGACTCATGTAACAAACACTACCATAAATATTGTTTAAGTATTAGCCATATTAAAAATGAATTTGCAGCAAAACCTCTGAAGATTGAATAGACCTCACATGCTAAACTTTTACTCAATTATTTCTGGCTAGAAACCATGGCTTTATTTGAAACGCAATTTATTTGTAAAATTATAAATGTCTTTACTGCGGACGTTTGATCAATTTAATGCATCTTTGCTGAATTTAATTTCTTAAAATAATAATATCTAATAAAAAAAAATCTTACTGGACTACATACTTTGGAATGGTAGCGTTACATTTCGCTACAGTATAAACTTCATATATTTCGTATGTGTCGTTTTAGTGTTACTATAGTATTTTTATGGAAAAGCAAAATATACTTGTCAAAATATCACCTGTAAGCTTTTCTTTGTCCTAGTCATTACCCTTGTCTCTTGCTTTGAAACCAGTTCTTAAATAATACCTTTCAAACACATTTGTACTGTAATTATTAATTGGATTATACTTTTTCTAGATAAAAACATTTTCCTATTCAGTTTGAAAAAAGACAAAGACCATATTATTCTTGGATAAAAATACACCTTGGATGGTTTAGACATGTTTTTTTTTTTAAGAAACTAATGGCCACACACCTTGTGGGGTCTTTAAAAACTACTGTAATAAACTTCATAGTAATAGTTATGTTCCAAAATTTATTTAAAAACATTAATAACAACAGCTACTGTAAAACCTTCAAGAATTTAAAGTAATATTGTCTAATTAAGACGTTAATTTTAAAATGCATAAAATAACACAATAAGTATTTTCTGCAGAGTTAAGTATGACTGATTTATAATTAATAATTGAATAAAATAATTTACATAATTACATAAAATAAATTAACTGTCAAAAAGTAATTGGTGAAGTTAATTAGCTCAATGTCTGTAATGGTCCAGAGTCTCTGCATATTAATCAGACTAATAAGCAGACCATGGGTCAGTGGACATTAGCCATGCACATCTACAAGTATGTGTACCATTGGTGCGCTTGGTTGACGTAATCACGGTCACACACAAGCACTAAGAGCGAGAGTGATTAATATAAATCTCACTAGCCACTGGACAGAGCCAAGTGGATCTGTTTACTTACACACCTGACTGTCGTTTGTGTAAGCTATCAGGACAGAAAAGATACATGAACAATCTCACTACCACTTCTTACTGCCTTTAAAGTGTACGATGGGTATTGCACTTGTCTGTGAAAATGGTGTATTTTTCATCCTCCTCTGAACCTGTTTGTCTGTTGTTCACTGTCTGTGGGCCGTGGCAGATGTATACACTTCCACACCCCATCTGCTTCCTCTTCTGCCTTCTGTCCACAACCTGACCGTTTGTTCTTTCCCTCGTCCTCTGCTTGTCCTCCCATCACTATCACACTCTGGTCCCTCTCTGCCCTTGGTTTTTTTTTCCTGTCTTCTCTTATTATCATAGTTCTTATGGCCGACACTGTCCCTTAGGTTCTGCAATGACCTTGAGTAGAGGCTAAAAACCCCCTAAAAATCATGCTGCCTTACCCTTAAAGGATAGTGTTCTACCCAAAATGACAATCCCTTTCATCATTTACTTACTTTAATATGAGTTTTTGTCTTCTGTGGAACACAAAATGTCCAAGCTGTATTTTTCCATAACCATAAAAGTGACCACGATTAGAACTACTAGATTTTCAGTAAATCACGACTTTGAATTTGAATCATGTGAATGCTTTGTCACACAAATCTTTTCATATGTCAAATGAAATAGTCACTAGTTTTGCACTAGTTGTGAAGACTAATTTGATTTGGTGTATTTGGTGTCCCATTTCTGGAGCTTGACAGCCCCTGCTAAATGTAGAGCCAAAATCATCACAATATCAAAGAACCAAAGACTTAAACTACTTCAGCCTGTGTTCACTGAGTTAATTTAATACACCTGTTTTACAATTTTGAGTTGGAAATTTTACTGAAAATAAATTAACTTCTTTCCATGACATTTACAATTTTATTGAGATGCACCTGTATGTATGTATATATATATATATATATATATATATTTATTTATATATATATATATAGAGAGATATATTCGAGTCTATCTATCTATCTATCTAAATATATATATATATATATATATATATATATATATAGATAGAATAGATAGATAGATAGATAGATACAGTAAGAATAGATATATATAAGATATACACACACAACAATTTTTTTTTTTACTCGTGAATTTTCGACCCAATACAAATTTTAGAGAGCTTGCCACAAGCTAACAAACATTGTATATTCATTATATAAAATGTCCACAGACTTTTAAGATTTTATTAATTTAAATGAGATGTATTCATTTACACTTTTTTCCCCATATTAAACTACTCCTATTTATGCAGTTTTTTTCAAGGACTGTTTAAACCATTTTTCTTCGTCAAAGAAACAAACAAAGTTATGGGGACAAATGAAAATGGCGTGTTTCTTGATATTAGTTGTTTTTGGTTTATTTTAATGCTTGTTTTGTCCTAAATTAAATGATGATTTTAAGGTCATACAAGTACTTTCAGGCCCGCCTTGAGAGATTTTGCCGCTGCTATTTGAGAACCACCGCCTCTACACTGGGAACAAAACATTAACTGATTTAAATGAACTTGTTTTTAGGTCAACAGTACGATATTAAAGTATCACTGAATCAACCAAAATACATACATTTTGTTTAAGCAACAAAAGTAATTTTTATCGGGTAGAAATAGCAATTTACGTGTATAGAGTCTCCAATCCTTTAAATGTATAAAGAAGCAAGCAGCTTGGCTCATCAGCCTAAACTTCATAGCAGTGTTCTTGGAACAAAATGATGATCAGTTTTATCACTTCAGGGATGATCTATTCCCTTTTAAAAACAAGTACACTTAAATTTACCCACCCAGACAACGCATGCACAAGAAGATAGAGACAGACCTCCCCCCGTAACCTTCTGTCACCTCACTCTCCTTTAACAACTGTCTGTAAACAAAGCAGAACCCTATGAACTGAAGGAGGATAGCGAGCGAAAGGGAATCGGAAAAGATATGGGAAACTGCGAGTAGCTGAGATCGCCAATCTATCACTGGTGAAGAAGTTCAGGGATGAGAGAACTGGGAAGCGAAAGACATGAAGTACAAGAAGAGGAAGAGAGAGCAAAAGGGGAGAGAAAGTAAGAACATCACATCATCTCTGTCAAAGCCCTCTTTCGTTGGATGTCGATGTTTGGTTCCTCGCTCCTTCCCTCCATGCCTCCCCTCTCTGCCTCCTTCGCTCTCATACTGCATTGCTGGATCTGATAATCTAGCTGCTCTTATTCTCTCCTCTTTCAGCATCTCTCCCACTCTTTCTGTCCTCCAGCATGGTAGAAACTACACCACACCGCTGTTCATTCAGGAGCATGTGTGTGATGAAGAGAGCAGTTTCGCAGAGAGGAGGAGAGAAAGAGTGAAGAGTCGGAGCAGCAAGAGAGGGAGAATCAGTAGGAAGAGAGTGGTTTAAGGGAAGTGTGGAATATTGGCAGAAGGCGTATGTGTGCCCTGTACATTATACGTAATGTATTGGTTGGCAATATTTCCCAGATTCTGGTATAGATGCCAGACAACTTTTCTGGAAACGTTTTTCTGTACGTAAGTGACTGCGCAGCCGTTTTCGAGCATACTCGTTTCAGTGAACTTTTCCCTGAAACTATACTGTACCGGCCCTTGACTCGCATGTAACTCAGATCACTGTCCATAAAAAGATCAAGCCGTGCGTGGGAAGGGAAAAGCGAGTGCCGCAGGGCGCTTCAGGGACAGGGACGCTGGAATTATGAGCACAGCTGAGCTCGCGACAGACCGAATGAAGACACGGAGCCATAGAAGGACGATGTGGAGAGAGGAAGCTGCTATTAAAAATGACTCCGGCGAGGTGAATGACAATGAGGGAGGTGTGGTGAGGTTTATGCCAGAAATGACGTGAGTGATGTGTGGGGTTCCTGGAAAAGTGGGGGCTGGGTTAGAACGGAATTGCTGAGAGAGGATGGAGGAAGAACAGAGACAGTTTGATGAGAATGTTTTTAATCGCATTTTGATCTAGGTTAATATACATACAAATAAAAAATAACAATTGTTTTTTTGATGTTCTTTCATAATACATTAAAACTTACAATCATATAGAGCTCAAAAATGTATTAAATGTATTAGTATGGGTCGAAATTTTGAAATCACACACACATAAATATATATATACACATACACAGAACATACAGTCAAACCGAAAATTATTCAGACACCTTGGAACATTTTCTAACATTATTTACAGTTTTAATTTCAGTTATAAGTTTAGAAACTCGTATGACGAGAACAATATGACAAGAATCCTGACAGAACAAATTTATCTTGAGAATGCCTGATAACTTTGCTAGAAAGGTATGTAATAAATTAAGCTGAACTAGCTTGTCAGCTGTGAAATCTAAGTACCCAGTTAGATAATACCAATTTAGGGTCAAACAATTACCAAGCAATGCTTAATTTTGTCTTGGTCTTTAGTTTAAAAGCAGTCGTACAAAGCAACCAAAGAAAAAGCACTCCTAAACATGTGGGCAGCTCCAAAGTGTCTGAATAATTTTTGGTCCTAAATTTTGATCAGTTTTACTGGCAGTCCACTGCATGAAGAATTTTTGGGTGCGACACGGTTACAGTTTACTTTAGTTTTGCAACTCTCACTTAAGATAAATGAATCCAGTGTTCTGCACCCACTCGTAAAAAAAAAATATAGCAAAAATTATCTCTGGTGACTACTACTAATTTATATTTTCGTACACTAACATGTTTCACACACTATAGTAAAGACCTTAGGGTACGGTGCCAAAAAGTTTTTGGTTTTTTTCCCCCTCTGGGTATGTCAGTAGCTTTGAAAAATGCTTAAGCATCCATCTGTCTATGTATGATCCATGTGATTCCTCCCTCTCTTTCTCTCTCTCTCTTTCCCTTCCTCTTTAGTGCCCTTTCATATTATGACTTCCATATGGAGTCACCACCAGGAGTGGGAGGCGGATGGAAGAAATGAAAGAGTGCAGGGGGTTAGTCAAATGGGAGGAATTAAAAGAATGCGAGGCGGAGTGCAAGGGAGTACGGAGCAGGAACTAGGGGGTGACAGCCAAAATAGAGGGGGAAAAAAACAATTACAAACTTAAAACACGTAAGAAGTTGCGTCTGTGTGTCCTGTTTAGTGTATTTCTACATGTGGGGAGTAATCTAGTGTGACATGAGATCTGAAAAAACTATGGATTTAGTATGTGTATATTTGTATGTAAATAATTTTGCTAGGCTTGTATTTGTGTTGTCCCTTGCAGCTGCTGGGATGAGGTGAGCTGAGCTCTCTCTGTGACTGGGACAGAATGACATCACATGTTCAGCTTATGTTTACTGTGGGGCTAATGAATAGAGCACAGCAGTGGTTAATTTCCAACACACCTCCAAGACTTTTAGACAGACTGAGAGAGAGAGTTGAATTACCCATGGCCACCAACTACAGATATTCCAGTCTTGCACAAAGTATTTCATTTCATGTGTGTGTCAGTTAACTTCCAAGGGGCTGGGACGAATATTTTTTAGTCCCCCCGGTTCCCCGCAAGGCCAGGTGACGTAGGCTCACCATGAGAGTAGCTTCATACTCTCCCCGTCATTCCCCCAGCCCCTTACAAACGGCCCTGGGCTGACACTGACCATTTTATGTGAACCATCCTACGAAGTAGATTACTGATTGACTTAGGGACCATCCACACAAGAAACCGTGGTTTTGCCATGTTAGAAATGTAGACGCCGAGCAGGGGAATAAAAAATACAGCGGAAAAGACATGGTTTTTGAAAGCTGAACTTCTTTAACTTTACCATAAGCTCCATGGTCCACTAAACGTTCATAAGTACATGTTTCCTGAGACCAAACATTCCAACATTGCAAAGCCATCATATTGGAATGCAAACATATTTTGCCAAAACATAACTGAATCGGCACTTGCCCTTTATAAAAATATATTACTATTAAAAAAAAAAAAAAATTACAGGCAAATTAAATATAAATCCTCGTTCTTTACAATCATTTGTTAACAAACTGTCCAGGTCTTAGAATGAATCGTAACATATTATTATAGAAATATTAAAGAGTTTTTATTGCTGAAACAACTTTAAAAAATACTTACAAGACTTAAAAATTAAAAAGTATAAACTCCATATGAAGCAATCTTAATGAAATAAAAATAACTCAAATAAACTTTCTTTTAAGGAACCTTTTTTTTTTTTTTTTTTTTTTTTTTTTTAGTGGAAAATCATTTCTACAACCTTCTGGTTACCACACTGAGCTTTTAAAACCTATCGTTCACCAGCCAAAAATAAAAAATTCTGTCATCTATTACTTGGCCTTATGGTTGTTCCAGACGCTGTAAGGACCTTTCTTACGGTTCATCTCAGAACACAAATTAAGTTTATTTTAGATGAAATTTCTAAGTTGTTTTCTGAATCTTCACAGCAACTGAAAATGTTTTATAGCTCTCAGAAATGTAGTAAGGACATCCGTTAAAATAGTCCAATGTGACATCAGTGGTTCAACTGCCGGTGTGTTTGATGGGCTATGAGTTTACGTTGTTTGTGTGCAAAAGAAAACAAAAATAACAAGTTATTATATTCAGCGTTTTCTTCCCCTCTTCTGGATCAGTCTCCAACGGCATTCAATGAGAGTACCACAACGTATCGCGTGTGATCCTGCTGACGCAGGAGCGGCATTCTGATGTCGAACACAGGATGTGCTGTGACTTGGTTTACAACGCAGAGGGAAATGCACAGTGTTTAAAGGGATACGTTTGGGTGAACTATCCCTTTGAACACTACACTGCACTTATGGCGATTTTCCACTGCATGGTACGGCACAGTACGGTTTCACTTTTTGGGGGGTTTTTCCACTGGGTAACAGTACCTGGTACCTGGTACTTTTTTTTAGTACCACCATCGGTTGAGTGGTTCCAAGTGAATCGTACTGTTTAACCCAAAAACGTGACGTGTAAACTCTGCTGATCCCACGGATTGGCCGGAGAGAATCGTCACTTACCTGCATCACTGAACTCTTGTGACACGAACACACCACAGAATGGCTAAGATTTAAATCAGGCACAGCCAGCAAAGGATTGAACGCAAATTTGTTTTGAATACAACCAAAAAAGTGGCTGTTTCGTTATTTGTTGAGGAAGTACAGACCTTCCTCATCCCTTGATGGCAGAGGAGCAGATCCAACTAGAGCTTGATGGTTGGCGACGCAGAATGATTTTTTTTGTAGGGAGTCAGGGCAGTAGAGGCGGTGCAACTATAACGATCATGTGAATAATCCCCGTCCACTCTAAAGCGATACTAAACGGCAAATGGAAATGCAAACAACTGTACTGAGCCGTTGCCGAGTCATTACCACGCAGTGGAAAAGTCTCCATGAAGTGTTAACACTTAGAACACTAACTCTTAGAATGAAATATAAAGCTTGAATCGCAATGCCACACTTTATCCACTTATAATGACAGATGAACTAAATGTAAAGTACTGTAGTTCACAATTTCAGTGTCCCGTTTCTTCAGCGTCAGTCTCAGCTGTTTAATAGGAAAAATTAATTTAACATAACAGACTCGCATGATTCTGACTTCCAAAACCAGCTTCACAGGCTGCCAAAACGTACTGAGATGCATGAATCACACGCTGCCATCTCTGTCTACATACCCATCAGGTCCTATACACTCACATTCACAGCAGTGCTAGAAAAGGACGCCAAGGGCCTCCTCAGGTGAGTCACTGCCAACGGCAGCACTTCAGAAGAACAGACCCGAAAACTCGCACGTTGCTGAACAAAACTCAGTCTAAACCCACAAGACGACGCAAGTAGATGATAAATAACGCAAACATTTGTGAGAAACAAATCTATACGGGAAGAATGCAACTTGAAAAAGACCAGCATTTTAGATGCTTTACTTAACTAGATTTCCCTTTGAATTAAATTTTAGCATTGTATGCATGTATTTTTGTATTTTACACACTGTTAGTGAGTCTTTTACACTGGTCCACTAAACCTAAATCAGCAACAAACCCGCATAAACTCTTAAACTGGCCTTCTCAGCAGGGAAGTCCTTCATTACAACATATCGACATCTACATATCAGCAATGCACATCCAAAAATTTGAAGTGTTCTTACCTGGGTGCGTCAAAGCTATCATAGGATCCAACTCGTTGGTAATGTCGGAATAGTCGCTTGGCTCTCTCACTGCGGCCTCTCTTGAAAGACGCATACACAACCGCAGCCACATGAGGTTGGTGTGAGGGTGCAATTAACAGCATGACAAAAATACATGTCCAAACTTGAAGTTTCCCGCTCTGACAGAGCGCGGTGGCCCAAACCACGGTGAGTTTAGCCAGCGGTGAAATGGCATCAATCGGGTCCTCTCTCACACTCCAGTTAGTACTGTAAACTATTAATTAGTTCATCATAGCTGCTCTCCCTCTCCAAGTCTGACATCACAACATCACAGAGACGCTGTGGGCAGTCTTGACTGTCCTACACCCGGTACATCTGGGGACTATCACAAAGAATGACCGATCCTGAGTGTAGCCTGGATGTCTTTGATGCAACAAAACGTGTGTGGAATGTCGTGTGCGTTACTGAGGAGTCTCACCTGAACGGGACTCCACAGGCTGCGGTAGAGAACACCGTCCTCCAACGCAGTCAGAGGGGAAACCATCCCGTCGCAGCCGCGAACTGTCCCCTCACAGTAGCCGCCTTCACCCAACACTCAACACTGAAGAGAATAAGAAGAGAGAGACCACAGGGGGTGTGCGAGCAGTACAACATGAAATCGTGCATAGTCACAAAAACCACAGATATAGAGACGCAGAGCTGCGCCATGACCAGCACCCATGGTTTTTTTAGCCACCAAAGTGGATGTAGAATTACACGTCTTTTATATTTTAGGTTCCCAACTTTTTTTCAGGGTGCTTTAATGAAGAGAAAGTTAGAAATACATTTCTCAGGCGGGCATGACAGTTCAGTTTTTTTGCATGTGCGGTCCCCATGCACCCACGTATATAATGAACCATCAAAACTGTTTTTCCTTCTGTTTCCTTGGTATGATCGTACTCCTTTTATGGCACCCCAAACACAGCTAGGACTGGCACCTGGTTACACCTTAGAAAACCTTATAGGTGCATGACGCCCCTGATACACACTCCATAGCACAATTTTCAAGTACAAAACAAAAAAAACATTTAATCACAAATCACATGCAAATCAACTATCACTTTGAGTTGACTAATTTCGCTTAAAGAAAACATGCATAGTATGCAAGCTAGTATGGTGACCGCATGTAAACAGAGTGGATGGAGCTCTAGAATTAAACAAACACATACAAAACAATAGAATGCACGTTGACACGCTCGCAAACAGACAGTATCCTGACCATACCAACACATATCACCAGAAATACATAACACAGACAACGTTTATCCACACCTGTGAAAAACATACCAGAAACAAACAAACATTTAATGGCACTGTTGCTGGAACACACACTTCTCACACAACGCACCATCGACACAGGGACACACGCACCACCCATTCACCTTTTGACTTTGTCTCCCCCTTGTTGAAGCTGATCTCGCGGTCTCCCTGGGCCGAAGTGCGAGCGGGGTGGGCCACAAACACACGGCCAGGCACGGCACTGTAGAGACGCCGCCGCTGCCCGCTGCTGTGCCCTGGGACTATCTGATAGAGCCAGCGCCTGTACAAAGGCACACGTATCAGACAACAGGGGTTATAACATTCATTATGCATTATGCACATTTACTTACCGGCTCCGACTAATTCAGGTGTCAATCTTCACAGGACGTGAATATTGATGATGATTTAGGCATAGAGTTTCTGAATGAACAGCTTTAACCGTGTCCTTTGGTACTCTCTTTTTCTCATCCCTTGGTCTTCCCCGTGTTTTGCCGGACTCCGATCGTCTCGGTCGCCTGTTCGGCCACGGGACGGGGGAACGGGTTCGTGCTCCACGGGGACTGCTGGAGCTACGCAAGGTGCCGCCATGCTTTAGACCCTGACAGATAGACATTAACACGATGAGTAGCAATTAAAGCACTGAACATAAATACGAAGAGTAACCAATTAAAGTTTCTGATAACATCGTGTGTATGTACTTTGTCCTAACCAACATAATAAAACTGTATTGTACACACAGTGTCAAACCAAAGGGTCAAGGTTTGGCTGGTCTTCAGTGTCACGTGATCCTTCACAAACTGATTTTGGTGTGTAAGATATATTTCTTATTATTAATGTTGAAAACAGTTGTGCTGCTTAATGTTTTTGTACATAGTATTTTTTTACTTTGAGCAATTTACGTATCCTTGCTACTCAAGCATAAAAGTATACATTTAGTTTTGAAAACTTTTGAATGGTAGCATTTACTCACAAACATAACGCAGCAGGGCTAGACTTGGCCAACCCACTCACAACTGCTGCTTCTGTCTCTCGTTTTCTTGATAAGAATGGCATTTATTTAGAATCAGAGCGATTTTTACGAGCAGTTCAAATGGGAGACCTTTCAGATTGCACACTCCACTTGCCTCAGCACCAGGCGCTAGTCAAATGAGCGGAAACAGTGCAGGTATGACAAGGAGCTTCAGTAGAACAGCAGTGTGAACTGCGGTCAGGTGAGATTTTGTCAGGTCATATGTCAGTAAAAACAAATTGTCATATCCCGTCAGCCATTATGCTGTGTTCGTTGTGAGTGATTTTAATTTGTGTGCTTTAATGGAGCATGCTCTTCAATTCCATGCACAAATATGGCGGCGTGCTGTAGCCCAACTACGAACTTTTATGTCAGATCCGTTTCACCTTCAGCACCGACAGCTCTGTAAAAGTAATAAGCAGCGCAAATAATCCCTAATAACCCAGCTGCTGTGATGCCTTCTGTTAATCAAAGAACAAAAGAAAAAAAAAAAGATGAAATCAATAACTTTTGTAGCTTTAAGGATTCATCTATATTTAATTTAGGATTTAGTGTTTGATAACTTTATTTAATTTCTGTATATTTCCTACTTGCTGAAGGGCAGAGGTAAATATGACATTTAATATAGTGGTTTTATGTGAAGATTGCTTTAAGTTCACTTAAATTAGACGTTGTTATTTTTTTACCCCTGGTTTACAAAGATTAGGTTTTAAGCCTAGTACCAGACTAAAGTGTAAATCTGAGCTGTTTTTTAACCGAGAAGAAACTTGCATTGGGACTGATCTTAAAATATATCAGTGCCTTTTGTTTTGTCTCAAGATGCACCACCAGTAATGTGTATTTTCTAAGGCTTGTTAATAAAGACTAACTTAAATGTCTCAATTTAACTGTGGCCTAATCCAGGTTTAGTCTAATCCCTGTCTGTGAAACCGGGCCTTAGTCTAATAAATGTTAAAATTGACACCTCTCAGTTATACTGTGATGTTGAATGGCTATAGTCAAATATTAAATATTAGGGGGGGAAAACAATTAATAGAGAAATTATTAGTATTGGTATTAGTGGTTTTGTTTTAGGTGGTGATAGCTTTTAGTAGAGATGTTAGTAGCATTGGTATCAGTGATGCTCGCTTTCAGTAAAGATGAAAAAAAGATGTTGTAAAATTATTGCAATATAAAAGTATATTTAAAAAACTTTAATGTAGGTGGGGTTAATCGTGATTAATTGCGATTAATTTCAGAAAAAAAATATGTGATTAGTTATTATTCTTAATACATTTTAAGGAAAAACAAAACAAAACAAAAAAGTACCTAAATTTGTTTGGGGGACAAAAAACAAAAACAACAAAAAAAACCTTACAGTACCCCCCACAGACATTTTCGTTTTTTTTTTTTTATTTATACATAAAAAATACTTTTTTTTAAAAAAAACAATAAAGGGATTACACCCTGCACAGAGGACTAGTTTGATCCGATCCGCAGCGTTGGGGAAAAGCGATCCAGTCTGGCACTTTCATACTGTTGTCACTGTTTGGCCCGCAAGAAGGGATGAGGATTGGGGCAATCCAAGAGTACGTGAACTCTCCTTCTTCCTCTGGGGGGCATACTTTGGAGACTCCAAAAAGGGAACTGACATCAAATCAGGGAGAGAAACAGTCATATAGAGAGAGAACAGATGCCAGGACAAACAGAAGTAATCTCCAATTGCCCAATAATGTCCTGCAAAATGCACTTCACAGGATATTCGGTGTACAACGTACACTGCATGGGTGGTCTGTATTGCGATGATGTTTGCAAAGCATTACAAATGAAGTGAACTTCAACAGATCCCCTGCTCTGAGTGTGTAGGGAGCAGTGAACACTGCTTGGGGACTGATTTGAATCGCCAAAGCAGCTAAAGAGAGACGAAAGTATCAAGCTCCAAATGTCACACAGTTTGAAGAGCAAATACAATTTATCTCAAACAGAATAAAACATACCCGGCACAACCAAAAAGAAATCTCTGCTCCTTACCTACAATCTGATTCACGGTGGTTTTTTAATGATTTCTCCCAGCTCAAAATGGCCAGACGATCACAGCCACCTAGAAAGAAGTTCACATCACGATTAAAATTACTTGCATCTCGTGATTGACGCACAGTGACGTAAGGCTTGGGAATAACACAATATTAAACACACCATGCATTAACTGCCCTTGATATTAAACACAAAGCGCACGTTCACAGGTCACAGCTGGCTGCTGTGGAGATGGCTGAAGTTAAGTTAAACACTCTTTCGGTCGCTGCAGCTTCACTCACACCTGGGACTCGTCAATGCATGCAAAAAACGATACAAGCCCTACGAAACAGCAAGTGCATCAAACAGTGCCATTTCTGGTGCCACTAGCATCAAACAGATTTGTAAGCGTGCAAAAATAAAACAAAAAAATGTTTTACAAGCACAACAAAAACACTGATAACTATCAAAAAATCACGTCGTTTTGGGAACGAACTGTTATTAAAAAATAAAAAAAAGTCACATTTTGACATTAAACAGACACACTGCACTAAATAAGTCAGCCAAAGAGATCAAGACATAATTTTAGACATTTATTATTATACTAACTTATGGTTTATCTTTGGATATTATATAATACTGGGATAGGAGGAAGCATCTTAACATCCAAAAAACATTCTTTACCTAGAAGTTAACTTTAACAAACATACATAAGGTTGGAAGGGGGGTTGTAGAATTTAGGCTTCCTTAATTACTTGATTTAACCCTGTTAATGATAATTGCAGGTAGCATTGAAAAAACAAGAAACACCAGATAACACCTGCAAGTGTCTCATAATTACCTGGAAGGGGGTGTTGCCCACTGTTATTCCTTTGTGTCCTTATTGGCTCCTCGATACAGCAAAATGCCGAGGCTACAGCTTTTCCTAAAATGGATAAATTAGACAATCAAACGGCCTGAAGACTTTGAAGCCATCCCATGACGAGACCATAAAAGGTAAACAAAGCATTATACATCAATACACTTTTATGTCCCCTAGTAGTATTCATCCACTTGTACACAAAATAATTACATTTGCCAACAGATCTTTAAAGCATCCCTGGAAAGAGCATTCTGGTGACACAGCGGCTGAAGAGCATGGAGTAAATGCTTGACCAGCCACCAAACCTGCACTAGTTAGCACAACAACCAGACCTGAAAAATCATGACTGGTATAAGACTGGCATTTACAACATGATGTTTTATTATTTGATTTTTGTGTCTGGCCAGCGCATTTATCACCTTGTCTATATAAAGCACCATATGTGCAGGGCAGTGTTTCCTGAGGCATTCTGGGATTGAGGAGTCTGCACCATAAAAAAAGCAGGTGCTCTAAATGTTTTTTTTGTTGAGAGTTCCCATTTTGACAAGCCTGGAGAAAGAAAAGAGAGAGACAGAGGAAAAGGATAGACAAAAAAATGAGAGGAAAGAGGTGGAAAGAGAATGAGAAGTGGATATGGAAGAGCAGAACAGTCATTTGACATACGGAAGGGACAAAGAGGGGAGAGAGGAATAGATTTTAAACAATTGTCAGAACAGACAACTTTGCTAATTAACACCCTGCAATGTGGATGTCGTGGAGTGAGAGAAGAGAACGAAAGAATCAAAATAGATATGGAAATGCACACAATGCACAGGAGAGAGAAGAAGGACTGAGCAGTATGATTCCCAACTGGTGGTACTTGGAAGAAACTTAAGATACGGATTCTGATCTTGTAAGTCTCTACATTGCCTTTATGTTTTGCAATGTCTGTCTGCAACAAAAACTTGTTTAGCGTCGTTAATTAGTAAATTATTAATTCTGCCATAAAGACTGGAAATGACTTTATTCTTGTAAAACATTCCATGGCCTGGATTGAGTAGGTTTTCAAGGCTAAAAGCTTATTAGTAAGTGAATTTATTAAAAGGGAGGAGAAATGGGCAAGTGTAGTTTTTCACATGCACAAGTTGACTGTTTTTAGTTTAAACCCCCCGTGTGATTGTTTTCTTGTTCTCCTTCCCATCGTGGTCTAATATTACTCATGGATGCTACATGATATCTCGTGTAAATATGAGTCAAAAAGGAACACGGAACCCAGTTTCTTGTTGTTCTCCACTGAAGCCTGATGATGCGAGTTTTTTTGGTTTTGGTACTGTGGCAGCACTTAAAAACACATTGCCCAGTCGGCTCACGACCACGGCATCATGCAATCGTTCAGCTCATAGAGGGCAAACCCTGTAACAACGCTTCCTTTTTTTTGCCACGCGCTCTCCAGGCTGGGCACTCTTCGGGGCGGACACTGAGTTTAGTATGCTTACCAATAGGATCTTTTAAATATGGGTGTCATTTTTGTTCTAAGGAACAGTATTCCATTTCGGGACCTACACCCGATTTTAACGAGTTAAAATTTATTATGTGTATATGCTAATTGGTCCGCAGGTATGTTTGTAGTATGTATCATGTAATTTTCCACAGTCTTAAATTTTTTACAGTTGTGCTGATTAGAGAGTTGTGCGTGTGGGCAAACCATGATAACGGTATTTTATAACCATGTGAAGTTGTTCCTTTCACGTGTTGAGCATTGAAGCATGCGTGCAGAATAAAACAACATACTGTTAAACTTACTGTAAGTCCGTTACCGAAGTATCCAAACAAACAAAGACATAAAACCATAACGTGTAAATAATATGCAGGGATGTTCAGGGTAGATGCGTGATTCCCATGACATATGAATGAATGATGCACAGATACAGCAGGTTACAAAAATCAAAACCCTGAAAAAATTTTGTTTTTTTCAATGGTCGAACTGGCCTATAACTGTGACTGCAAAAAAAAATAGTATGCTAGAGCTAATTAACAATTATTGTTATGTTATATATATAAGGTATATCGCATATATATATATTATATATATATATCGCTTCGTCAAGCTTTAGAATAGTGGTGAACATATGTTTATGTCGGTTTAAGAACACTAGACAAGTGTGTCCCGGGTACATCCCAAGTATATGGGGGTCGGGGTGGTGACAACAACAGTGGATCCAGCTTACACTTCCAATATTTAGCGTGTTTTTACTGTCTATGTTACACACTGTTCTTCCTTAGCACTTTTGCGTACGGCTGGTGGGTTTCGTCCCAGCCATTCGCATCACACGGAGACCCCGACTTGGCCGTTTGTGATAGAGAGGGTCTCCACAGCAGGAGGTGTCACCCCTGTCAGCACAGTGTGGTAAAGTGGGTGTCAGCACCACGCGCGGTCCTGTAATCAGAAAGATTGCCCCCAAAGACAACAGCGTCTAAAACCCCCAGAGGCAAACAACACATTAGAATTTAAATATGAGTTTCTTATTACAAGCATAAAAGTCATCCTAAATAGGGGTTCTGAGGTGCTATGTGTTCACCGGAGGGTAGGGCAGTGTGCGGCATGCGCTTGACAGCCTTGTGGAGAGTGGGTCAAGCCATCCTTTGCCCTGAAGTCAATGTGAGCTCCCCCCATCAACAGCACCCTGATGATCTCCCCTCCGCCCGGCTCCGTCTGTACGGCCAGAGTGAGTGGGGTCTCTGTCACACGCACAATCGGTCAGTTACAACAGCCAAATGGATAATTACAATCAGTGTGGTAGGATATGTGAGTATATGTGTGTGTGTGTGTGTGTGTGTGGTGTGTGGTGTGTGTGTTGTGTGTGTGTGTAGGCTGTGTGGTGTGTGTGTGTGATTTAATATAAAATTATGAATCATTTATAGGTCCAAAACACATTTTTGTTCATGGACCCACAACTGTCACCATGTTGAGATACGTAAAAATAAGCTAATTGAATTACAATTTGACATTATTTCAAATGGAATTGTTAATATACATATTAATTTACATAGCATCTTAAAAATCTTATAATTTGTTTTTTTTTGCATTATTTACTGATAATTTTTATGAGTTTTTTTTCAACCTAAATGTGCCGCGCACCACCACTTTTTGAGTCCTTACACCCGCAACAATGAAAAAAAGGCTTTTATTACTACATTTTATCAAATACATAAACAAGTCTAGTTTCTTATGGAAACAGAAATTAGTATGGTGAGCACACAATGCTGACGATTGGTTGGTCCGCTTCACTATCCCCACTCACAAGATCCAAAAAATATAAGGGTAAAATATCATCTTTTCTGTGTCAGTTTATTATGTGTGTCCCTTACCATACAGCTTAGTGGAATTCTGTACTTTGAACTACATGTAAAAAATATATATATATGTATCGATTACCTGTTTAATTCATGTATATTTAAGAGCTGAGTCAAAACTAATGTTGTAGGACCCTTGCTAGCTGCCAGTTAGCTGCAATATTAGCATCTTAGCATCTTAATATTTTCAGCAACATGTCTACACCCCTTACGCAGTAAAATTTAGGTGTTGGCGGTAAAGACCTTGTGTTGCGGTAGAGACAAGTTCAAGGTTTACATGTATATTAAATTACCAATATTCAGGTCTATGGGTTTTTCTGTTTATTTTATAATGGTTTGTTCTCTACCCCCCAGTAGCCTGTTTTTTTGATTTCATGGCACGTTAACACTAGTCCTCACCGACGCCAAGATGTCATAACTGCAGCTCTGCTTTTTTATTTTTCATTTTATTTTGTTTTGTTTTTTATTAGCAAAAACATATTTTAACACTTAAGTTGAGATGATTTACATATGGAAAATTACAAAATCTGTCATAAAAAGCTAAATATGTGATCTTTAGTTTGTCAGTATGGAAACAATTGACATCTAAGGTTACCGTCTAAATTTTACATGGGTATAGAGACAAAATCCATGCAATCAGCCCCTATTTTGTCCTATTTTTTTTTATCATTAGTAGTTTACAAAACGCACAAAATTTTGAAACAGCTAGTGACATATAAAATTGTCATAGAAACTTAAAAAGAACAAATGTTTAACACTACCACAATTATTGTAACGGTTGCGGGTAAGGACATTATGTAAGAAGCCGAAAGAGTTGAAAAACATTAATGACAATAAACGTGTTTTATCTATATATATATAACATTAAAATTCTGTGGAAAATATAAAACCCGGATACAGTATTATCGGCATGCGAATGACGTTTAAACGATTGTCTTAACCAGTTTGTCTAAACAGTATTGGCCTACAACCAGATTCCCTCGATGATCAAAAAAAAGTATTCATACCCATAACTTGTTTCACATTTATTAGTTGTCTGCCTTGCCCCCCCCCACTTCTAAACTTCTTTAACTTTTACATCCTTTTTTCCACATCAATCTCACTCTATACAACCATACTAAACAAAGCAAAAAACAGAAAATGTCACACAACTTCGTAAAATTTATTAAATAAAAAAACTGAAATAAGACCATTCAATAAGTATTTTTATACACTTAACTAAATCTTTAGCTGAAGCACCTTTATACAGTCTCAATATTTTTTTTTGTTTAATGCAACAGCGTCTGCTCTTAAGCATTTGCACCAATTATCTGTCATTCTTCTCCTCATATCTTCACCTCTCAAGAGCTCTGTCGGTTGGATGGGGAACGATGCACATTTTCAGGTTTCTCCAGAAATATTTGATCTGGGTTTAATCACCAGGCTGTGGCTGGGCCACTCAAGGACATTCACAGAGTTGTCTGTAATGGCCACTCTTGCTGCTGTTTAGGGGTCATTGTACTGTTGGAAGGTAAACCTTCTACCGAGTCTGAAGCTCTCTGACATGCTCGGGACTACGGAGCTCATTAAGGCTCTCTCTATATTTTGCTGCACTGAGCTTTTCTTCTACTCTGACGAGTCCCTCAGTCCCTGCCACTGAAAAACAGCTCTTCTACTCTGACGAGTCCCTCAGTCCCTGCCACTTTGGATGATGCTACTCTGCAGGTTTTCGGCGCTGCGCCAGAGCTGGTTACACCTTTTAACATCCCTTGGATGATTAGAACTTGAGGTTCATCACGACCCCAGAGAAATCTTGTTTACTCATAGAACTTTCCATTAAGCGTAACAGAGACTCCTCATTGCTTTTGTGACCCTTCAACGAAAGCAGAATAGAATTTTGCTAGGACTCTTCCCCAGATGTGTCGAGTCAGTCAGTTACTTTTGACTTCGCAGGACTTCGGTTTTTGCTCCTACTATGCATTATCAGCTGTTAGACATTGTGTATTAAGATGTGTGTGCCATCCCAAAAAAAACCCATTCAATTGAATTTGCCACAGAGTAATCCTCACTTGAAATGTTAGTAACATCTACAAGCAAAATGAAGGCGATGAGCTAAATTTCAAACTGGCCTGAGATACAGGGTACGAATACTTTAGGAAGAAATTCAATTTTAGTTTTTTATTTGAAATAAATTGCAAAGATGTTAAAATTTTGCTTTACAGTTATGGTGTATAGTGTAGACTGTTGTGTGGAAAAGAACTAATAATTTTAAAGAGTTTAACATAAGGCCAGCAAACAAAACAAAACATTTAAAAAAATGAAGGGGTATGAATACATTCGCAAAAGCACTGTATATTTTTAATGAATCAACTGATCCAGCTCAAACTAGATTCATTCATAAGATTCATTCAACGTTCAGCCTTCTGATCCAGATCCCTAGTTCAACCCAGTGATTCGGCTGCAATGGTTAACAGCTTATAATACACATACAGTACCTATTTTTTCAGTAAATTATTTAAAAGGCAAGACATTGTTTTACCGTGCAATGGTCAAGTTCAAGAGATTTGGGCTATTCAGCTTTTAATAAACATATTGTTGTTAGACTAGTGGAAACGAAATCATCCAAAAATACACTTTAAAGTGTTTATTTCATGTGTAACTTTATCTATATTCGTCTGTAGAGTTCAGTTACTATACATAGATTGTAAAGGTAGTTTTCCTCAAGAGGTTTTTCGTACAGGCAGAGTGAGCCATAATCTCTCCACCCTCAGTACCATTTACATAAACAAAACTTCACAGTTTTTATTCCTTTCTATTTTCAGAAGAATTTTACAGAGGACTTTTTATTTCCGTATGATTTACTCAATTTTATACAGTATATTTAATAACCTATACACTTAACATTTTTAGTCTCCTAAAAGTGTTGATTTTGTTTTTCTGGCTGGGACATTATTTTCTGATTTATGGATTAATATAAAGATATCAAAAACAATAATTTTTAACCTGGCTTAATCCAAAATGTATGCAAATTAGTCTATATTTAATTAGATAATGCAAGATTTGCTATATTTAAAAACATGTAAAACTATTTTTTTTTTTTCCAATCAATTGGAGAAGTATGGTGATATCTATTAGTTAAATGTATTTATTTATGTTTGGTAATGACATGGTGAGTATACAAAAAAATTTAAATTATAGCCTAAAACAGGGGTTGCCCAACCCTTGCTCCTGGCGATCGGAAATGTCCTTGCATGTGTTTAGCTTCAGCCTAATCAAACCCAACTGCCTTTAATAAAGTGAGCCTGAAGACCTTAATGTTGCTGGATTCAGGTGTGTTTGATTAGGGTTGGGAGCTTGAACTTCGCAGGATCAGTCGATCGCCGGAGCAGGGGGGTTGGGCACCCATGGCTCTAAACTAATCCCTTTAATGCAAACAGAAATTTTCTCTAGGATCAGCCTCATAGTGGTTGCAAATGGTGCAGCAGCTCATCACTCCTTGTTAGCAAGGTCTCGCTTCGAGAAGTGACTGTCAGCTGGCAAGCACAACATCAACTCTGTGACAACGCAGATGACACCAAACTGTGAACGAACATCAAGGGGTTAGCCGTCTTGCAAGTCAAAAAACTCCTGCTGCAAACGGGGCTAATATTAACTCTGCATTGTCATCTGGGCCATAAAACGGCTTTCACAACATGTCTGGCCATGTCTCCGCCTCACCAAATGCTCGCCAAAGCGCTTAAAAACTGAATTAATATGCATGATAAAAGATGCCCTGCTTACAAATACTTTCAAATTAATTCAGTGGTTTTTACTCTGTTGACACGCATTGAACTGAACCGCTGAGCTACAGTAATAATTGTTTCATCTCATTAAACAGCCCAAGTGTGGTAATTGGGTTTTGTTGTTCATTAGGAGGCAGCGGGCACTGAGCCAACGGTTAACTTTACGCAGTTTTGTTGCATAATTTAAACTCCAGATGACTTTTGTTGGCAACTGCATGGATTGTCTGGAGAAGATGCCAAATGTCTTGTAAACGCTCATTGAAATATTCATTCAGCCCTATTTCCATATGCATATAGCATGTGGTGTGGACCCAGTTTATGCTCCGCTGGCAGTAATCATTTTCCAGCTCACTAATGGAAAGTTCATTAAGTCTCACAGGAAGAGAGAACAGTGCAGTGCCTGACACCTCACCTCCTGTATCAGGGTCCATGGTAGTTGGGGTCAAGGCCTTTGTCTACAAGTTGGCTACCTTTTCCCACAGCCCCGGTCTGGATGTAGTCCATGAAACTTCTTCAGGACTGGCCTGTAGGGGAGGACACATACAAGGCTATGCTAGGCAGTGACCCTGAGGTTAAGCTACTTGTTGCATTTAAAGGGTCATGAAACACCAGACTACTTTTTCAGAGAATTTAGCAGAGGTGTTTGTGTGTTGCACATCATAGGAAGACCATGTTAGCATCTGTTAATTTTAATTGAAGAAAAAGGAAAACTGGTTCATTTTAAGCTTTTTTGTGCCTATTTTCATCTCCCAGGTTTTTTAAAATCTGCATCGTGTTTACATCACAATTTGTGACATGGTAAAGGACAATAGGCTTGTTCTGAGATGTGTCTGGGCTTGTGTCGGAATGTTGCGCAGTACTGTCAATGCGCGTCTTTGACAGTTTTGCTCTCCACCGACTGCGCTGATCAAAAGCATGATGGGAAACGAAACACTGACTAATGACAGCTTAATGCTCATTGGTATCAGACAACTGTGATGCTGCGTTCTCTTCTAAAATTTTTATTTTTATCTGATTTCATGTGATTATGTAAAGTTATTTAAATTATGCATGAATATTCCTTAATCACTAACACATTGACAGTGCGATCTATGTGTGGAAGTGACGTTGTTGTCATAAAGATTTCTGTGGAAAAAAATCATAAAATCAGTTGGTATCGAGAATAAAGTAAAAATGGATGATAAATAAGACCAATATTCGAATTATGGGATTAAATAGCAAGCACTTTGAGTAGTCTGTGTCTCATCAGCTAGTATTTATTATATCATGTTTATCATAGCACAGCGCATGAGTGGAAATAATGCGATATCCACCTTTGATCTCGGTGGTATCTGTTCCACTTCGAGAGGTCAGAGCTGCACTGTCTGACTGCACTTATTTCACTCTTCCCCTCACTGTAGCCAGCCTACTCTCGCCTACATTTCAGGCGAGGCGAGGTGCATCTCAAACAAGCCTTAAAATTATTGATGAGACTGTGTGTTCTTATCCTATGAGAAGACGCTATTCGCTTAATTATTCATCACAGCATGCATTGATTTGCTTATGACAGATGCTTCAGACAGTGAGATCGCGTACATTAACCGAGAGAACACATTCATGGATCGAAAGGAGGAAGTGTTTGTTTTTGCTTTGTAATAAGAGTTCGGCACAAAGATGATTCATTATGTGGTGAGTGCGACTGTTTTTACAGCTCTGTGAACCCGTAAAGGCTTATATAAACGGCGCGGAATAAGCCTGAAAGTTATCAGAGGTGCAATTTCGTCAATGCGTTCCATATTTATGTTTTTCGATGCAGAGTGCAAATGGCTGTGCAATTATTTGTGTATAACTTGAAGGGAGCGTGAAATGAAAAACTGTCTGAAACCAGTTTGTGGTTGTCTGTCTCCCCTCCTTCCTTCCTCCGCTCCACAGCGCACCACACCCACTTTTTTGTTTCCCTCCTTCCCCTCTGCTCCAGAGCGCACCCGGCCTACTTTGTTTTTATCGTGACCCTTTAACACACAGACCAAGATGCAAGTAACACACCTTAAATGTTTGTTTTATTTTTTTTATATTTTATACTTCTATTTTTAGAAAATAAAGATGATTTGTGTGGCGACACATACCTTTGTGTGTAGTTTGGCCAGCCTGTTTTCATCTAGATCTTTGTCTGTTTAGTACACCCTGGTTTTTGTAGCGGAACTGTGTGTGAAAGAAAAAAGAGTCAAACATCCAAAATCAGTGGAAGACAGTTATCTGGTAGCTGTCAAAGACATTTTTATCAGTTTGTGGAGGAAAAACTTTGATTTATAGTGATGATTAAGGACAAGTAGATGAGATAAGAGAGTTAAAAAGCACAAATGTTTGGTCCTGTTCTTAAAACCCTTACAGGATGTTTTTCATAATATGTCGTTTTTGTGATTAGTAAAAGTTCTCTGAGGCAGGACTACTTTTCTAGGTGAACTCACTCCTGTTTATGGCACAAGTCATAGTATTGTTGTGTTGATCAGTGTGTTCACTAAAACAAAAAACTATTTAAATAGTTTCATTTGTTTTATTATTTATTTTATATAACCCTAACAAAATGTAACTATTAAAATATAGTAACAAGTAATTAAAAAAAAATTAAGTCAAAATAAAATAAATTATTAATATTAGATGAAAGTAGTTTAATTTGTTTTAGAAAATGTTGACATGGCAACTAACTGAAACATATATATTAATATATAATATATATATAATAATATAAATATTAATTTATTAAATAGAAGATAAAATAATAATAAATACTAAAAGTAACGTAAAATAATATGAAATAAGTGAATTCGCCAACCCCTATTATCAACTTCAGATATAAAGGGTATTTTTTGTGAATTAATTAGACTTTGAGTTGACTATTGTGTGTATAATAATTAATTGCCTTGTGCGCTACAAATAATAATAAAAATTTTTTGTTTTAATTTTTACATTGTAAAGACAAAAAATCTCCAATGAACCATATCAGGGTTATTAGGATTGTATAGTTAACAGAGAAGCCGTTTAAGAGAATTATTACTAGGCATGCACCTAGGACCGCAGCAGTTTCTAGCAACAAACAAAGTTTGAAAAAAAAAAAACACAAGCAGTTTCCTAGCACACAAACATTCACATTCAAGGGGGGGGGTTATAGAACAAGACTAAAAAAGAAAGAAAGAAAAAAAAGAAAGAAAGAAGAAACAGACAGTAAACAAAAAAGCCTAAAATGAAGAGGAGAATAAAAGGAAGGGTACCTCCAGGTAGGGTACTCCTTTCTCAAAGGATTGTGGGTATTCGCGGAGCGGCCTCTCTTCCTCCAGGAACTTGGCATCGTGCCCTTCGGTAGCAGGTTGGAAAAGGCCGTAGTTTAATACATCCCTTAGAGATTCAGTTAGACTACACAGCACCTGCTGCTTTGCCTTCCATACGGTTGCATCAGGGTTGAACCTCAGACACTTCTACAAAACAGAGAGAGAGAGGAAATGACTGTTAGATAAACAAAACCATTATGTTATATTATATTACATTACATTATATTAAGTAACTCTTTAGTATAGGGAACAATTTTCACTATTAACTAGTTGCTTATTAGCAAGCCTTTTATTAAACATATTGGCTGTTTATTGTACTAATAAGCACATATTCTGCATGACCATATTCTACATCCCTAATCCTTCCCAATAATACACAGACTTACCAACTAATAAGCAGCAAAATTGTGAGTTTATTGAGACAAAAGTCAGTTTAATGGTTTGTTAATAGTGTGAATTGGACCATAAATGAATGTGTGACCAAATATTATACTGTAATATTACACTTCAGATATTTATATTTATAATATTTAGGTGTTTTTTGTGTGTGTTTTTTATTTATATATTATTTGTATTATTTACACTTTTATTTTTTATTTAGACTAACATTCAAAGCTTTGGGGTTGGGTAAGATTTTTTTTTTTAATGTTCTTGAAAAAAAGTTTGAAAGAAGTGTTTCTCTGCTAACCAAGGCTGCATTTATTTAATCATAAATACAGTAAAACTACCAATATTGTGAAATATTATTACAAGTTAATATAACGGTTTTCTGTTTTTCTCTATTATAAAATATAGTTCATTCCTGTGATGGCAAGGCTAAAGATTTCAGCATGATCACTCCAGTCTTCAGTGTCAATTGATCCTTCAGAAATCAATATAATATGATGATCTGCGCTCAAGAAACATTTTTATATTATTTTCAAACATATTATAACAGTTTCTATGCATATAAAAAAAATAATAGTTTCTTTGAATAAAAGGAGCATCAAACATATGGTTTGAACAATAGTGTGTATTATATTTTTGATTATATTTATTAAAATATTTTTTCATATATTTTCATATACATTGCTTAATATAAAAAATTATATGTTAATAAAACTACAAACCAAGTATTATTACTATAAATGTCCTATTTATCGCCTATTGACCCTAAAGAGACAAAAAGACGGAAAAAAAAAAAAAACTGCAGTTCTGACCGATGTGCACTAGAGGGCAGACGTTGTGGATTCACGGAGGTGAAGCATCACCGCTTTTGGAGTAGCAGACCCCTGACCCGGAAACTGGCCATCAGCTTCATTAACATCCAATTTGTAGTCTTTAGTCACCTTGGTAGTGCTAAATGGCAATGCTAATTGATTAATTAGCCTGCAGTGATAGCCACAATCCACAGCCTGCCCAGGTACCGCAATAGATGCTCAGGAATTGAGAGTGATCTTGCTGACACAACCCCACTCGGAAAGGACAGCTCGGGTCCTGCTACAACATCGCCTCAATACCCTTGCAGCCTACAAGCTTGAGCCCAAGACTCCAGGCAAGGGGCATGGTCGCTTCGAAGCTGGATTTTGGCGACCCGTAGTGCTGTTACCAGGAACTGTGAAAATGGGACCGCCCTACAGCGGAGAGCTGGGAAGAAATCCCCATCATCTGACCTTGAGGAGCTGCTGTGATTGGTCCGTGGCTGTGTTGAGGGGTTAAGTCCGAAACGGCCAGTTTCCTGCACTGTCCTCAAGTATGTATGTGTGTGTGTGTGTGTGTGTGTGTGTGCGTACATGCATTGGCACAGAGAAGTGTGAAATTTCTTCCTCCCTCTGTTATTCAGTCTCTCACTTTGTCACACAGCCAATCCCCATCACCATGGCAAACCCGTTCATTAGTGGAGCAAGCTGCAGGTTGCCATAGAAACGCATCTCAGCAGTCCCTCGGTGCTATGGTATGGTGTATGTGTTTCACATGGAAAGCATGTGCAATGGAGGGAGTTCTGCTCTAGAGAGGTCATGGGTGTAAGTGTGGACAACTTCACAGACAATTTTGGAATATCAAGACGTGTGGAGATCACTCACATTTCAGTTCCGTACAAGTCAAACATCTTGCATATGCCAAAGATATGCAGAATAGTGCACCCAAAAATGAAAAATTCATCATCTTTTATACATGCCTCATGCCTTCCTAAACCATGTCTCGTTTTCCTCTGTGGAAGACAAGATGTTTTTAGAGGAGAATATAAGATGCTTTTTTTCCCACATAGTGAAAGTGGATGGTGACCACAGCTGTCATGCAAGACATTTAGTAAATGGCTTAAGAAGACATGGAATTTGTAAGCTAAAAAAAAGTCCTTTAGTTTAGACTATTGTAATGTGTGTTTTTTCATCTGAAATTAGCACAAAACAATAGAAAACAAGCTGCAACACAACGGAAACAAGTCACAACACAACGAAATTAGCACAACACAACGAAAACAAGCTGCAACACAATGAATTTAGCACAACACAATGGAAACAAGTCGCAAAACAGCAAAATTAGCACAACACAATGGAAACGTCGCAACACAACGAAATTAGCACAACACAATGGAAACAAGTCGCCAAAACAGCAAAATTAGCACAACACAATGGAAACGTCGCAACACAACGAAATTAGCACAACACAATGGAAACGTCGCAAACACAACGAAATTAGCACAACACAATGGAAACGTCGCAACACAACGAAATTAGCACCAACACTAATGGAAACGTCGCAAACACAACGAAATTAGCACAACACAATGGAAACCAAGTCGTAAAACAGCAAAATTAGCACACACAATGGAAACGTCGCAACACAACGAAATTAGCACAACACAATGGAAAACGTCGCAAAACAACGAAATTAGCACAACACAATGGAAACGTCGCAACACAACGGAAATTAGCACAACACAATGGAAACGTCGCAACACAACGAAATTAGCACAACACAATGGAAAACGTCGCAACACAACGAAATTAGCACAACACAATGGTGAACGTCGCAACACAACGAAATTAGCACAACACAATGGAAAACAAGTCGTAAAAACAGCAAAATTAGCACAACACAATGGAAAACAAGTCACAACACAACAAAAACACCGCCACAACAAGAAGAAAATTAGCACAAAACAACAGAAACAAGCCACAGCGATATTACCCCAACACATCGAAATTAGTCCTATACGTTGTGTTGTGCACTACTGGGCCACCATACTGGACAGCCTCTTGTTCACATCTACTTTCACTGTCTGGAAATGAACCGTATGAACATTCATCCAAACACCTTCCTTGTTTGTTCCCACTGAAGAATAAAACTCATACAAGACTGAAATGACTTAGGTTAGTAAAAAATGACATAATTGTCATTTTTGAGTGAACTATCCTTTCACACTACATGTACAATGCAAATGATTAAAAAAGGTTGCACAACACAGATGTAGACGTGAGTTCATTTGCACCTATGTGATTACAATAATTTTGTTGGAATGATAATCAACCTGGAAAATGATTTATTATAATGATATCTAATTATAGTAATTTGGCAGTTAATCTAAGAGCTATTATTTTTCAGGTCCAAACCACAGACGACTTCACAATGCCATCCTCTCTTATTTTCCTCTGACAATAAGCGTGACATCATGTGGTGTTTTCAAAGCGTTGAGGAACAATTTACAGATAAAAGTTCTAAACAGATTAGCTAATTAAACAAATGTACTAAATGTCTTTGCTTGTATCTCCTGGTCTAATTGCTTTATTGATAAAGATTCTGTTTTAAGAGCTACATCTCACTCTTGACATTTTCATACTTGTTTTTCTCTGTTCTTTAGCTAATATTCTGTTTTGAGCCCATTACTATTATTCTTTCTCTCTGTACTCTCTCATTAAGCTCGGTGCCAAGAGGTACAACATTCAGTTAAAGTTAAAATATCTTTGATTTAATAGTTTGGTTTAACTTCTGCTCCGGTGACTATTTTTGTGAGACTATCCCTCGTATCCATTTAATGTACATGTAATGTAAATAAGTGGACACCCATGTTTTTCAGATTTCATGGACAAGCATGTTAACAATCATTTAACATTGCTGTAACACGCATTAGCATCTGTTTTACTGTATGTTGGAAAACACTCAAGGTGGAAAAAAATTGTTCATATAGGCCTACATATGTGAATACATTTTTTTTTTTTTTTTTTTTTTTTTGTGCTTTTGACTATCAGGACCAACACATCTTAATCAAATAAAATTCCAATCCTGAATAGGGTCATGTTTAAAGGGTTAGTTCACCCAAAAATACAAAAAATTTGTTCATGTTTGTACTCACCCTCGAAGCATGCTAGGTGTATGTGACTTTCTTTCAGACGAATCCCCAATCAGAGTTATATTAAAAATATAGTTTGTGATAGTAGCGCGGACGCGAGAACAGAGAACAAAAAATGCTGGGTCACGAATTAGAAGCACAAAATGAGGATTTGTAAAGAAAAACTTAGGATTTTGATATAAGCCAAGAGGAGACTGGTTTTCCTTTGTTAAAGTAAGGAAACTTTGTTTCCTTTGCTCCTACATTTCCCAGAGGCACACGCAACGCATGTCTTCCGCATCCCACAGTCAGCAGATGTAAGAAAAAAAAGTTTGTTTGAAATCTTGATATTACAAAAATGCATGGATGTCACTACAGGAGACCTTTATTCACCCCCCAGTAGCCATTGTGAGGGATGTTTTATTACAGATGCACACTATATTTCAAATCTTCTGAGCTGTTGACAACAAAAACCTGCTTACCCCATTGAAAGGTTTGGAAGAGCAGGACGATTTTAATATAACTCCAAATGGATTCAATCTAAAAAGAATAAAGTCATACACCTAGGATGGGTCGAGGGTGGGTGTAAAACATGGACAAATTTTTTCATTTTTGGGTGAAACTAACCCTTTTTAACCGATGTGCTTACGTGGCCATTACAAAAATTCAAATTGAGTTTAGTTGTCTCTCACATTACCAACTGTCTTACATTAGCCTGATTCAAACTACATTGATTCAGAGGGCTGGGATCCCTGCAGATTGCGTATAATATACAGAACAGAAAAATGCCACATTTTGCTGATATAATACTTAAGGTGTCACAGAACAGAAGGAGACCACAAGGTGGGTAAATGAGGTATTTATTGAAAAACTGAAGGAAGCAGAGGAACAGAGAATCAGCAGGTGAGTATCACATTAGCTGGTGAGACAAGTCAACTTAGCTTGATCCTAATAGTTCATTGTCCCTTTTCCTTGCAGGAATATTGAAGATGAAACCCAAAGACAGATGACTGTGGAAATGCAGGTAATTGAGGCAGGTAAGTTGCCTGTAGTAACAGTGACACGTAGGGGTTACCAATGACAAGACCATACAATAAGGGAGTGAAGGGCTACTGCTTTTATACCCATGGATGTTGAGGTAAATGGTGGCAGGTGTGCTGATTGGGGATCAGGTGCAGGTGAAGCAGGTGGGATACTGGGAAGTGGAGGTCCATTGTGGTAAGATGACTGGCTAGAGATCTCGGGCTGGTGAACTTGACAGTACCTCCTCCCGGATGGCACCTCCCTGCGCTAAAAGGAGTCCAACAGGGGAGGGAGGGTGGGTGTCCTGAAGCAGTGGCAGGAAACCGAGGTAAATAGGGTGGTGCTTGCAGGTTAGGACACCTCCAGGGCAGCGTCAGCAACTCAAGGAAACAGGGAAGCAAAGGCCATTCAGGAAGCCTATGGTGGCGCCTACAGTTCGGGAGGGCCATGGAGGCGCTGGCCATGTGAGAGGCTCTGGGGCGAGCTTTGGAGGGCACTTTAGAGGAGCAGACACTGGAGGGTGCTCTGGAGCAGGTGACCAGGGGAGCGGCACTCCTGACCATGATGACAGACTTGGATTTCTTAAGAGAGGGGAACCAAAGTTAGTCCTTCACCCTGACTAGTCACCGGTGTGTGAATAGGACTCAGATCATAGGTAGGAGCCTTTACTGGACTCTGGTCTGGGGCTGAAGCCAGCTTCGGACTTTATTAAGAGCTGAAATTTGCTCTGGTCTGTGGTCAGGGACTTGTACCTGAACCAGGCCTTGGTCAGGGCCTTGAGCTTGCACCGGACTCTGGTCTAAGGCTGGGGCCTGTACTGGATACTTAAGGTTGGAGCCTGCTTTGGACCCTTGTCGAGGGCTGAAGCTGGCACTTGACTCCGGTCAGGGGATGAAGCCGACAGACTTTGCTCTGAGGCTGAAGCCAACAATGAACTCTGGTTGAGGGCCGGAGAACGTGCTGTACTCCGGTTTGGGGCTTGAATCTTTACTGGGAACTGGTTGGGGCCAGGAGCTCACACTGGACTCTGGTCAGAGGCTGGAGCCTGCACTGGACTCTGGTCTGGCACCTATACCCTTTCTGGGACAAAACTTGGGAACAGGAGCCCTTTGGGCTAGACTCCAGAATGCAAGCCTTCTCGACTCTGGTCAAGGACAAGAGCCATCCCTCGACTCGGTTCAGGGGCTATCTGTGCACTGTGCAGAGATGGTTGCATGTCTGGATGGGATTCTCATCTAAACTTGTGGACAACTCTGGCCGGTCAGGGGTCTGCTAATCCAAAACTCTGGAAAGCAAGCCTTCTTTCGAGTCTGGTAGGGGGCTAGAGATGATCTGAATCCTGGGGTCGGAGCACACTCATAACTGAACTCTGGATTTGGAACAGACTCTGAATTAGATTGGACTGTAGTGGATCCAGGACTGAACTTGCTGAAATGAGTAGACTTATTACTGGACTCTAGGACTAGAGCGAATTCACGGGCTGGAGCCAATACTGGAGCAAACTCCGGGGTTGATTCCAGGGTCAGAAGAGACACTGGTGGTAATTAGGAGCTGGACTTGCAGAGCCACATTTCTTCCTCTGGTGCCTCCTCCTTTGGGCAGACTCCTAGACTGGAGTGGATTTAGAATCAGTGGCCATGATAGGTGATGACTTTGACAAAGGAACGGATATCAGGACAGAAGTACTCTGTAGAGGGTAGACCAAGAATGTGGAGAATTCAGGTGGGGGCTTGGGGTGAACTGGAGCGATCCTCATGTCACAGGATGGAACTGGAGAGACATCACATCAATTGTTGTCTGCTTCAACAAATAAACTGGGACCCATTACTTCAAGGACCCGATTAATAAAGTCCAGAGATAATCCATAAACATCCAGAAGCATAAGGATGATTAGCAGGTCATCATCCAGCCCATTCAACAAATGATTCAGAACAGAATCACTCCATCTCACCCAATGGACATGTTCCCCAAACTCATCCACATAACACTCCAGAGATGCAGACATCTTGGCAGAGAGAGTCATTATTATAATCCATATTGTGGGTCTAGTCTTCTGTCACAGAAGACAAGACCACAAGGTGAGTAAATGGTGATTTAAAGGTGAGGTATTTTATTGAAATAAACTGAAGGAAGCAGAGGAACAGAGAATCAGCAGGTGAGAATCACATTAGCTGGTGAGATAAGTCAACTTAGCTTGATCCTAATAGTACCTTATCCCTTTTCCTTGCAGGAAAAACTGATGAAGATGACCAAAGACAGATGAAGAATGGGGAAATGCAGGTAATTGAGCCAGCTAAGCAGCTTGTAGCAACAATGACATGTAAGGTTTACCAACAAGAAGACTAAACAATAAGGGTATGAATGGCGACTGCTTTTATACCATAGGTGATGAGATGAATGGTGGCAGGTGTGCTGATTGGGCATCAATGGCAGGTGTGAAGCAGACAGGATGCTGAGAAATGGGGTAATTTATGTGGTAAGATGACTGAGCTGGTGACTGGCTGACAATTGGGATGGTGACTGGGCTGGTGACTAGGCTGGTGAACTTGTGACATACTGTAAGGACTGCTGTGCATGGCGATGCAAAAAACCAATATTTTTACTAACCAATATGTTTCCCAGACATTCAATGTCAGTTTTTAGGAAAAAGTATGCGAATGTAGATACCATGAGTTAAATGGCTTATACAATTTGATCTCATCAACAATGGACATAGCTTGCGTAAAAAATAACACACAAAAATGTATGTGTTTTCATGTCTTTCTGCAACATATTATGTAAAGATTCACAGTGCAGGGTGGAAAAAGAATTGGAATATTTGGATTTAATAACACTTTTGTCAGTAATAACCTCCATGAAATGTTTCCTGTAATTGCGAATCAGACCGCAGGAGATCAGGAGGAACTCTGCACTATTATTCTGCTTGGGATGTCTGGAGTGAATCACACTCCTAAGGTCATGTCAAAGCATCTCAGTTGGGTTGAGGTCAGGACTGGGCCTCTCCAGAAGGCATGTATTCTTCTGTCGAAATCATTCTGTTGCTAATATACTCCTATGTTTTGGTTTATTGCCTTGTTGCATCACCCAGCCTCTGTAAACTTTTTATATTGTTTTTAAAGGCTGGGCAGCTCTGAGCGACAACTCATCTTAAAATCAGTGAATGTTTACATGGTGTGTTCAATAAGGACATAGAAACGTATAATTGTGACTTTAATTTTTGTGACTTTATTCTATATTTTTAAGTAACAATGATAAAAAAGTAAATAATTGCTGTAATAATTTTAAACTGTCTTGTATGCAAGCATTATGTGGTGTTGTAGTCTTACTAAAGTGTTTACTCGTGTTTGACCGGTACAATGTTTCATGTAACCCTCCATGTGTCTCTCTCTCATTCTAGTAGCTCCCTCAAGCCTGTTTCTGCAGGGCAAGAGCAAGGGGGATTAGTAGACTTTAATGAGATCTATAGGGAAATAACCTTCACTGCCTCCTCCTACTCTTCTATCTCTCTCTCTTTATATCACTGCCATCTTCATGACCACTCGCGTCCCGTCTAGTCTTCACAATTACACATACTTAGCATTTTCAACCATCTTCCTCTTCCTCTTCAAGAGTCATGTGACACCGAAGACTGGAGTAATGATGCTGAAAATTCAGCTATGTAATCACATGAATAAATTACATGTTAAAATGTATAAAAATAAAATTAATTTTATTTACTATTTCTGTTTTTTACTGTATTTTTGATTAAATAAATGCAGCCTTGGTGAGCAGAAGATAAAAACATTAAAGGGGTCATGAACTGCCCTTTTTTCATTATTTTGTACTGTTCTCTTATACTATCAAGATTTTTACAAAAAACTTTGTAATTTATAAGTAATAGACTATTTTCTGTCCTGTTTTGAGCCCCTCATCAGAACGCTCTGTTTGACTAGGCGTGGCAGATTGTAGACTCGGAAGTAAATGCCCACTGCTGTGATAGGCTAGTTTTGTATGTTTGAGAGCATGCTTTCCTCATAGATGGCCGCTGCTGTGAATTAGGTAAAAACATTTTTATAGTACAGTGACCTCTTATATATACACATTTCAAAAGATCAAGGGAATTTTGATTTCTCAGTTAATGACCCCTTTAAGATAAAGAGGCACAATACTGTTACAGAGAATACTTTACACCAATACTTTCCCTCCCTGACTTGTCATATCCTCTTTCCATGCCTCTCACTCTCTTTCTCCCTCCATCTTTACTTCTTCACTATTGCCCTCAGCTCTCTTAGTGATCGCTGGTTCATAGAGCTGCAGGCAGACTTTGTGGTTAATGAGTGTGAGATGTGGGGTCACTCTGATAATGCCCTGATGTCCCTCGGAGTTCAGCACCCAACACTGCAAACACATCTGTTTCACTATTTCTATCACTGAATACAGTTCCTATGCAGTTTGTGATAATACTAATACATTTCAATGTTTCAACTTCAAGTACATTTTGTACGATAAACAATTCTAGTTCTGTTTTGGGTCGCTGATTGATGTCTGATGGCAAATCTGTGTCCAAAAGCATTTAGTGCATTAAGGGGTGAGTGGGCATTCCCGCGGCCCTACATTTGCTCGGTTGTGTCTGTGCACCTCCTGTCTCTCCCCGAACTCATTAAACCACAATTAACGAGCAATTGCAGTTTATTGAGGGTGAATTAGCTGATATGTAGAGCAGGCCTAATGTACTGGGATTATGCGGAAGCATCACTCCACACAGAAAAAAACAGTGAGAGACTCATAAAAGAACATGGTTTGAGGCAAATGAGAAATCATGAAGACATAGGAGAGAAAGACATGAAAGGGAATCTCAAAGTCAGACGAACCTTATTATGGGTATTTTTAATAAAATAACATTGACAGCTTTCCACACCTGACTGCCTTCTTTAATGTATTAATGACTAATTAGTCACAATGTAACGGAAGTAACAACAGATCTTTTATTCCATATTCTAAGTGAAACGAATTATTGAAAAAGAAAAAAGTTGGGAAAGGACTTTGTTCCATCCATTGGTTTCTTGATTGGATGGAGGGTGATCTGAATGTGAGGTCAACTGTAGGAAATGGATGAGATTTTAGCAGACTAAATGTTTGGAGAAGACTGGCATACATCATCAGAGAGAAGACTGACATTTTATTGGAAAACTGGGTTATGACATTTTGATGAAGAATTACAAGTTCAAAACAAATACAAAAAATTAAACATGTATGGATTAAACATTCATAATAACATCAATAACAGAAAATAGATAAGTGCATTTTTATTTTCTTTTAATACGATCTAAATTGTGTTAATCAAAATGACTGTTAAAAGTTGGTTCTAATTTTATAACCCAATACATCATGAATTCATCACTGTTTTGCAGCATTTGACTCATATATCATTTTTGCACAGGCAGGTCTTGCAGATGGGCTAAAATCACAAGAAAAATGTTTGGCAGAGTGTTTTGATGCAGCTCAGATCACCTCCAGGTGTTTCACTGCCATCCTGTTTCATCTATCAACCAATCTTACACTAATTACAATTTGCAAGTGGCTTGTTGGACTAAATAGGCAGCTTCGAATAACTGGAATAAAGAAAATACCACTCATTGTCTCTCCCTTCTACTTGCACACAAACATACACAAACATCCCCCTCACAAACACATGCACTCTAATGCACATATGTACACCTACATTAATTATGCAATCCCAGATTGCAAGAGTAAAAAAGCAAGAGCATATACAGTTTAGTTTTTATTAACACAGAGAATAAAAAGAGAAAAATAACAAACAAATTGCCAAAACCTCGAATATGCTCCATCGTCGGGCATGTCCAAATTCATTGTTTGAGTATCATCCATTCTAACAAAATGCCTCCATCTGGTCAATATTTGAATGCAGATATCCCAGAATCCTGTGCGTGTGGTTTGCCAGTTGGTTGCAGGAATAAAAATGCTTTCAGACTGAGTGATTGAAACAAATAAATTCGTAGATGACAAGAGTGTTTTTCCCCCCTAGAAAAATCATTACTTAAATTATAAATTACATAGAAAGTGTCAGGATTGGACTGTCTTAGTAGTGTTTTGTTCCCCATGTGCTCCCCGTGACCGACCCTGCGTCTCAATGTGCCTACTTATACTACGCTCTTAAAGTATGTACTCTTTTGGTGAAGAAAAAGTACACACTTTTGAGTGTGTAGTAGAAGAGTAGGCAAGCTTTGGGACATACTATAACATCATACAATTGCGTCTGTCACACCTGTTACATGCACCCTGTCACTGTAAACTTGCCTGTCAATCATCTCGTCTCAGTTAACATCCTCCACATTTCATTTAATTTAACTTTCTACTGTACTGGAGAGAAAAGAAGTAGCTCGTTGATCTGCCAGTCGCGGGTCTTTCATGTGGAGAACTCTGCTAATATTTTCTGCATAATGATGCATTTAAAAGTTAACGACCAAATGGATGTTTATAAAAGTTCACATTGCTGTTGCAGATGAAATATAACACATATAACAATAAATAAATATTTTTACCAGGTTAAATGTTGTTTATTAGTAACTCAAACCCCTTTTTGTAAACCTCTACCTTACCATTGATCGCGGGCATCCACCACATTTGTTGTTTTTCTAATGCGTTTTATTCGTGTTTGTAGTTCTGGACCGAATCCTTCACCAAAGCGCAATGGATTGTGGGCAATTTTAGCCATTAGAGTGTGCACAGATCCGCACTTCAAAAATCGACCTGAAATAGTAGTCTATCCGACTTTTGGCATACTCTTTTCAACATACTATGCTTTGGGACATACTTATTCTAATCTCACATACTATTTAGGATGGATAGTATGAACATTGAGAAGCAGGGCCAGTTTCTCCCTCATGTGCCCTTATTTGGCTGTTCCTGTTCTCCTTGTCTCTTAATCATTCTGTTCAATTGTGTTTCTCCCAATTGACTTGTTAAGTCATGTATTTAGTTCCAGTCTGTGCATTCCTCCTTTGTCGGGTCTACCAGTTGTGTACGTGTGTCTTCCCTTTCAAGTGTGGAGTTACCCTCGTGTGTTGGATTTAATTAAAGGACAGTTTCGTTTATCGTTTTTCGTTTTATTGTGGTTCTTGGAAACAGTTACTTGCTGGACTTCCAGAACAGGCGGAACACACAGCAGATCATCATCACGGACCCCCCTCAGCATACAGCCGGTGAGTAATGTGTCTGGGAAAATCAACGGTTTATACCAAGTGTAGAGGAACAAGACTTATCGATGGCACAAACAGGGAGCGAGACCCACATGCACTCGAGACATCAGATTGTCCCGATTATCTTGTATAGCTGCGGTAGCATCCTCTACCCCAGATACGGCTATGACAAGGCTTGCAAACACTGGTATTCTACCACCCCCTATACATATTGAGAACAGATTTGAATGTGGGTGAAGAAACCCCAAATGTGACTGATCAGTGATCGTATCAGCCAGCAGCTAACATCGCTACTAACAGGCATTACAGACAGCGGCATTCAGTTCAGAGTGCAGCCGAGCCCAGGACCCTGATAGTGGGTGACTCCTTTATCAGAAACATCAGTAGCAGGACTACAACTACATGCTGCCTTCCTCAAGCAACTGTCTCTGATATGAACAAGGAACTTCTGAACATTCTAATGAAGTACAAGACTGCAAATAGGATCATCATCCCTGTGGGGAAGAATGATATTCGGAAAGAGCAGTCAGAACTCCTTAAGAAGGATTTTACTGAACTCCTTGAAAAACTTTGAAGACTTGAAGTTCAGTCGTTCATCAGTGGACCACTCCCAGCAAGGAGAACTAACATGTTTTCATGCAGCTTGGGCTGCAGTCAACTTCATCGACAATTTTGGTTTTTTAGACAACTGTTTAAACTGGATGGCCTCCACCCAAACAAACATGGTGCAAGAGTGCTAAAGGACAATATCTATTTCTCCTTCCATCATCCTTCAGTGTGTACCAAACTACTCAACCTGAATGGCACACATGCACCTGGACAAAGTATGAGTGACCACAGGAGTTCATATAAGCTTCCGAGTCATGATGTGGTTGACACATCCCACAAGGACACTGATAACACCACGCATCCAAAACAACCACTGCTCATGGACAACATGCCGGCTGAGCCCTGTCCACATCTCATCACAGACAGACTGTGATTGTACTACAACAGCTCCAAAACTCAGCACCCAAGGACGACTTTCTGGAAAACAGCCAGGGAAGCCAGGACAACCACTGGAATCACCAAAGCCAGAGCCCTGCTCACCAGACACATTATCTCTCTCTTCAGCATCTACACTTGTATGCTTCTCACAAAAAATTGAGGAACTGGTGTACAGTATGCTGGGACAAAACTCTCCCACTCTATTGCTGCAAGCCCCCAGATGAGCACTGTGCTACGTCTGAACAGATTGCACTGTATTCTATGTATAATAATTTTCTATTCTTAACTGTTTTAATTCATTTTGAACAGAAGTTTAAACTACTGTGAAGTTAAAGAGAGTATGGGCAAAGAAAGACAAGTTTGTTGGTTAATCAGTTGAAAGTAGGACCTCTGAGTTCTATTTGTTTGGTTTATGATGGTCAAAGTAAGTAGGGGGTGAAGTAGTGGAATAGTTAGGGATTTTGGGGGGATTTTCCACTTAGTGGGCTAGAGGTTGAACAAAGCTTGAGAATGATGTTTTTTATGATTATTTTACTTCCTTTTGTGTAAAGCACTTTGAATTCCCATTGTGTATAAAATGTGGCAAAATAAAATGTGACATAAATAAACTTGCCTTGCCTTGATCTTATTAACTTAAACTATTAAAAAGTTTTGGTAATCAAAGTAAAACTGAAATATAAAATGTAAATATTAGACAAAAAATTCTGTTGCCTGAAATAAACTAAAATCACTAACTGAAAACTAAAACTGAAAAAAAAAATAAAAAATGACAAAAGCACATTAAAATTGCAAAACACTAAAAATATAAACATAAAAGGTAATTCAAAATATTAATAAAAACTATAACAGTGTATATACTAAAATAACACTGGTATAAATTATATTACAGTGCCTTAGAAGGCAATCAATATGCTCTGAGTAACTGGTCGACTGGGCAGCGAGGCAGCAAAACTGCCTTCAATTTGACTTCCACTGAAAGAACACTCTGGGCCCAGGTCTACCCATTTTAATTCAATTATCAAGCATAATCATATTATTCATGAATCATTAATCTCCTGCAACTGCCCACAGCTATAGGACAGTGCAGGGAGCATGATGGGAAAGTGAACCTCAGTACTGTCATTCAAAGGAATGGAGCACAACTATAAACATACTGTAGAGTGCTAGATGCTGTCGTGTGTTTCTGGTCTGGGAGGAAGCAGCGCCGTTGTTTGCATCCCTTTAGGCAAACATGTCCACAGTGACTTTAATTAAAAGTGCCCGCTTTAATTTGTGGTGTACAATAAACCGATTACAGCAGTGGTGATTTTATTCCTCAAACCAGTGATCCTCTTAATCTGTCTTGTGAAAAAGAGCTTCACTTGAACACCATCACATGCTTATTACTGGGCTACTTCAAACCCACATCTTTTTATCCCACCTTTTCTCTTCATCTAAAACCGTTGAGGTCACCTTGAGTCTGTTTCTATTTGAAAGTCAAACAGTTGTTTACAGGATTTTGTTTGGGAAGGATTTTTTGCCATTTGGATGTTTAACTAGAGTCCCTGTACTTACTTTCCCTTGTTTTTTTTTAAAATTGTTTTTATTTTTTTTTTCATTTTGCTTGCTTTCTCACTCTCTCTTTCTCTTGCTCTTTCTTTTTGCTTTATCTGGGGAAAAAAAAGAAGAAAAAATTGCCAACGTTTGCACATCTGTATGGAGGAGAAGTTTGGATAAAATCTACTTACACACACACATATGCACATACACACACTCGTGCAAGTGCACACAGACCGTATGAGCATATGCTGGAGGGCAATTTCAGCAGATCCAGCCAGCGTCAGCCCATATTTAAATATAGATTCCTGAGCCATCAGAATCCAGTAAAGCCATATCAAGAGAAATAAATATTGTAGTTTAAAAGTTCAAAGTAATTGGACATATCAGTGATTTATTTGAAACTCTTTTTTACATCCTGAATAAGTAAAGTGACCAGGGCTGTGTTTCCCACAAGTATTGTAACACTGTGTCTACACCGGGCTCGAGCAGCGCGATGTGACACATGAGACAAGTCCAAGTAGGTTATAGAACTATTACCACCAATGGTCTCTACAATCAACTCATCCCCCGATGCTTTTGAGAAACGTGATGCTTCTGATCAAATTTTCAGGGATGAATCAGTGGATTTAGTTCTGATGGAACCAACCAATCTGAATGTACAAACCCGATTCCAAAAAAGTTGGGACACTGTACAAATTGTGAATAAAAACAGAATGCAATGTGGAAGTTTCAAATTTCAATATTTTATTCAGAATACAACATAGATGACATATCAAATGTTTAAACTGAGGAAATGTATCATTTTTAAGTGAAAAATAAGTTGATTTTAAATTTCATGGCATCAACACATCTTTAAAAAGTTGGGACAAGGCCATGTTTACCACTGTGTGGCATCCCCTCTTCTTTTTATAACAGTCTGCAAATGTCTGGGGACTGAGGGGACAAGTTGCTCAAGTTTAGGAATAGGAATGTTGTCCCATTCTTGTCTAATACAGGCTTCTAGTTGCTCAACTGTCTTAGGTCTTCTTTGTCGCATCTTCCTCTTTATGATGCGGCAAATGTTTCTATGGGTGAAAGATCTGGACTGCAGGCTGGCCATTTCAGTACCCGGATTCCTTCTTCTGCGCAGCCATGATGTTGTAATTGATGGAGTATGTGGTCTGGCATTGTCATGTTGGAAAATGCAAGGTCTTCCCTGAAAGAGACGACGTCTGGATGGGAGCATATGTTGTTCTAGAACTTGGATATACCTTTCAGCATTGATGGTGCCTTTCCAGATGTGTAAGCTGCCCATGCCACACGCACTCATGCAACCCCATACTGTACCATCAGAGATGCAGGCTTCTGAACTGAGCGCTGATAACAACTTGGGTTGTCCTTGTCCTCTTTAGTCCGGATGACATGGCATCCCAGTTTTCCAAAAAGAACTTCAAATTTTGATCCGTCCGACCACAGAACAGTTTTCCACTTTGCCACAGTCCATTTTAAATGAGTCTTGGCCCAGAGAAAACGCCTGCGCTTCTGGATCATGTTTAGATATGGCTTCTTTTCTGACCTATAGAGTTATAGCCGGCAACGGCGAATGGCACGGTGTATTGTGTTCACCGACAATGTTTTCTGGAAGTATTCCTGAGCCCATGTTGTGATTTCCATTACAGTAGCATTCCTGTATGTGATGCAGGGCCGTCAAAGGGCCAGAAGATCACGGGCATCCATTATGGTTTTCCGGCCTTGACCCAGAGATTGTTCCAGATTCTCTGACTCTTTGGATGATATTATGCACTGTAGATGATGAGAACTTCAATCTCTTTGCAATTTTTCTCTGAGAAACTCCTTTCTGATAATGCTCCACTATTTTTCGCCGCAGCATTGGGGGAATTGGTGATGCTCTGCCCATCTTGACTTCTGAGAGACACTGCCACTCTGAGAGGCTCTTTTTATACCCAATCATGTTGCCAATTGACCTAATAAGCTGCAAATTGGTCCTCCAGCTGTTCCTTATATGTACATTTAACTTTTCCGGCCTCTTATTGCTACCTGTCCCAACTTTTTTGGAATGTGTAGCTCTCATGAAATCCAAAATGAGCCAATATCTGGCATGACATTTCAAAATGTCTCACTTTTAACATTTGATATGTTATCTATATTATATTGTGAATAAAATATAAGTTGATGAGATTTGTAGATTATTCCATTCATTTTTTATTCACAATTTGTACAGTGTCCCAACTTTTTTGGAATCGGATTTGTAAATGAACTGAGTTCAGTTGGATCACTGAGCCACTAACTACATTTACACTACCATTTTAAAGTTTGATAGGTAAGATATTTTTGAAAGAAGTCTCTTACGCTCATCCAGGTTGCATTTATTTGATCAAGTGAACTATAGGGGTGACCCCGAATAGTCTAAGATTCGATAGAAGGAGTCTGATTCGACTACCAATCTCACAGTCGAATATCCGCAGAGTTGTTATGATCATGCCATTTTGGCTATATGGGGGTGATCAAATGTCTGATTTCACATAGAACTACTGGTTTTCTCCCAATCAGTTAATATACAGCCAATTAAAATAATGCTGTAAATAAGAATCGTAAAAGAAAGAAGCTTCAAATAAATATTTTAGATTTAAGTTTCACTTTCTATAGTCCGTGACCTACAGAGGAGCATCTTGGCGGCAGGGATTTATAACATTAACAAGACTCAAACTGACACAAACAAAAAAGTGTGAAAGACTGGATTTTTTCAATCAGGTAGGGTACAAGTGATTTCAAAACATTTCAGCCTGTTTATATATATATACTGTATATATATTATTTATCTTGTATAAGATGCATTTGGTTGAGTTGCGCTGAAAACATTTCAGCCTGTTTATATATATATATGGTGATTATCCCTTTGCAACCATTTTAATTAACAGATGAAATAGATCCAAGTGCAGTATGTTTATTGGGGCAATCCAAATATCATAAACTTAGCCAGGCAATGGTCAAAATCCAGGTAATCAGTCCAAAACAAGAAACACGAACACAGCAAGGAAACACGAAACCAGGGTGACATTAAACAAGGACTCCGTAACAATGACAGAAACAACCAGGGTATATAAAGACAGGTGCAAACAAGGTAAGTGGTGACAGCTGAATACAATGAACAGTGATGAGCAGCTAAGGCTAGTGGGCAATGAAGTTCTGACGAAGGTGACAATAAGGGGAAGTGAGACCTCTAGTGGCCACCCAGGGAGACACAGAACAGACACCGTGACACTACCCCCCCCTCTAAGGAGCAGCTTCCAGATGCTCCTCAGAACCAAATAAACACAAAACAAAGAGACCAGGAGGGAGGTGGACTGGTGGAGGCAGAACAGGGGGAGGGATGGCGGGCCAGGCCCGTGTAGGGGAACTGGGACCGGCAGCGATGGCTCCCCTGGTAGCCCAGGTGGCTTGGTCAGATCAGGGGGCCATGGTGGACCCGAAAGTTCAGGGGACCACGAGGGACCAGGCAGTTCAGGTGGCCATGGTGGACCCGAAAGTTCCGGGGACCACGAGGGACCCGGCAGTTCAGGTGGCCATGGTGGACCCGAAAGTTCAGGGGACCACGAGGGACCAGGCAGTTCAGGTGGCCACGGTGGACCCGAAAGTTCAGGGGACCACGAGGGGCCAGGCAGTTCAGGTGGCCACGGTGGATCAGTCCATTCTCATTGTGCAGACGGCCAGGGAGGAATTCGCCATTTGAGTGGCCCGAATGGAACCTGCCAATCGGGGAGCCAGTAAGGAGCAGGCTGTGGCGATGGCCAGGTCACGGCATTGGGAACGGCATCGGGAACGGCCTCAGACAAGGGCACCGCCTCGGGAACGGCCTTGGACACGGGTCTCGCCTCCGGAACCATCTCGGGCCCCGCATCGGCCTCCGGAACAGCATCGGGCACCGCCTCGGGAATGGCCTCAGGAACGGCATCGGACAAGGACACCGCCTCGACCTCCAGAACGGCATCGGGCACCGCCTTGACCTCCAGAACAGCCTCAGTCTCGGGCATTACATCGGGAACCGTCTCTGGCACCGTCTCTGGCACCGCATCGGGCACCGCCTCGGCATCGGGCACCGCCTCGGCCTCGGGCACCGCCTCGGCATCGGGCACCACCTCGGCAACGGGCACCGCCTCGGGCACCGCCTCGGCATCGGGCACCGCCTCGGCATCGGGCACTGCCTCGGCATCGGACATTGCATCGGGAACCGCCTCGGCCACCGCATCAGGCACCGCCTCGGGCACCGCCTCGGCATCGGGCACCACCTCGGCATCGGACATTGCATCAGGAACCACCTCGGCCACCGCATCAGGCACCGCCTCGGCATCGGGCACCGCCTCGGGCACCGCCTCGGCAACGGGCACCGCCTCGGCATCGGGCACCGCCTCGGCATCGGACATTGCATCGGGAACCGCCTCGGCCACCGCATCAGGCACCGCCTCGGGCACCGCCTCGGCATCGGACATTGCATCGGGAACCACCTCGGCCACCGCATCAGGCACCGCATCGGCATCGGGCACCGCCTCGGGCACCGCCTCGGCATCGGGGCACCGCCTCGGCAACGGGCACCGCCTCGCATCGGACATTGCATCGGGAACCGCCTCGGGCACCGCCTCGGCATCGGGCACCGCCTCGGCATCGGACACAGCCTCGGGCACCGCCTCGGCCTCCAGAACCACCTCGAGCCCCGCCTCGGGAACCTCGGGCACGTCCCCCTGGACGACAGCGGCCTGCTCGGGAACGTTCTCCCGGACGGCAGCGGCCCGCTCGGGAACATCCTCCTGGACGGCAGCAGCCCGCTCGGGAACGTCCTCCTGGACGGCAGCGGCCCGCTCGGGAACGTCCTCCTGGACGGCAGCGGCCCGCTCGGGAACGTCCTCCTGGACGACAGCGGCCCGCTCGGGAACCTCCTCCTGGACGACAGCGGCCCGCTCGGGAACGTCCTCCTGGACGGCAGCGGCCTGCTCGGGAATGTCCTCCGGGCTTTGAGGAACGGCTGACGCCTGTCTCCTCCTCCTGCGGCCTCTATGATGGCGTGCCGGTGGCTCCTTGACGGAAGACTCAGGCGTTGAGTAAACCATCTTGTCTGCCAACACAGGTGTAGATTCGACCATCCTGTGCAGTGGTGCTGGGCTGGCGGTCATCTCGTGCTGTGGTGCTGGGCTGGCGGCCATCTTGTGCTGTGGCGCTGGGCTGGCGGCCCTCTTGTGCTGTGGTGCTGAACTGGTGGCCATCTCGCTCATTGGCGCTGGCTCAGCGGCCGTGATGTAAAACACTCCTGGGACACTCTGGGATCTGGCGCATCCTGGAAAAGTAGCTTAATACTGTCTCCGCGGCCATCTTGGGCTGTGGCGCAGGGCTGGCGGCCATCTTGTGCTGTGGCGCTGGGCTGGCGGCCATCTTGTGCTGTGGCGCTGGGCTGGCAGCCATCTTGTGCTGTGGCGCTGGGCTGGCGGCCATCTTGTGCTGTGGCGCTGGGCTGGCGGCCATCTTGTCTGGAGACTCAAGTGTGGTTGATGTATCCCACTGAGCCCGATGGCACAGGTAACGGGTAAACCCCCAAAAGTCTAGGATCTCCAGCCCCTTCATCTCCCATTGAGGTAAAGGGTCACCCAGACAATTGTTAAAAAAAGTCCTTCAGTGCTGCATCATTATAACCCAACCCGACCGCCATGGTCCAAAACAATTGCGCCAGGCCACCCACCTCACTCCCCCTTTGACGAAGGGTGGTTAAGTTCCGGAGTCTCCCCCTCCGTTCCTCCACGGTGGCTGGGGAACGGATTCGAAATCCCACACCGCTGGATCTAGGCCTGACGGCCTCCTTCCTGCCTCGTGGCACTGGCTCTGCGGCCATCGTGGGCAGTGGTGCCACCATGGCGGACTTGCGCTTCCTCTCCCCTCTCCGTCCGCCATGGTGAGACAGTGGCACTGATCCGTCCCCCACGAGCCCAGGGTCGAAGGGAAGCCACGGTTGAGAGCGATGTTGCACCTCCTCTCGACCATTCCCTCCTTGGCGACCTCCCCTGGTTCCCCGGAAGACCACCAGGCGAGTTCCCTCAAACCTGCTCCTCTCCCGCTCTGTGGCTGGGGGAGAATCCTCGAAAAACATATCGCTGGATCTAGGTTGTGACGGAGTCCTTCTGTCACGACACGCACACAAAAAGGTAGATCCAAGTGCAGTATGTTTATTGGGGCAATCCAAATATCATAAACTTAGCCAGGCAATGGTCAAAATCCAGGTAATCAGTCCAAAACAAGAAACACGAACACAGCAAGGAAACACGAAACCAGGGTGACATTAAACAAGGACTCCGTAACAATGACAGAAACAACCAGGGTATATAAAGACAGGTGCAAACAAGGTAAGTGGTGACAGCTGAATACAATGAACAGTGATGAGCAGCTAAGGCTAGTGGGCAATGAAGTTCTGACGAAGGTGACAATAAGGGGAAGTGAGACCTCTAGTGGCCACCCAGGGAGACACAGAACAGACACCGTGACATTTATGACAATAAGGGGAAGTGAGACCTCTAGTGGCCACCCAGGGAGACACAGAACAGACACCGTGACATTTCTAAGTGCTATGAGAACACTATTATAATAAAAACGCTGTAAAATTTTTAGAGGTTATTTGCCGTGTTTTCTGCACGTTGCTGCGTGAAGAAAACGTCCACAAAAGGAGTTCATTCAGACCCACGCACACGTTCACGTGCATTCGGGGCATTTTGTGCAGATAGCCTATAAGTCGTAATATTGGCGTTATGTTGCATAAATAACGTTGCGTATTCTATATTAGATAGATGATGAGTTAAATCCCACTGATTAAAAACATGCCTCATTCTACTGGTCACCTTCAGCACGCGCAGCTCAAAACAGAAACATGCAGGACATTACTAACTACTGTCATTTACTGTACATAACACCGTAATGAGAGCACTATTGTAAAAAATGTTGTGAATTCTTAGGGTTTTGCTGACGTTTAATGTTAACAATCTTTTAATCAAAACATAAAACATTATTTACCCCATTTTTATCTGTGAGGTGTCCGTTACATATTTTCCCTGTGTGTTAACATAATTATGACTGTTAAATGTCTTACTTGACTTTTGTTAATGTATTTTGCCCCGCCCTCAAAACATGTGATTTGACTATCAGTTGAATATCGGCAAGATTCGAAAATTCCGATTCAACTATGAAAATCCTTAGTCAGGGACACCCCTAGTGAACTATTATTACAACTAAGAGATAACAGTATTTAACTGTACTTTAATATAGTTTTAAATGTAATTTATTCTTGTGATGGAAAAGCTGAATCTTCAGCATTATTACTCCAGTCTTCAGTGTCACACGATCCTTCAGAAATCATCCTAATATGATGATATGCTGCTCAAGAAATAGTTCTTAGTAATATCAATGTAAAAAAAAAAAAAAAAAATTTTTTTTTTTTTTTTTTTTTTTAGTGGAAACCATTATACATTTTTTCAGGACTATTTGATGAATAGAAAGAGTATTAATTTCTTCTGATCCCAAACTTTAGAAAGAAAGTATTCATATGTAGTTATAATCAAGCTAAAGGCTGGAATACACTACAGCTACTACAACTTTTAAATTCTAAACAGATTTTTAAAACACTAGGCATCATACACCTAGGCTGATAATACACTGGGCAGCTTGCTGGGCCATCATACACTAAACAACTGAGGATCGTACATAGCAGACTTTAAGTTGTTCTGATCACAACAAACTCATGCAAAAATGTGTGCTTTGTTGCTAGTAGACGCATGACAAATGAAAACAATATGTGTTCTAAAATTGGCTGAAAATATCATGTTTGATATCCTCCGACTGGATGGAATCAGGCTGATGATACACTGGGCAACTTTTTGAACAATGTTGCTGTCAACGACCAACCAGGTGAGACACAGGGCCCATGACTGATCTAAAGTATCAAGATAGAAATGTGTTACCCATTCCCATTTTCTATGGAATCTGTCAACTCAAATCTGCTCTGACTTTCAACAACTAGCATCAACTTGTCCAGACAGTAAATCAGAGGAAAATCAAGGCAAAAGTCATGTAGTGTATTTCAGCCTTTAGACCAACTAAAACCCAACTTTTAAAGTGCATGTAAACAAACATATTGAAAGTGCTAATAACACTTCTGTTTTGTGGTGGCAGCCGCAGCACTCAATGTGTGTTTGTTTAGTGTGTGGCCCACCTACTGGCAACTTGCCGCGCTCTGGGATCTATTTTAAAGTCTATACACATTTCATATATGTATAAGGTACTGCTAGGGAAGAAAGTGTAAGTATAACAGGTCTTTTGTTCAGCAGAGGTCATGTGTATTGACCAAAAGGTATCTGGGAGAGCAAGTTCTGACCTGCCATAGCAGAGCATATGCACCAGACTGTTTGAGATGGCATTGAGCGCTTGAGAACAGCTTTTCCAAGTCTGTGTAATTCATTCGTGCCTCCTTTTTTAGATTTGTATACTTGTCATAAACTTGTATCACTCCCAGTATTCGCTTAATTGATTCTTTGAACGGTGTTCGGCGGCACTCTGACTGCCTGGTTAATATGTATGCTGTGGGCTCAACCAGGCATGGTTAGCAAAAGACGGATGTTGCATAGCATATGAGTGGGTAATTGGAAGACAGGTGTGTGTGTGTGTGTGTGTGTGTGAGACTAACCGTCTGTTTGATATCAGGAATGCCAATTCGAAAGACCATCATAGCTATGTGTGTGTCGTCAGGTGCGTTGCTTGAGCTTCGCTCTCGTAGCTTCCGCTGCTGTTGCGGCTGCTGCTGATTAGCCGGCGCTTGGTGGGTGGGTCCAGTGTTGGACGAATACGGGTTGGCTGTGTGGCCCGGGTTGCCAGCTCGTAGCGGTCTGTCTCCTGGAAGTCGTCCAGCCATTGTGCCTTTTTGCCTGTGCCCCTCTTCCCTGCCTCCTCTCAAACGCCTTGGACCTCGCCTGATGTCATCTTCGTCGTCCACGTCCTCTTCATCATCCAACTCCAGCTCTCCGTTCTCCTCCTCGCCTTCCTCGTCCACGCAGTCATCATCCATTTCCTCTTCCTCCTCCTCCTCCTCTTCTTCTTCCTCTTCTGCCCCTGGATAAAGGTGTTGACTGTTTCCCAGCATCCTTTGCTGCTCCTCGTCGCTGGAGAGGGGGCTGAGCGGCATCGTCATGGCGACAGGGAGAGTGGCACCAGCGGCAACGGCATCATCCCCAGAGACACACTGTGAAAAGAGAAGAGGAGTGTAAGCATGAGAAATAGCGAGAGGTGGATGATGAGAGGAGGAGAGAGCAGACTGAGAGAACAGAAGTAGGAGTTCGAGAGAATATAAAAGAACAAACAATCCCACATTGCTCCATCACTCAGCAGCTCGCACCAAGTCGCAGCAGGCCGTACATGCAAGACGTGTTCGTGCATTTGTGCCATTTTTAAATGTACACTAGAGCAATATCTTTGATAGTCACAATGTGTCTCGCTGGTTTTCAAGCGTCTCACACCACAAGCATTATGTTTGAGACTCAGTGGAATGGAAATGAATCAAGATTAGCTTCTCTTAACTTGACACAGTGTCTCGATAACATGGCGCTTATAGCATCGGACTTCATTGAGCCATGTTGCAGTGGTTAAATACGTCCACTATTAGCTTCTCTTAACTTGACACAGTGTCTCGATAACATGGCGCTTATAGCATCATTGTTCTCCCCAAAAGAAATTTTATCACCATCATCATCATCCTGTGCGCCACCTTTACAGTTCACTCCAGCTAAAAAAAATATATACTTTAAGTAACGCATTTAAAACCAGAAAAAAAAAAAAAACACTGGCATTAATTATATAGAAATTACTTAGAATTCGAATTATATAGAAAAACTTTATATTTCTGATTTTATGACTTAAATATTGTATTACTTTTTTACAATTATATCCAGGCATCGGACTTCATTGAGCCATGTTGCAGTGGTTAAATACGTCCACTAACTGGTTTGTTTTAAATCTTGCACTCATGTGTGGTGTGTGTGTGTGTGTGTGTGTATGCCTTGCAAAAGTATTCATACCCCTTAATTTTTTTTCACATTTTGTTATGTTGCTGTCTTATGTTATACTGCTTTAAATTACTTTTTTTCCGCATTAATCTACACTCCATACACCATAAAGGCAAAGCAAAAAGCAGGTTTTGATACTGCTTTTTTCGTTTCTTTGCAATTTATTAAAAAATAAAAAACTTAAATGATTCCATTTAAGTATTCATGCCCTTATCTGGGACACTTATAATTTAGTTCAGGAGCATTAATATTGCTTGTAGATGTTACTACACTTCTACTTACTACACTACTGAATGGGTATGATTTGAGAAGGCACCCACATCTTAATAAAAAGTCTAACAACTGAAAATGCATACCAGAGCAAAAACAAAGCCCTGAGGTCCAAAAAAAAATAGAAATAAATAAACTGCCTGTAGAGCTCAGAGAGCTTGTTTCAAGCCAGTTTCAAGCATCTTGTTTAAAGGAAACTAGCTCTGCTCATCACCTGCAGAGTAGCATCCCAAAAGTTAAAGTGTGCTGGTAGCAGCCTCATGCTGTGGGGCTGTTTTTCAGCAGGGGGGTCTGAGGGACTCTTCAGAGTAAAAGAAAAGCGCATTGCATCAAAATATTGAGACAGCCTTAATGAAAAGCTAGTCCAGAGCATTTAGAGCCTCAAGCATTAATGGTGGGTTAGTGAAGAGTATTTGAATGTCCATGTGTGGCCCAGCCACAGCCTGGGATTAAACCCGATCAAATATTTTTGGAGAAACCTGAAAATGTGCATCTGCCCCCATCCAACCTGACAGAGCTTGAGAGGTGAAGAGATGAGGAGAAGAATGACAGATAATTGCCAAATGCTGATGAGCAAAGCTTTTCACATCATACCTAAAAAGACTTAAGGCTGTTAATGTGCTTCAGCTAGGTACCGAGTTAAGGGTTTGAATACTTATGCAATGTACTTATTTCAGTTTTTTTTTATTTTTTTTTTATTAAATTTACATTCTGTTTTTAGCTTTGCCATTAAGGTGTATTGAGTGTAGATTGATGTGGAATAAAAAAGTAATTTAAAGCAGTTTAACATAAGGCAGCACATACTAAATACTTTCAAAAAGGCACTGTAAATATAATCATATATGGCTTAAATATTATATATATATATTAAACATGAAAGTGAATCATGACGCACTATCATTATATTGATTTCACCAAACTGGATATTCATTAAATAATCTTATTTTGTGTTCAGATAAAAAAAAAGTCATATAGTATTTACATTTTTGGCAAACTATTCCTTTAAGAACAGATCAAATTGTCAAGACATCAGCATTATGTTCCAATTCCACTGCACAAGTCTAGCTAGTTATGAATGCAAGAAGAGTCTCCGTGGGAATGGCCCCGCGGCAAGAAGCCAATTCTCATTCACAGATTACCACCTACCCCTCATGTCCCACTTGCCCTTATGCAAAACAAAACACACTATGACGAGAGAGAACTGTCATGTACAGACACTCATGCACTGCTTGTATTACAGTAGAAAGAAGATGTTTGGCTTCTACCGGCTCTGTCTCTACACACACAAACTCGTGCACCTCTTGTATTACAACACAGACAGGACTCTTGCCACCGTCCCTGTTCGTACACATGCCGCAAACAGCACTCAACACAGTGTTGTAACTTCTCATATGTCCCAGATCAGTAACAAAAACCACTGTAGCCCAGCACTCTAAGGCACTGAGTGTCTCTCCTTTAAATAGACCTCTTCAAAATAGGATCACTGTGTTTAGCAGAGGGAACAAAATACTGCTCTGTAGTGCCACTCACACCCAGCTGCTGTGTGGCTCAGATGCTGCACCCACACGTTAGATGTGGAGGATATCTTATGACAGTGTGTCTTGTTCTGGTGCCAATCAGATGTCGTATCCGAAAGTATTCACTTATTACCCATAAAATCAAATCTCTCACTCCATACACAAAACCCTAGAGCAGGGGTTTTCAAACTTTTTGATGCCAAAACCACTCATATGATTATCCCTGATGTGATGTGATATGAAGCAATTTTTATTACAATTTTATAAAAAATAAATAAATAAATGTAAAAAATCCAGAGAGCATTTCAACAAATTTGCATACAGTTTTGTGAAAGGAAAACACATATTTTCTTGTTTTCTTGTTAAAAAAAAAAAAAACAATTTTATCTCATTATGTAATGTCTTGAGGGAAAGCAGAATAAAAATAGTGAATTGCTATTTTAGTGATCAAATTTACTAAATATGTCAGTTAAAAATTCAAAATCATTGCATTTAATACATTTCATTAATATCTTAATTGCACGTTAACTTTCACAGCCACAAAAATACATTCTGCAATTTTTTTCTCTCTAAAATTTTCACAGACCCCCAGGATGCCCTCGTGGCACCCTGGGCTACCCAGAACCATCTTGAAAACCTCTGCCATAGATATACTACTCTAATACCTGAGATCACTAGTTTTGCATCTTTCTACTTTAATATAATTACCAGCAATTATCAACAAGTTTCTTTTTTATTTCTCATTTATGCCATATATTGTACAGCAGGTTCCCAATTGCCCATGTCTGCCATCACCTTAACTGAGTTTTCATTATAGACATTAGTGTGTTTTACCCCAGCGAGATAGGAAGCAATTGGAGCACTGAACAAGACATCATTGCTTGACCGCCACCAGGGTTATTGACTCTGTACTGGAGGGCAGCTGGTGTTAATGTCTCTGCAGACACTTAATTCAGAAGCAGTTCCTGAGGGTACTGCAACATAATTCATTTGTTTCAGATGTCCATATCCTCAGCACAGAAGCAAACTATTCAAAACAATAGGAAAATAGCCCTAGAACATCTTAGCTGCATGAAGAATTTCAGTCATTCAATTAAAAAACACTGTGTTGTGTATACAGAGAACGGCGCTATCATAGTTGACAATGTGCCAAATACAATTACACCCAATTTGCATCTTCAGCAAAGCACGCAAATCATAATAGCTGTGAGCCTGTGGATTTGTTGTGAAGTGCACCACAGAGAGTCAGGGAGACAGCTAGGCTTCCTGAAAGAGTATCTTAGTACTGGCTTAAGGACTTCCCTTCAAGTTCAGTGCAATACTCTGACCCTCAGGTTGTTGATCATCAGTCATTTAAAGCTTAAATGTGTTTATGAACAGAGAAGTCGACTCGTCTGTGTGCACTACAATTACAACACAGATTGCCTTTTATTTTCTCAGAGGTTCATGTGTGCTTATGCATGAGCATGATTCAATTTGCTGAGCGTGAATGAGTTTTATGCTATTTATGTAGTCTGAAAAGGCACTTGCAATGCAAAGTGGCATTATCTGAAGCAGTGTATACCCTTTAGTCGTTGTTAAGACCAACAGCACGCTTGCGTGATATTTTTTACACTGTATCCACCTTATTTTTTAACGTGGAAAGTAAGTTAAAAAGTAAAGTTACGAGAAGAATAACAGGGTGCAGTTAACGGTTTTAAAACTGTTTGCACTACAAACCAGTGTGTTCATAACTAAGATAATACAACCCTCTACGGACACCTTGGAAATTGAATCGCCATTGGCTAGTAAATTTTTTAGATTACTCGCCAGACTGATATAACATATATTAATGTGTGTGTTATATGATAAGTATTATTTAATGATAGAACTTTAGTTTTTAGAATAAAAACCATGTATGAATGCATATTAGTCATTTTAACTGAACTTCGGACTGGTGGTGCTGCTTTTTTGGTCATTCAGTGTTTCTGTTTAAAATAAAAAAAGAGGGAAAAAACTACCAATAATACTGATAATATAATGATATTAATAATAAAAATAATAATACTTAGAATTCTACTAATAAGAACAATATAAAAATGTACTAAGGATTAACAAGCTGCTGGATTCACGAATATTAATCAGGTTGTGTTTGTTCGCTCGAATTGATTTGATGAAATCAACACAGGGACGAGAACAGATGAGTGCCAGCCAATGAGATTGTTGTTTGCGCATTAGTTTTGCCCACTACCAGAAAACCAGGGAGTTCTTAAAAGCTGAAGAATTCCAAAGGATCTCCATTATTTTGACAGGAAAATACAACAAAGAATATCGTTTACATGTAGCGCATCAATACTGCATGGTATGCAAGACTCTCTCGCTCTCTTTCTCTTTGTGTGTGTGTGTGAGACAAAGTGACAAAGTCAAATACAGGTGCGCTGCGCATCCATTCAGATGAACTGAGAAACAGCACAGATCGCTTAACAGAGAGAGAAATTCTGAAGCGCTCAGTCAGCGTTTTCGACGAGTAAAATATATCTGTGCTAATCTTATACTTAGCGTCCAACTCACTGTAAAATCTGAGAATTTATTAGCCAGTGGCTATCACATCTGAATATTTGGGTCGAACTGTTCTGGAACAGTGTTGAAATACAACTTAACCACTGATTTCTAGTGTCCTCTCTTGGAAAACCAAACAAAGTAGTTTGTCTTTCACAATGAAACACACAGCATCTCCACGACATGGCGGTGGCAGCAACAATACTACAGTGAGAATAAAAGTTATGCATTCTTTCTTTGCGTGAACAATTGGGTGGTGTTATGCAAATCTTCCCACACTTGCGTGTAGACATGCGGGGGGCGTGTTTAAACGAGGCGTTTTAGAAGGGTGTGGATAAGTCTTAACTTTTATAAAGAATATCTCTTTAGTTTTGAGACTTTAGTCTGCAACTTTAGGGATCTTATCTATTCACAAACAGCTTGTAACACTCCAAAGAGAAAGGAAAACTTGAAATTGCATCAGATGACCCCTTTAATATAATATAAGAAATTAATGTTGTGTGACTTACATTTACACATAGTGTTGGAAATTAAATTTTTGCTCCGCCAACGAAAATATTTCCAACATAACGTTGTTTTAAAAAAACTGCTTAATATCTTTGTGGAAATAAAACCAGGCTTGTGGAGACAAGAAACATCTTTCAAAAACATATTAAAAAATCTTATGTTTCCAAACTTTTGACGGTTAAGTATATTCAAAAAGCATGATGCAGCGCTACGCCAGTTGGTTGCGACAAGTCAATAGACCTTTTTTACATTACCGTGTTTCTCACCAGAAGTCATCATAGTTGGGTAAACTTTCGAGAGCAGTGAATGGGAATACATTTTTTGCATAGCCATTTGCTGAAATAGCAAAAGAAAAACTTCATGATAATGTTTTCATGACTTAAAAAAAAAAACCCAGAGAACAGAGAATGATATCAAATTTACCATCATGCCCATAGATGCTGTATAGAAATACCCTCACTTTAGCGTTAATAATTCACATACATTTAAAAAAAAATTAAAATATAGAAAAACTTTGGAGGATTTACAATGCTGATGACCATTAAAACTCATCACTTGTGAAAAGGGTCCGTTATGAGTAGCTGATTCATTCATAACAGCAATTTATATATATTGTGCTAATATCTTGGTGCTAATCTCAAACATGTTTGCATAAACTTAAGTCTGCTTTAAAGAAATCGTGTTAAAGCCGTCAATAAGATAATTCATGGACAATTTTGCGATGTGTGGGATTCGTTTATGCCAATGCGATTGGTTTATGCAGCACTGACTTTCAAAATTGATATAGATGCAAAGGTTGACATCTCCTTTTTAATTAGAGCAATCACATCCCCACCACAGACTGGGCAAGTAAAGATGTGTTTACAGTGAATGGTGACTGCATCAAACACAGAATACAAGAGAAGAGCTATGCAACAGGGCGTTTGATGCACAATGACCAGCCTGACCAGATCTGACAATGAGTGAGGGACAGAAAGAGGAGGAACAGTGATAAGTAATGGGGAAAATATGGATAACACCAGAGGGATGAAAAAAGAAAATATGTGATGGGAACATTAAAGGGCTGTAAAAGAAATAATATGGCTGTCAGAGAAAATAAATGACAATGGCTGAGAGAAGTGGAGTGGGAAGAGAGGGTAATATGAAGAGATACAATAAATGAAGCACAAAGCCCTCTTATTTACAACCAAAGATCAAACTTACGCCCCTTTGGCAAGCTCTGTGAAATTGTGCTGTCATACAAACCTCATTTATTTGCTTTATCATTACAGGCACCCTAAAACCATGAAACACAGCCACAGATGGTGTGCAATTTAGGCAGGAAACACTGACCATATTCCATAATAAGTCCCTGTTCAATAGAGCAATGAAACAGACAAAATTAACATGATTTAGGGAGTATTGACAGTACAGACAGTAACTAACAGAGGAGGCTGGAAAGAGAAAGAGGAGAAACAAACAGGAACATTCAGCTGAGGTAGAGGCAGCTGGCAGAAACTGAAAAGCATATGGATAAGGACAAAATGAAAGAGTACAAAAAAATAACACTGGCTGAAGAACAAAGTATATTTTTTTTTCCTGGTGACTAATCACAGATGAGGGGGATTGGAGATGAGGGGGAAGCGGGAGGGAGCTGACTCCGAGATAGAGGGCAAAACGAGAAGGGTGGTGAGAGCTGGGGTGAGAGACAGAAATTGAGGAAGACCAGGACGGTGATGGAGAGGGATTAGTCTCAGCAGGTTCTGGTTCCAGGGAAGAGGAACTCGGGCACAGCGGGTAAAGAGAAATGTGAATTGAACGGATAGATTAAAAAACAGAAAACTGAGGAGCTGAGCTCACATGTGCAGGCCCGTAGCCTGTGGTCCGGACAACAGTAAATTTCTCATGTTCAAAAATAAAATTTGTTCTCTGAATGACTAATTTGCTGTTAAACTCTTCATATGAATGTCTGCATGACATGTATAATTCAGTTTAGACAGTTTGCAAGAATGTTTAGTGTCCGTGGAATGAAAATGATCACTGAGAGACGCTGGCGGAGTGAACAAGGCTTGAGAGAGTTGTGAGTGAGGGCGCTGGTGCAGCCTCCGTGTTGCCAGATCCAGCTATTATAAGCATTTTTTTTACTTGTCTTTTCCACTTAATTTAACACTTTAGAACGTTAATAAAGTAGGAAGTTGCAGTTTAGAGTCAACGATGTCTATATCTTATCTTATTTGCAAAAGATTGGAAATAATTTTGGTTTATTTATTTTTTGTTTTTTTTGTTTGTTTTAGTAGTGATATCTGGCAACATTGCGCCAGCACTTAAACTGACAGCAATCAAAAAAGCCCATGGACAGGTTTTTGCTGACAGGGTACGACATTCAGTAAGAGAAATGCATGATATTATCTGTCATAAACGTTATCAGTGCTGTCAAAAACAGTATCATTTAACACTAGTACACACAGATCTGTAGAACAAGTAGGTTACAGAATGAAATGAAATACTTAAAAACTAGCCATGAAGAAGTCTATGTCATTCAGTTAAATTTTGATTTTAATTTTAATCATGCTATAGACTTTCATAAGAGCACTAGACAACGTTATTGTAGTTATGTATTGTTGCCTGAATAATAAAACACTGATAAAATTATCCACCCTTAAATATAGTATTAACAAATTTTAATGCAATAAGTAGGGAATGATTTAAAAATAATCATCCCTCCAAAACAGAGAAAACATCTTTCACAAACATCTACATGTCTTTATAAGTGTTTATTATAGTGTATATAATAAGTTGTATTTGCAGGGGTTATTATAAAACAATTCTTTAACACCAATCCCCCAACCCCCACCCACCCCCAGACCTCACTGATTTCCAAAGCCGGGCTACGGCCATGCACATGTGGGAAGAGGTGCGTGATGGCAGGGAAAATGTGAGAGAGTTAAAATAGAGAGAATTAGGAGCAAAAAAAGAGCTAAAGAAACCTTAAAGTTAATATTATTTTTTTTTAAATCAGAATACTGTTATCATTTTTTACTCAAACTCATGTTGCTTCAGACATCTATGACTTTCTTTTCTTCAAAATGAGATGATTTAAAAACTGTTCATGCTGGTCTTTTACTGAAAAAATGCAGAGAAGCTCCAAAACTGACAAAAATGGTTGTTTAAAAATTATAAATATAATTCAGACAACTCTTGTGCTATTTCAAGTCTTTTAAAGCTATATACTGTATCCTGATATGTTTGTTTGGAGAGCAGACCAGAATTAAATCTTTATTCATGAATAAATTTGACATTCCATGCAGCTTGCATCTACCCTGCAGTTATATCCAGAAGAGGCATAATACAAACATTACTATAATAGAAATACAATAATATATATTATGGTCTTTTTCATTGCTTGACAACACCTGGTTACTATGAACACAACAATGGTTTTATAGGTAAAGAGTTTTTTCATTTTTGAGTGAATTTTTCTTTTAAAGTTGCGATGAAACAAAAGTAGCCACAGATCTTTTATTCCATATTGTGACATACAGACTCTGAATGAGACGGATTATCAAAAATAGACAAAAATGTAAAGCAGGAACTTGGTTCTATGAATCAGTGGTTAATTGGATTTCGAGTTGTGGGCATTGCACCTAAATGAATGTGAGCTTGTGGAGGACTGTAAGAAAGAGGTGGGGTTTGAGTGGACTTGAGTTTGAGTAAAGTGTCATTTCACAAGAAGATCGAGTTATGACTAAAAATTTAAATGTCAAAATAAAAACATATGCAGGGATGATTTGTTCACAATAACATTTATAACATGAATTTACAAAATAGGTTGGATTTTCATTTAATACAAACTAATTTATACATTAATCATCTTTGTAAAATATGCTGCATGGGTTTGGAGTGACGTGGAGGTGTGTAAGTAGATTTTTTGTGATTTTTTTCCCTTAAGGTCATAGTTAGACAGGACATGAAGGATGTCAGAGCAAACAATGAACTGAGCATATCTCAATTAATCATCAGCAAAGGGGGAGAGATGAATCAGGACAAAGGAAGTGATTGATGCCCTCTGTAGGGCAAGAAAGAAACATGAAAAGATAACGAGTGCAAGATAACAGTATCTCTCCCCATCTCTTTCTCTTTCGTTATCCTCCCATGGGTCCCTTCCCTCATTTACCTCTGTCCAAGCAAACTTGCACTTTCGTGTTTCTACAAAATTTTAATGAGCTTCAAGGTTACGGTGCCTGTTGAGCGATTACTCAGTATCAAGGTTTCTGAAGTTTGATGTGGCACCTCAGGTTGCATCACATTGTGTAGTGTTAAGTATGTTTACAGACCAGTCTTGACTTGTCCTGTTATTTTGAGTTTGTTTGCCTTTCAGTTTTGATCGCTGAATGTGATCCAGTCAGGGTTGTGAATTTTTTCCACATGCTGTGGAAAAAAAGCTATTACATTTTATCAGCGGGGTTTTTAATACAGAGATCCTATGAAAATGTTAAATATTTTACATCTACAATAAAAAGTACTGTTTTTTTAACAACATACTGGTTGTTCAGCTGACAAAACATCTTTCTTAAAAAAAAAATAATAATAGTAGTAGAGAAAACTTTGCGAAAATTTCAGGATCTAAGACCTTTATGCAGTGCATTCCACTGTAAAGAATGTAAATCTATCCTTTACAGCCTTGTTTTCATCTGTGTTAAAATCAATATGGCATCTAACCTGATTAAGGTCTGTTGAGAATGCTTTGAGTTTGAGACCTTCACCTTCCAAGATTTTAATGACTGCAGAGACGATTGCAAAGTTTACTTCATGTAAAAGGGATAGTTCACCCAAAAATGTCATCATTTATTCACCCTCATGTCGTTTTAAACCTGTACGACTTTCTTTCCTCAGCAGACGTCAAAAGAAGGTCATTTATTGATAACCAAACTGTATGGACAACAAACAAAATATATTTTCCACAGAAGAAAGAAATTCATACAGGTTTGAAATTTACATTTTTGGATGAATAATCCTTGTAAGAATAATTAAAAAACATTAACGTTTTGATTTTCTGAGCAAGACATCTATAGTTGCATAGACAAGAATTTATTGACAAAACAAAACAAAATATTTTGCATTTACAGTAGTTAATGAGTAAATTCAGGTTAACCACAAAAATGAGAGCTGTTATTAATGCCTTTTTTTTTAAAACTTCAATGCAACATGCTTCTTTCTTTTTCTTAATCTGAACTTTATTATTTTACAGTGTTGAAGCTTTCTAAAACAGCAATTATCTCCAAATAAAATACAGGTATTTCTAAAAGTCTCTGTCTGTGAGCTCTGCTGAAAAAGCTTAAGCTTGTTTTCTAGTCTCCCAGCTGTTGGCTGGGTTTCAAAGCGCTTTTGAGAACATTTTAGCTGGTCAAGCTGGGTGACCAGCCTAAAACACGTTTGATAGCCTATTTATGACTCTTGATCGTGCTGCTTCTGACTTGATACTCGTGATAGCCTATGAGAGCGAGCAAGCTTCACCAACCGGATGTTGTGTGCTTATATACCTGAAACTTGGCCATCACAGTCATGCCATAAAAGTAGAGTATTGAGAAAGAAGATAACTTTTTTTCTCTTTTGGATTTCTCCATGTAAAGGCCCATTCACACCAAGCACAATAACTATAAAGATAAAGATAGTTCTAAAAATCGTTATCAGTAGTAAAGAATGGCAGAGTCCATCTCACAGCTGTAACAATAAAGGCACAAAGAAACGATATCATTGGAATCACTTTCAAAAATAAATTCTCCAGCTGATGAATGATAAAAAAAACATTGACACCCAATCAGAATCACACTACTGCTATAACGAGCTCGAGAATTTAAAGCGGCAGACGAGCGTACACTTACAGACGATATTGTTCGCTGGTGTGGAGGCTAATATCGTTATCTTTATAGTTGTTTTTAAAGCTATCGTTCTTTGTGTGAATGGGGCAAAACTCACACAAGGAGAACCAACTGACGATGTAGTTCATCCTCCATTTGTTTTTCTTTGCAAGTCACATTTGATCTTGTGAGTCTCTGTGAAATCTCATCTGGCTAAAACGATACTACAATCGGCAGGTGTGGTATTCAGAGGATCATAACGTGTCGTAATGTCGGTTGAAACTGTCCTTAAGTAGGCCTAGCCTATGTGGTCTCCACCAGATTTAAAATCGGTTAAGATTTGAAAATCGTCTAGTGTGTACCAGGTCTTACAATGATTGTTACGTGCTTGGACAAACCAGTCAGTCATCAGCTATTGTAGTTTATCTTTATTCACCAACCCCAATAGTCATATGTAAAGATAAAACCAACTGGTCATTTCTATCCGTCAAGACCTCCTGTGAGTTTTCAACTGGAAAATCCGAGTAGTCCTTCTTCCATCCCTAAAATGGCTTTTCTCTTTTATCACTCTCTGTCGTTTGCACACTCTCAGGTGTTCTGCCTCTCTCTCTCTCTCGTGCTTTCTCACTCTCTCTCTTTCACCCTCACTTTAATGTAGGACAAAGCATCTATATAGATAGATATTTTCAGTATCTCGGCCCCTAGGACATTAAACTGGGAAACTTCCAAGGAACAGACCGCCCCACTTTTACACCATGAAACTGGAACGGCCAATTTCTCTCTGATACATACACACAAACGCATACACAAACGCATAGGTACATACGTGCCTATCCACAGGCCAATGCTCTGTGTGCGAGACCGTACAGGTAGGACAGGAAATAACGGATGTGCACAATTATTCTCTTAAGACTGTCTCTTATGACCTCACAATCTTGTGTGTCAATAGTGAATGTCAATCAAGCAACTAAGACACAAGCTCGGCCCTTCAGAGAGTTTCGGTCCTCGGAGAGCTATTCTGCAGTCGCCTCCACATAATGGAAGCAAGTCATTCTAATTCCCTCTCTCCATCAGCCATCTTTACACAGGAGCACATAAAACAATAACCGACGCACTATATTTCATGGCGTGGGTAATAACAATGACCTACTTCCGAAAATCTCTTTCCTGCCATTTTTTCTTATTTTGAAATGTTGGGAATGTCCAATTATGTCACTGAATCGAATACTCATCATGACACGGGCACGTCAGAAGACATCATACAAGGTAGCATTTGTAGAGAAACATTTTCCCACAGATGGGGAAAATAGATGCCAAAAGCTCCAGTCTCTACTGTGTACTCTGTATGATTCTGGCCTGGTTATATAACAGAAATCACATTAGAGAGCTGAAAACAGCTGTACTTCCACATACACGCACCTTAGGGGAAGCTACAAATCAAACTCCCCCTCTGAGTCGACAACTCTCCACCATGGGGCTAATTAAGATCTTAGATCCCGCTCAGACTGTCTTCTCCAAAATGGCTGCAATTTCAAAAGACATTCAGAAAATATTACATGATCTGTAAAATATCTCAGACAGAGAGGAGAATATAACTCGCTCAACCACAGCGACCCTCTCTCTTTCTGACATTCTTAACAGATTTTTTTCACTTGAATGTCAGTAGACCAGGGTTATGTACCATTTACAACTGATAGATAGATAGATAGATAGATAGATAGATAGATAGATAGATAGATAGATAGATAGATAGATAGTCGAAATGCAGCATATAAAAATTTTAGTTTTGTTTATACACTACCATTCAAATGTTTGGATTTGGATTAAATTTTTTTTTTTTTTTACTTTTACTCAGCAAGGAAGAATTAAATTGATCAAAAGTAACAGTAAAGACTTTTAACATTGTTACAAAAAAGAATGTATTATGGTTTCTACAAAAATATTAAGCAGCACAACTTTCCATGGTTTGCATGTCAATGCAAAGTGACAGTTCAGACTTCTATCAGCATATTAGAATGATTTCTGAAGGATCATGTGACACTGAAGACTGGAGTAATGATGCTGGAAAAGTTACGCTTATATTAAATTTTTTGGTTTATTGAAATTTATAACCATTATTGTAATAATATTTTGCAATATTACTGTTTCATTTATTTTTGATCAAATAATTACAAGAGACTTCTTACTGACCCCAAACTTTTGAACGGAAGTGTACATTTAATCATATTTAATAAATGAACTTTAGGCACCAAGAGCAGAAGAACACTTATTTTCCCTGAATACATTAGCATGTTAATTTACTGTGTGCAATTCTGAAAAATACTCCTTTTGTCATTTAAATCCAAATTCCAGTTTACCTTATGAACAGATAAGGAGCCAATTCTTTAATTCTGTACTGTACTCTGACAAAATACACTGTTCTGAGTCAGAATCTGGCTGGCAATTTTGAATAAGCTCACACCCTTAAAAATACACTCACGTATGAGATAAGTAAAATTGTGGCATGTCAAGCGGATTGAAAAGCGAGCTTGAAAAGAGAAGATTTCAAGGGCCACTAGTCTCATGAAACACCTCAGCATCATGCCTTCATTAAAGCGGAGTGATTTCATATTCTGTTCACACAATGACACTTCTGAGTTCAACATCAATCAGCAGTGACCTGCGGATGTATAAGGAGAGCGTGACATTCTTACGCAGAGCAGCAGCCCACATACAGAGTATTTATGAGCGTGCTTCAAAGAGACGGAGAGAGAGAATAAGCGAGCATGTATGGAAAGAGAGAAAGCGAGGGAGAGGGGAAAGGTCACCATGTCTTGTCAACAACAGAAATGATGTCAAGCGACTTCCACCTTTTCTTTGCTCGCGTGTGACAGTGATGTCACCTCATGTCCTGTTCATCAAGCAGCCATTGGGCACATGACAGCCTCTGGACACAAACCTGGCTCAACGGACACAGTGATAATGCCATAACAAGAACAAGCTCTAGTCCCAGCCACCTTCGAGAGGCTGAACAATGCCTCGCTAGCCTGCCTCTTCTGGCTAGACTGATAAGAGCACAGACATCTCAATGGGAAGAGCTCGCAGAAACGTTCCTGAATGGAAGCACATAAAGAGGTTACACACATTAGAGCGGAACGCTGCAGGGGGAGAGAGTGTGTGGGCTCTGGGTTTGATGCTTGGGTTTTTCATGCTTAAAAATGATTGAAGACACCACGCACGATGGCACAAACGCAGGACGGATCATCCCAATATGAACGAGACAGATTGATGTCATGCTGCTTTCAGTTTCTTTTATAATAATGCAGAAGATATAGAAGATAGTCCAGACTATGGTCTTAAAGGGACAATTCAAAACCCTGTTTTCTAGTGTTTTTTATGGTAAAATTTAACTAGAAATATTAAAAATTGTTTTTGGTAATTGAAATAATAAATATTAGATATTCCATCTAATAATTACATTTTTGATGGAAATAAATATTTGATTGTAGCTTAAACGTAAACTTAAAACTTGAAAATTAGAAACGTTGGCAACTAGCAAATAAGTTTAATTTGAAGTCCTCAAATTATATAAAACTGAAACAAATGAAAGCTACTGTATATAGAAATATATAGAAAACTTCTATATAGAAAAAAATCTAATAAATTCACAAAAGCACATAAATTACGTAAACTCAAACTGAAATGAAAACTAACGTTAATTCAAAATATGAATAAATGCTATATTCGTTTATAAATAATACTAAAATAAACCTGTATGACTTTCTTTCTTCTGTGGATCACAAAATAAAACATTTTAAAAGAAAATAAATTTAAAACGAAAATTTCTTTGTGCATACGATGAAAGTCAGTGGGTTCCAATGTTGTTTGGACCACATTGACTTTCACTGTATGGAAAAACACAGTTGAAAAATATAAAAATATCTTCATTTTGTTTTGCACGATAGAAAAAAAATCATGCATGATTTTTATTTTTGGGTGAACTATCCCTTTTATAACCTCTAGATTCCAGGTTGATTAATATAAAAATATCTCTAGATTTTTATAACCTCTAGATGGTTTTTGTCCAGTCTAGTCCAGTTTGTCTCATGAATATGTAATGAGTGGTATAGACCAGTGGTTCCCAAATGGGGGTCGCGGGACCCCAGCGCAGGGGTCGCGAGATGATTTCTATAAAAAAAAGTGGAAAAAATATATAGGCCCTATATATTTTTTTTGTTGCAATTAATTTAACCCTTTCGCACGTACGATCACACCGGTGTGATCAGTCTAGGCTGGTCCCTGGAGTGTACGATCACACCGGTGTGATCAGTCTAGGCTGGTCCCTGGAGTGTACGATCACACCGGTCAGTGCATGATGTGAAATTCAAATGTGCTCTCGCGCGTTGGCTGGCGCTGAGCCAGAGACAGGCGCGCTCAGAGCTGTCGTCACAACTTTTCAGTGTTTTCAACCACATAATGTTTATTTTAGGTTTCAGACATATAAGTACTAAAAAAAACAATACATTTAGAGTTTGTAAAATACACACTGATGTCAAAGGACGAGGCAATAATAATCCTTTCCATTATAATTAGACACGTTTTATGCATATCAGATACACATTGTGTAAGTAACTTTAAAGTTTACTCTATTATTCTCCCAGTTCACCAGCCACTTACTTTTATGTATTTCGGGAGAAGTGGATGAATTCACGTGTTGTAAATCCAACAGATCCGATTCTCTGAACTGCGTCTGTGGCACAAACTAAGATGGCGGCGCCCATCGCACATACAGCTCAACTAACGCGATCGTTATAAAGGTGGTTTAAACAACAAAACACTTCCACTTGCATATATTTGAAAATCGGAATATCAGCTATTTCATGCCATATCTAACAAATTTGTGAATATTTTGAATAAAAAAGGAAAAAATGAAAAAGCAGATCATCATTCATTCAGCTCTGTTGTTGCTGCGGTATGTCACGTGACAAGCAATGACGCGTCACCATGGAAACCATAAAGTGACACATCTAAATAACGATCGCCTTGAAAAACTCACGCTGGGGGGGTCAGCCAGAATATTTTAAATTTACGTGTGAAAGGGTTAATTCAGTACTTGTTAAATGGTGTTTGCAGAAAAGTCTGATACAAATGAAAAAATATAATATATATATATATATATATATATATATATATATATATATATATATATATATATATATATATATATATATATATATTAATTCAATTTGTAATTTTGTCCCAGACATTACGAGATTACGTCAGCGTCAATCACAATCAAGTTACGTACGTACATCACGCGCAGCAACACAATGTATCCCGCTGTTTGCTAAAGTTAAAGGTGCTTGGAGGCTCCAAAAAAAGGGGTTGTTGAGGTGTGTGTGTGGGGGGGGGGGGTCGGGGGTGCAGGGTCACGGGGCAGCAGCGCATTTATCATGGGGGTCGCGGGCTAAAAGGTTTGGGAACCCCTGAGTTAGACAACAGTGTGGGAAGTGCCATGCATTAATAAATTAGGTTTCTATTTGGCTTTAGCAAAGAAAACAGACAAAATGGTTGCATTAAAGTTATACTTGTTAAATAACACGATGTTACACAATCAAACTACCTCCTCTTATTTGTCAATAAACTCTTTTTCTTGCCTGTATGTCTGAAAAGACACCCTCAAGCGAACTCTGGATCTGTGCGGTCCACAAAGGCTTCACTGACTCAGCTGTTGTGGTCAGTGTGTAGGTTTTCTAAGCTAATGCACTGAGGCTTGTGTTAAAAACAGAGCTAATGGACACAGATTATACAACTAGGAAGAACTTAATAAATCCTACGTAAGCTCTCATAAAAGCTAACAAAAGGATCAGACACATCATATGCCCACAATAAATTAACACTACAAAGTTAAAAAAAAAATGGTTTTCTTATTCTTGGGGGGATTACAAATGAAAGCTCAGACAGCTATATCCAAAAGGGAAAAAAAGACAATTGAAAAGATACTAGTCTTGACAGTCTGAGGTAAATCAAAGAGAAAAATAAATCTCAGAAAAGACAAAAAACAAGTGAAATCAACCTCAAAATCCTTCTCACGCACAAACTGCTGCATTATTGAGGTGTTTCCCGTAAATCCCTTAAACTCTACCTGAAGAGGTGGCTGTGTATTTTGTCGACTCTTAATCTTTTTCCATTAATACTCATATTTTAATAATTTCTGTGCAATAGCTCTTTAAACTGAGGAGATAAATCTCTTGTTGATCTTGAGGTGGAGCATTTGATTTACAAATAAATGTGTTTTAGACTATTAAAAACGAGACGGAAAATTCCTCTCAGCCAGCAATTGGTTCGCAAGGAAAACACAACTGGTACAACTGAAAATAAATATAGTCCAAACTGATTTTTCAGCAGACTAAACCTCCACAAAAATATGATGACATACTTGAGTAAATCACAGCTGTATTAACACGTCAAATAAAGCTGGTTATGTGTGATCACCGTGGCCGGAGGGCTTCCTCCAACTGATGGTGTTTGACAGAATTGCAACAGTTCAGGCTGTGGTTTCCTGACAGACTGCACTGCTGTTTTGCCACGGCTCCCTCAGGTGCAAGCCAAGCTGACTTGGCATTTTGTGACGGACATATTTTGTGATGATACTGCCGTCAGAGGGATTTGAATGGGCAAACACAGGATTAAAATGTCCCTGTGTGTCTGTTTCAGAGAGATGGCTGAGAGGGAGGGCAGGAAGAAGCTGGATCAGTGGAGCTTGCACTCCAACAAGTACATGCTCTCTCTTCCTCTGCGAAAGTGCACTCCAGATGTCAAAATTCAATTCCACAAACACAAGCCAAACCGAGCAGTGATATGGTAATGAAAAAAAATGGAAAAGATTATGACACTTTATCACAACTTTTTTTCTAAAGCTGTGGAGGCACAAATCCCACACTCACTTTTTTTTTTAAGTTGTAAATAAAACAAAGATTATTGAAGTATGTTTTATAATAAAATAATATTTCAGTCTTTTTACTTAAAAAAAAATCACATTTAATTTAACATGTTACTTGCTTTCTTTGTAATTGTAATGTACTAGCAGTTTCTGAGTGACGTCTCACCTTAGAAGTACTGATATTGTTGACTGCATCATACAAAAAATAATACAACATTTTTATAACTTTGACATTAATCGAATAATCCAAAAATACTCTATTCCTTGTAGAAAAATAAATTGAAACTCATTTTACCTACCAATTACTTATTATAAGATGTGTTTAGCATTCCTGTTAGTGCATGATTTTCACACATTATAAAAAATTTTGCATTGCTTAAACTTGTGACTGTTATGAGTTATGAAATAAGTGTGAATGTTATGAGTTATGAAATAACGTATACAATTGTAATTTTTATTATTATTATTATTATTAAATGTATTACTTCATATAAATATTGACAACCTAATTTTGGTGTTAATTAGGTTAATTTTTTTATTTCAGATGACAAAAATAGCAGAAATCATGTTTCGATATAAACATATACATTTAATTTTAAATATGAAATGAATAGAAAATAATTGAATAAAATATTTAAGCACCTTTCTTCACTGAACGTGTTTAAAATGCGGTATTTTGTAGCAAAGACACACATAAACACACATGCTCTGACCCATCCATCAAACAGATCTATACAAACTGCTGTCACTTTCTAATATTAGAGGCTCCAAACCAGCCAGTGAAACACCGTCTTCCTCACTGGGATTTGACAGATTGAGTTGCAGTATCAAAACTTTAACCATCAATTTAAAACCACCACATATTTTAAACTGACAATATGAATGACCGAAAGGAATACTGTGTATTCTTCAGTGTATTTTATTTGTACCCTCCATTGCTTATTTCTCAACTATTTAATTCCACCATATGCACTTTATTTACCAGAATTTAAAATTATTGTTTTGTATGTTTTAATATTGTGCATTTAAAAAAAAAAAATTTTTTAGTTTTAATATGTTTTAGGCACCATCTGAGCATAAAATACTGTGCAGAAGTGTCATATTGGGTAAATGATAGCGACTTGACATTTAGAAGGCAGTGTCAATATTACACGGGCTGCTGATGTCACTGATGTGAAGCTGCTTGGTATTTAAAGGAGTTCTGTGGGCAGCTTTCTAACCACCTTCACCGGAATCAATAATAAACATTCCTGCCGGCCCTCAAAATGACATGACCACCATAAAACATCAATGGCACGTTGAAGGTATAATCTTGGTCAGATTCCTACTGTATTATATATTCTGGATGCCATGGAACAATGAAAACTCACTTTATATTCTTTTAAAAAAGGCCACAAAAGGTTTTTTTGGAGTGCAGAAGAACCATTTGGGGTTCCTCAGAGAACGAGATTTAATCATTTGAAGCACCTTTTTCCCACTATAAAAACCTTTTGTGGAATGGAAAAATTCTATGGATGTTAAAGGTTCTATATGGAACCATAGATGCCAGTAAAGAATCTTTACTTGTACTTGAACACATCCAACCCTTCATTCCACAAATTCTCACTGCATTCAAAATCATTAGCTTAGCATCTATGCATAAATAGTTAAACATAAAGAGAGATGAGAGTGGCTTTTATCTCAACTGCATGTTTTTTACGTGCATTAATCGTTATTCATTAGCATACACTAACTACTGCCTCTAAAAGCTTCTGCCTTTGATAGTTAATGACAGCAGCCTTGATATTCTCAATTCATTTTAGTGAAGAGTGTCAGATGGGAAACAGAGACAAGAGCGTCAAGAAGCTGAAGATTAAATTTGACTTTATGTGTTCAAATTGTGGATGAAAGGGGAAAACCAACACACAAGGAATCATCTTTATATCATTCTAATCTATTCTATATAGGCCAATCAATACGGCAACAATTCAAACAGCACTTCTCTTCCCCCGTCCTCTCCTCCAGGGCCCTCAGCTTCCAACGTGTGCACGCTTCACCTCCTAATTGTGTTTGAATTTTAAATTATTCAAAGCAATAAAAAGAACAGAAAAGACACTTAGCATTCCTCCAGCTTTCACAAGACTCCAAATCCACAGCTGTCACACAAAACTGCACATTATGCTTGAGGAAACATAGGGATGCGTGCTCCCAGGACAATGCTAAATGATGTTTTTGACCGAAATGATAAAGTGCCATTTCACGACAGCCTTATTTTATTACACCTAGAGAGATGCATGAAGAAACACCTGCAACCTGTAACCTACAAAGCGCAATATTACTGAATCTCCTGACTGTACTGTGAACATTTTTAGTGTAACTTAATAAATCAAATTATTGATTCTGTAAAATCACTTTCTAATCATCTCTTTTGATGGAGACACAATGCAAGTGATGCTCGTTCTTAGCTCTAATCTCTAAGACTGTGATCAATTAGGGTGCTGCAGTCAATGGTCCATGGCTGATTTGAAAATAAAGCAATAATCTGGCAATAATGCATTTGAGGGATGTGAATGAAATCAATCCTGTCTAGTGTGAAGGCTTTCTGCTTTCAAATGTTAATGTGATGATTATGGCCATCATTATGTAGTCTTCTTTCGTAATTACCAAAACTCTGGAGAATCTGTGCCCTGTATAACATGAGAGCGGCCACCTGGACAGAGTCTGAAGAGCCAACATCACTGACCTTATGTTGAAAGGAAGCCAGAAGTCTTAAGCCTTGATATTATGGAAAAAAAATATTTTATCCATTGTGTCTGAGAAAAGCTTAAAGAAATATATTGGGTTTAATACAAGTTCTCAATCAAAGGTGAAATCAGTGAGAGTGACTTAAAATAAATGTGAATGGGGCCAGTTTGTAATTGTTAAAATATAACTGTTTCAATAGTGTAGCCACAAGACTTAAAAATTGGCACTAACATGATTTTAGTACAAAATATTGCTTACTAACCTTTTCTGTTGAACTATACAACTTTGTTGCCATTATAACATAACATAAAAAATGATTTAAATTGAAAATGTAATTTAAGTGCTTTTATAAAAAAGTATAACCTTCACATTTCTGATTTTAAATGCTTAAAAAAGGAACTTCCATTTACTTCCATTGTAGTTTTTTTTTTGTTTTTTTTTTTTTTTTTTTTTGTGGTAATTAACGTCATGCCAAGTGCTGTCAATTGTGGTTATGCACAACAAACTTCTGTATTGTGTGAACAGGTCTACTGCTTCTGGTTCAGGTTTTTTGTATGTGCTTCATTAAATATGGAGCAGATATACTCAAGATGCCTTCAAAGGAGCTACCAAAGATGAGCGTAAGCTCTGTCCATCACATAGAGTGATATCTAAAAGTTTTTCTTCTTCTTACTATCATTCAGACATTAAAACCCAATAAAATGCCAACAACAAAAAGAAATATGCAGCTTAGCTGATTGCCTTGAATATAAACCGTCAGTTCATGCTGCTATTAATACTTTCTCCAAAAAGCAGATGCGATGAGACCAGTTTTCCATTTTGGTCAAGTGACATATGCCCCATTGAACTTGTATTGAACCCCCAAATATTTCTTTAACTGTTTAGATAGAACTTCAGACACGAGAAAGGAAAAGATGTTTTCAGCTAAATGGAGCACTGAAAGTTGCAAGTTTATGTTTGTTTGTGTATGTCAAAGTCTGCCAGTGTACATGCAGTGTACATGGACCCTACCGCCCACTATTTCTGCAGCTGTTAGTCGCAGGCAAGCAGGCGGGCGGCTGATTAGTTAGGGAGGTTCTGTTATATATCATTCCCCATTCACAGCGCCGCCACCCTCCACTCTTTCTATAAATACAACCAGCGGCGCCTCCATTATTAATGCACACAGCCACTCCAGCCAATCACGCCAATCTATCCTGAATCCATCATCACAAGCTGAACGGCACAATCTCCAGATGCCTGCCTGCCTGGATGACCCACCCACAGCTTTCTGAATAAGGCCTGCAGCTCCACACAGGCTGTAGAAGAGGATCAAAACCGAGATCCTGGTGTGGATGAGGGTCTGGCTCATTCACCATAATCTTTTGTAAATGGGATGAACGGATGACCGAGCACATAGTGAGGGCAATATAACTGCTCTGACACACCTGAGGACACACCACCCCATTGCTGCGATGTGAGAGAGTATTACAGTCATTTCTATCATTTAGACCTCTTTTTAATAATTTTCTCAAAATGTTACGATTTTATCTGGTTAGGCTCTTCGTATTAAAATCGCAATGTGTTTGATGGCAGCAAAAAACATCACAACAATACCAACAACACAAAGGATGATGTGTAAAGAAATGTGACTAACTGCATAAATGCCAAAATGACTGCTTAAAAATCTTTTACCTGAGTCCTGAAACCATTTTAAGGGCACTAGGGTTTGCAATTTCAGAATCTTTTGAAGTGTTTGAAGTGTTAAAATTGATTAGGACAGGACACTGACTCTGAGCAGTCTGCAGCAATATTACTGTTATATAAATACGGAAGTTGTCTGAGGTCATTTTCAGTACAACTGATAACTAAGACGCAAGGCCATGGTAGTTGCATTTGTATTAAACAAGAGAGCAATGAGATACGAGAGACATCAAAGTAGTGCCGGTTTCACTTACTCAGATGAGCAGTGAATAGATAATGGAAAATAATACAAAATACCTGACAGATATATGTTGTGATTGACCAAATATTCCAAAGAGCCACATAATAATATCATGACACTGCTGAGTCACTTTATTGCAACTGATTGTTGACAACTGTGTGCTTTACATAATAAATCTGCAGATACAACAGGTAGGTCACTGCCAAGTGTTCATACAAAGATGTATAAAATATGATTCAAAACTAGTGCTTGTTAAAACATGATGCAAGTGCACAGATGGGCTCTTGTTTTCTTATAATTTATGCTGTCACATATTGCTCATCTCTTCAGGCTTATAGCTATAGGCTTGAACACGCACCTGTTTCAGTGAAAGAAGAACTGTTCTGAATCTTTTTTTTTGTTTTGTTTTTCTTTCCTTAAATGCAGAAAAAAAGAACCACACAAGCCAACGCTTGAGGTCTATCCTTGTATTCTTGGTTTAAAACACATATCAGCAGTGTTCCCACGGTCCTGGAAAACCTAAAAATGATCAGCCCTGTATTAACGCCAGTGACTTCCAAAACACTTATCCAAATCTTGGTCAATGAAGCCAAACTCATAGTGATGCTAAATATACACAGTTCTAAGCCTATGCAGAAATATTAGTTGTGCATTTCAAGAGATTTAAATCCTGTCATCATTTACTCTCCTTCCACTTGTTTCAAACCTATATGAGTTTTTTCTTTAGGCTGAACACAAAAGAAGTTATTTCGAAGAATGTTGGTAACCAAACAGTTGACAGTAGCCATTGACTTCCATAGTATCTGATTGGTTACCAACATTCTTCAAAGTATATTATTTTGTGTTCATACTTGTTTGGAATAACTTAAAGATGAGTAAATGATAACAGAGTTTACACTTTTGGGTGACCTATCCCTTTAAGTACCCAGAAAAATGCTAAAAACAAACAAAAAACAGAGGTAAAATTCTAAATAAACATTCACAAATTTAACTTATTACACAAAATAATAGGTGATCTTCTAAAAATTTCCATGTCAACTCACAGTGCAACATTAACCTAAAAAAGGACATGACTGACTGGAAGGACAGCTTTAAAAGCCTATTGATCTAGTTGTTGACTTGAGCTGACACTGCCACCGCAGCTAAGCTGAAGGTTGATTGATGGTCTGTGTGCGTCTGACACACTGATAAACTGAGCCAAACCCGTCAGCATATGAGGAAGTACATCTGCAAATTTAGCTTAGTTGCTGCAATGTAATCTGAAATATGTGGCCATTAGATGAGCAGAGACTGAAGGATAGCAGGCATGCATCACTGGCCTCCAACGAGCTATTCATCAACCAATGCAGTGGATCACACACAGAGTTAATCTGTTCGGCGCAACTCTAAAACACGTTCCTAATAAACAAAGCGGATAGCGTCACTTGCCTTAATGGAATTCAGTCTTCCCGGATCTGCAGGGGTGAGCCATAGCCATTTTTGCACACTGATATTCTCATCAGAAGCTGTGTCGGCTGTGTTATACAACTGCAGAAAAGCAAGCGTGGCTGGATTACTACAGGTTTTGTGTGCAACTATATGATTGTGCAAACAATGTGATTTTATGCAGAAGTTTTCATGAGTAATGGATTGTCTCCCGTCTTCATTAAGCAGGTCTCAGCAGCATAATCCCTCTGAATGAAGATGAGCGCCTCTTAGCCACACACCAACATACTGTAGCTCATTCTTCATTTAAGTTTTTTTGATCAGCTAACACAAAAAGACAAGTTAAACATGTTTGTCCATTTGCCTGACATTGTTCACTGATGAGACTGAATGATATTTCGCATACTGAGAAGGGTGTGTGGTGAAATATTTGTACCCTTAAAAGTCTTTAGAGGCCGCTAACGTCAATTTTAAAAAATCAGTAAGTGATTATGTGTTTATATAGCATTGGTTCTCAACCTTTTTTTTGACTCCAAGGTTACCAATTTTTCACAACTATATTGGAAGGTCCCACTCTCACAGTTTCTGCAAATTAAATTTCAGGATTCCAAATGCTTTAAGAGCTGAATGTCTTCAAAGCTCCCACTTTTTTAAATTAATTTTCATGATTTACTTGATAAGGATTAGGGTTTTTAAAAATATTTTACTCAGAATTTCTGTCAAATAAAATATTTTAGAGCTCGGAATAACTAGAAAATGTATATTCATTAAAAAATTAGTTTTAAGATGTTTTGATTCATTTCTAGACTAGAAATCACACTTTTAAAATAGGCTAACTTATATATCTACTGTAGGTTTCCCAGACAATGGGAGCCCAGTTTTTCAAAGAAAAAGGTTGTTAAAGGGGTGAATAAAACATCTTTTTTTAGGTAGTGGGCACCACACAGAGCAGGGGCCTTAAAACTTTTTGATGACAAAAAGCCCAAAATATAATGTGATAGAATTTTATTAAGTAATTAAAAATATTTAAAAATACTTCAAGTTTATTTGATTTGGTTTGATTATTCTTGTTATTTCTACTACTACTACTGTACTACTAATCAATAAAACACAGTACAAACATGTTCTTTCCTTAGCCTAAGTCACTGATTCAGAATTTTATGGTTTGGTTTAGCAGGAAATTTCATGCATCCATCATTCAACTTATTCCAATTCACAGTTTGAATATTTTCGGGTCATATATGTCTAGTAGGACATTCTTACTTAAGTGAATCTTGTTGTAACTAGTCTGATATGCTTAGACACAAAAATACATAAGAAATACGTTTGCACAACTAAATGCTGATCGATTTTTATTTTTACTATAATTATAAAACAATGGCTGTCAATAAAATGTAATGTAATTTTCCACGGACACCCTAGCGGACCTCAGTTTGAGAACCCCTGATATAGAGTATTACATATACTCCTTGGAGTCATCTTACTGCACCTGAAGATCAACACTTAATAAATGCGCATAAGCAGTGAAGCGGTCCATATAAAAGTCAATATGGGGCATAATGCACTGCCACGGCAGTTTAAAACTGCTGTTCTGGGCCAACCAGCTCACTACCACTGCTTCTGAGTCTAAAAATAGCCGTACTTTGATGATGCACTGGTGACTGCTGGGAAAATTCATGCCCCACTCCCCCTCTTTTGCTGCATCCCTCTTTCCCTCTCAATGGTGCAATTAGCACTAATACACTGGGATCCGGTCCACAGAAGTGCAGGAGACTGCGGCCAATCGCTCAGATCAATTGGCATGAATGAGCGTATACTCATGCAGCGAGCAGGAAGGAAGCAGAACGGCAGCATGCAACCATCTTTCTCTTGCATTTTTGCAGTGAAGCAACAGGGGGGAATAGAGAATGAGTGACTGAAAGAAACGAGAGAGTGATGCTGTCCTCTGAGATTCAACAAAGGGATTCTGTTCTACTTATGTGCATACACACGCTCAACCAATGCTGTGAGAAACACCCCAATGCCCTGTGCTCACACCAACGCCGACACCATCTCATGCTGACTCTGCTCGAGTTTCCAAAGTGCTAGACCAATCTCAGCAGCAGGACTTGTGTTTGGGTCTTTCATCAGTCACATGGGGGAACAGCTCTGTCAGTGCAAGGAGGATTTGGCACAACACTCTGGTTCTGCCAAAGCCAGATACGACAAGAGTGCATGACACCTGTCCCAATATAACACTTCAGCAATCAAAAACTATTGATCAACATCAACCTCCTTGTCTTGATTTGGTGCTGATCTGGTGGACCAGCAATGTTATGCTATTTACCTGCAATTAATGCTGGTCAACAAGCCTTGACCTTTTGATGAAGATAGTTGACCCAGGAAGTTTTGCTAAGATGAAAAAAAAAGCCTGGTGGGTAGACCAGCAACGCAACATCCAATTCTGAGGAACAGAAATCAAAACAGAAGTAATGCAAGTTGCATGATCAGATCATTTTGTTAAATTTACACCATAAAACCAGAATGATTATATTCCAAATAAATTCTAAATTATTTACTCACACATAGAAACTGAAAATGTTTTGCGTATTACATTTGAAGGGATAGTTCACCCCCCAAAATTTGAACAAATTACATTTGTTCATTCTTGTGCAGTTTTAAACCCTTTCCTTCTTCTGCAGAACACAAAAGAAGGTATTTTGAAAAACACTGGGTTCCAAACAACATTGGACCCCATTGAATTTCTCTTTAAGGATAAAACACACACACACACACACACACAGAAGAAATAAAGCAGTACATGAGGGTGAGTAAATTTCAATAACAATTATTGGAGTTGCAGTATGTTTGCAAAAATTCATCTGCAGAAAATTTAGAAGCACTTAAGTGTTCATGCAGTGTTTTAAAAAGACACTGTTTTAGTCAGACAGAAGGTGAACTTTTAATGTGCATGTAATGCACTGATCTTGGCACTTTTTTTTTTCAATCCACAGTGAGATTTGTGTTATAAAAACTTCAAACGCTGCTTCTAAACGAAAATAGAGCTCCAAAAGAAAAATCCAGTTGTACTCTGTTTTTGGGTGATGCCTCAGAGCAGCAGTAGATCTCCTCTGTCCTTGAACCCGCAGGTTTGGCCGCCAAAAACCTTGCCGTTGTCATGACAATCAGTGTGCACTGTTCGCAGTACAGCCTTTAAGTGACACAAAATGTGTCAGTGGAAAACCACTTGTTCACGGCACAAAAAAAAGGTTTTCTGTTGTTTAAAAAAAAAACATATGTAAGCCAAGCAAAGTGCTTCTACTTTGGTGAAGAAAGTGATGAGAAAAATGTTACACAACATAACTTTTTACAAAAGCAACGTAACTTTGTCATGCATTAGTTTTACAAGTAACTTCCCCCAAAACTAGTCATTCAGCCCAAATGCCAAAGAGAGACACACTCAGGGCAAAAGAGGGAGAGACAGATGGAAAGTGGAAAAGAGGAGTTTGGGGAGGTGAGAGAGAAAGGACAGAGCTGAAGTAGGCCAGAGCACTAGGGAGACCGTCTGTCCCAGATCAGTCCTTTACCGCGAGCAGAATGAAAGAAGGAGAAAAAAACGTGAGCGGAAGTGCGTAAAACGACTGGGCTAAATCCCAAAAGCTTGAACTCTACCCCTCAAGAGCCTACACAGTAAATATTAGAGGAGGGAGAGATTCACCATCTTCAACTGTTGGGCAAACACAGAGAGAGGGATAAAAGGACGAAAGGGCTAGAAAAACTCACAGACTGTACGGGGACAGAGAAGTAAAGTGCTTAAAGTGTGGACGAGGAGGAGGGGAAATGGTCGGGAACAGCGAAAAATCCAGGATGGAACTGAGAACAAACACAACCTGATAGGAGTTGAGTAAAATGAACAGGAATGAAACAATGAACACCATATCAGGCCTCCACGCTGGCCTAATTCACACAGATCCATTGGTATCGATCCATGCTGGCCAGGTAGCGCCCACTGCCTCGATTCATTAGCTGAGACAGGCAAATGTGTTATTAGAAAACGCTCAAGATGGAAATGTTTGTTGAATGCCACATTTGTATCTACTCATTTCAATGGGCAGTGTGAGAAGAACTTCAGATTACATTGATTACAATTGTTCTGTGTCCCAGTCGTCAGGTTGTCCACATCTGCAGTAGATCTGAGTTGTGAGTGTGTGATCATTTATCTAAGCCTGCTGAAATGGTGCGAGTTGTTACTATGTTGAGATGAGAACATTTCTCCTCATTTACAGCTACGAGTGTGAGGATGCGGTAATAATGTGCATAATGAGAGAGAAGTGTTTGAACTACAAAGAGAGCAGCCGTACTCGCACATACAGCACGTCTCTAAACGAAGACGTGGAAGAGGCAATAAACACAAATATGAAATAACTGGAAGGAAATACTAGGGATGGGTCAGGATGGTTGACGCTACTCTCTGATGCATTAGACTGATGAAAAGTGACGGTAAAGACTTTTACAATTTTACAAATAATTTTTTAATCAAATAAATGCTTTTTAAACTTCTATTCATCAAAGAATCCTGAAAAAGCATAATGGTTTCCACAAAAATATTAAAGGGATAGTTCACCCAAAAAAACGAAAATTCATTACTCACCCTCATGTCCTGCCAAACCTGTAAGACGTTGTTCATCTTCAGAGCACAAATTAAAGGGCACATATGATGCAAGTTAAATTTTTCCTTTCTCTTTGGAGTGTTACAAGCTCTTGGTGCATGAAGAAGATCTGTTAAGTTGCAAAGACTAAAGTCTCAAATCCAAAGAGATATTCTTTATCAAAGTTAAGACTCTGCCACGCCCTCCTAAAACAGCTCATTCAAACACGCCCCCACACCTCTGCGTCACTATGTGGAAATATTTGCTTAATGTCGTCCAAATGTTCACGCAAAGAAAGAAGCTGTGGTTTCAGTAACCGCTGTGAGTGTTGAAGCAGCCATGTCAGAGAGATGCTGTTTGTTTCTAGGCGAAAGCAAAAAAACTGTATTTGGTCTTCAGAAAGTAGATGCATTTAGGAATCTTTAAGATTACTTACAACAGAACAGCAATGCATTTTATGGACGACTGTTTCGTGAACCTAGGAGAGGAGGTGATTCAGACTTTGCTACGACAATATGGCGCTTCTGAATCAGGTACTGTAAGTATGTTTTGTTATTAAAGTGTTTGCTATGGACTGTTCAAATGCAGAGTTTTGTGCGTTGTGTGTGTGTGTGTGTGTGTGAGAGAGAGAGAGAGAGAGAGAGAGAGAGAGAGAGATAGACTGAGAGAGACAGTGCAGTCAGCTGTCTTAACCGTCTGTGGTTTGTGTACTGCAAACACATAGGAGCTTCATCGACTGTCTGTCATGTCCTTTCGAGCTTGAACTGATAGTAAAACTAAGGACATCATTAACTGTCTTTACATTTATTTTGAAAGTTGAAGCTCGCGATTATGGAAAGGGGCGTTACATTTCCGACGAGTGCTTGCGGTGTTCGGCCAATCACAATGCACTGGGTCAGTTGGCCAATCAGAGCATACTGCGCTTGTCAGAAGGAGGGACGCATTTGAGAAAGGCGGGGCATAGAGGAACTACAATAATGTACAGTATTTGAAAAAAGCATGTCAACATATTCTGTTAAACCAAATACACAAAATAATGATCTTTAAAAAGCATCATATGACCCTTTTAAGATATTTTTGATGAAATCTGAGAGCTTCCTGACCCTCCATAGACTGCAAGGGTCCTACCACGTTCAAGGCCAAGAAAGGTAGTAAGGACATTGTTAAAATAGTCCATGTGACATCAGTGGTTCAACCTTAATTTTATGAAGCTATGAGAATACTTTTTGCGCAGAAAAACAAATATAACTTTATTTAACAATTCCTCTTCCCCAAGTTACCATCTACCACTATTATGGAGAGTACCATGACACATGCACGTGCTTTCCTCTGTTCATAAACAAGGCGCAGCACATCCATGTTCTACGTCAGCAGCACATGTATGTGTTGTGGTACTCTTAATAGACTACGGTATACTGGCGGTAGATGGTAACTCATATTGTTTGTTTTCTTTGCACACAAAAAGTATTCTCATAGCTTCATAAATTTCTGGTTGAACCACTGATGTCACAGACTATTTTGTTGTTGTTCTTGTTATCTTTCTGGGCCTTGAATGTGGTAGGACCCTTGCTGTCAATGGAGGGTCAGAAAGTTCTCAGGATTTCTTCAAAAAGGTGTGTTTTTTTAATTTATGTTTCAAAGATAAACTAAGGCTTATGGGTTTGGAACAACATGAGAGTGCGTAATTAATGACAGAATTTTCATTTTTGGGTGAACAATCCCTTTAAGCAGCACTTCTGTTTTCAAGACTGATATCAATACAAAATGTTTCTTGAGCAGCAAATTCAAAATATTTCTGAAGGACCATGTGACACTGAAGGCTGGTGTAATGACTGCTGAGGATTCATCACATGACTAAGCATAATATCACAATAAATATGTGGTTTTGCACACCCCTACTCTGGACACATCCATGTGTATGTATAATGTGCATGGGGCAATACAAATAAGAGGAGAAGCCGGGTTTTCCAGAGCACTGAGTGGAAGGGTGTCAGTGGCGTTCTAGTTTCCCAATTTATCAATGGCCCGTTCCATGTGGCTAATTTTAACTCTCTTTGTGTGCCTTTGTCTGATTATCCACTCTGTCATCCTATCTCATTTCCCCCGAAGCGAACAACTCACACTACACCGGAAAGACTCTGTGTGTATGTGTGTGTTTAAAGGGAAGAGAGAGAGATTGAGAAAAGAGAGCTGGTGACAGTTGTGACAGCGTGTGACTGAGGAGGAAATGTTTTATTACATGCAATCTTGGCACACCATTCTGCCCTAATGTCTGTGCCAGGAAAACATATCTGGAAGTTTTTGCTTCTCTTATCCTATTACTGGCAAATATTTTCCTTATTTTAATTAATTCATTAATTTATTTTCATGCATAAATGTAACAACATTTTATTTGTGAAGAAATAAACTCCCTTCTAGTCTTTACAACTCTACATATTTTTCCCTCAATTTTTTTCTACTGCAAAAAAACATTTTCTTTATCAGTATGCTTGTTATTGGAAAATTGTTATTTTGAGTTTTAAGCATAATAACTAAATTTAGTGATGTGATTTATCCTTCAATGGCTTAAGCTTAGTAAAAACAAGTAAACACATCCTCTGAAAACAAGTCTTATTAGTTTTAAGAAAATTGTATTATTTTACTGGGAAATATTAATTTAGCAATTTTTCCAAATATTGTCTTTATTCTCATGTTCGTCATTTTTAACAGCTGGTAGAAGTAATTATCCACAGATATTCATTTCTCTTTGGCTTCATTGTTTATTTTTTTATTTTTCCCTCGTATTTTTTGTTTCTCTCTCTCTCTCTCTATATCTGGATAGATGTATATATATAATTTTATTATGTGTTTATGGGTGAAAGAAGTGAAGCAATTTCCCTCTTCTGAGCACAGACAATGTATCAGAGGAGGATATATGCAAAAAACAAAGGCTTCTAATAATAGATTCAGCAGATAATGGCAGGGGACAGTCCCAAACCAAATCAACACACACTCCCTGTGAAGCAGCACATGCAGACTCAAGATCTCTTCACATCCGTGCAGAGGAGAGAATGTTTGCTTGTCGGTTCGCTTGTGTGCCACTTCTAGCCTGTGAGGTGAGGAGCTGGCTGTCTAGTTAAGGGGCATTCAGTGGGTTGTCTGAGCAGCAGTGTGTCTGTAGGCGGAGAAGAATCTGTAGTGAATTGTGTGATTACGGGAATCACCTGAAAAGTACCTAGCCTACTTATAGTCTCAATGTTTTATAATAAATATTAATCTGGAATAAATGGCATGTACTAGATAAACATAATATAATAATCTGTTTTTTTCTTTTCACCCAAATGGGTACGACTTGCTTTCTTCTATGGAAAGCAAAAGTAGAAATTTAAGACTATGTTTCTATGTTCAGTTCCACAAAGAAATACACTGTCAGAGGTGCAATATTCTGCATCATCTGAAGTTATACAACAGTGTGACAAAAAGATAAAATAACTTAAGCTGTTTTTCACTAAAAAAAAAAAAAAGACATTTGCTCTAGCTCTCCTTGGCGTGTTTGTAGATTCCTGATCACATCAAGTCAGATCTTTTTTAATGAATCGGTTGATGCGCTTCACAAAACCCTGAGGTACTGATTTGTGCACAAAGATGGTCATTAAATAATAACCTAAATTTTGGTCTGTACTAACAAAGCTTTTGCATGGGTTCATAAGACTTGGATTATAGTGCACTAGTCGTATGGACCACATTCAATGGTGCTTTTTGAATCTTCAGTTCACTATAATTGCATGGAAAGGGTGACCAGTATAATATTCAGTATTCCACCCTTTGTGCTCCACAGAATAAAGACAGTGATAAAAATCTGAAATGACATGAGTGATTAACTGATGACAGAATTTCCATTTTGGGTGAACTATCCCTTTAACAGCCAATTCTGTCATTCACTGCATATGCTTACGAGAAAAAAAAAAAAAGACAAAAGGCAGTGAACAGGAAAGAAATCTGGTGTGGCTTTTAAGAGATGCAACCATACGAGAGAGCTGCCACGCTTGCAGATCAGTCCGTTAGCACTGCTTGGTGTGAGAAAGTACATGCCAATGTATGTGGGTGGGTGTGTTTCAGGGAGTGACAGGATACTGCATATCAGGCTCTTCCCTTTAAAATGCAGAGGAGAAAAACCATATTACACTCTGCACAAGGAGCTGGTTTGTATCATTTACTTGTCATTATGGTGATCTTTCTATGCCAAGTTCTATCACTCACAGCAATGCCAAATATATATCCAGAAAAACTTACTACCTGCTGATGCAGTATTCACCTATTCTTTGCGTGCACCTCTTGTTTTAAGCAAACCTCTGTCTCTTTAAAGGAAGATCAGATTCTCACGCTGCTGCAGCCAAACTACAGATAATAAGCAACACCAGCCCAGTCTGATCACCTCACATCATTCACTCTGAACAACAGACACAGCGCATGCACGGGTCGCCCCTGTTTCCCAATAGCTCATATTTCCAGATCTGAATGGCTCAACTTTGAATGGCAAACCACCAGCTGGCATCTACACTCATAACCCCTTTCGGGATCCATTCATCCCTCATCCTCCGCACATTTTCACAGCCTCCCATTCCATGCAACCCCCCAGCACAGGCGTGAGGAGAAAGAAGCCCCACTTACTGTCTTGCTGTGGTTGCCTCTATTTGTAGATCCCTCCTTTGTAAATGGAGAGAATGACAGCAGTTATAAAAGAAGGGGAAAATCCAGCAGCTGGTAAAAACAAAAAACAAAACAAATGGGAGGAAAAATACAACAACGGCAAAAAGAGAAGGAGAGGAGAGAGAGAAGGCAGATAAAACAAAAAAAGAAAGAAAAATGAAATGGAGGAAAAGAAATCACCGTGGCAACAATTAGGCCTTTGGAAATTACATCTTAGAGCGTGTCCTGCGAGCCGGTGAGCGCTGGGAGCCAATGCATATCCTTAGCAGGCAGACACCGTTCCAGTGGCCGTGCAATAGTAACACTTCTATTTCCTCGGATCTGACAATCGATCTCACCCTCTCTCTCTCCCTCCTCCCTCCTTTTCTCCCAGCCACGTTCAAACAGCCCCGATCGCTCGTTCTCTTTCAGCTGGTTGGTTGGCTTCGTTCCTCTCTCATCCTCGTTTCCCTCCCTCCATACCTGCCTTTCTTTCTCTCTCTCTCTCTCTCTCTCTCTCTCTCTCTCTCTCTCTCTCAATCGGTTTCCCCCTCCCCCTCTCCTCCACCGTCTTCTCCATGAGAACCCAGATACAAGGCAGACCCCTCCTTCCCGCTCTCCTTCTCTCCGGCTTTCTTTGATGTTGTGAGAAGTTCTTTTGGCTGAGGACGAGGAGGAGATGTCTTAGACTATGGCGGTTTCTGAGGATGGCATGAAAGAAGGAGAGAGATGAAATGAAAAATACATCAGGCTACACATTCTGCACAAAGCAATAATGTGAACTCAGGCTAAATTCATTAGAAGGAAACAAAAGAAAGCAATTCGCAGCATAGAGCGAAGACTACTGAGAAAGACGCGTTAATAGGAGTTTCATGAGGGAGCACACCTTTAGATAAGGTCCGCTGAAGAAATGTTGGCTCAGCAGCAAAGGCCAACTGTGTTAAAACATGAATCGAGAACAGAAAATACATCTGTAAGAGCCGAATTTACACTAAAAATGCAGCATGTTTCTGTCTGAAACGTTTTCTGTAATAATCCTTGTTTGGATTGAATCTGATGGCCTCACCCAAAATAGGATATCACCTAAGAATATCAGTGAACTTATTTTGGAATTCAGAACTGAATTGAGAATGCTTTTTAAATTCCAAACTCTGTTCCTGAATGTGAATTGAACTAGAATTGCTAGAACTGAGGTGAGAAAACAGGAACTTGAATTTAGGTGCTTATATTAATTTATTGTTAAAAAGTAGAAATAAATTAAGAGAAAATACAACCAATCAGGTACTCAAAAATGCCACAGGTGCTCAGGAAAGGGTGAAAATACATATCACCCACACCACCTACATATACTATATGCATATGCGTGTATTCGCACACAGTAGTCAACATTTGAAGTGGATCAAAAAAGTTCATCAAAGTTGTCCTAAGACAAACGAATTTTGGTTTTAATTTTTAGGACAACTTGATGAAAGGTTTTGATCCACTTCAAATGTTGACTAGTGTGTGTGTGTGTGTGTGTAAACGAATTTTGGTTTTATTTTTTTATATATATATATATATGATATTTTTTTTCTGTATTTCATTTTACATACAGATTTTTAATATTAAAAATCTTAAAATATTAAAAATATTAAAACTGTTAATGGAGTGGTTTTTTTATATTAAAGAGAAATCAATTAAAATAAATTACATAAATGTTATTACTTAATTTAATATAACCTCAAAAAAAAAAATTAAACAAGAAAAAGAAATCAAAGATTTTAAAATTTCTACTGATAGATTAGGGTGGAAGAACATTTAAATTTTCCAGTATGTTGTCAATTTCAATTCAGTTCCGATAATTCAACTCTAATTCCAACTCATCATTTGAAAGGGCGCCAATTTTTTAGTTATGAGTTTTGTGTGATCCTGATGTCAATACCAGGTTTACATGTCCGTGTGACTGTTTGGCATTATGTTCAGCTTGTGTTCACTTACATCAGATGTATCAATGTGTGAGACAAGACAGACTATAAAGTTGTTTGAAATGGACTGTGTATCAGTTTACATAACTGTGTGCAGCAATTTAAAAAAAAAAATATCTGGTGGCAATTCACAACAAATCAAACCAGACCAATACCTTAACAATAATCAGTGACAATGCTGCTTCAAGATTTTTGTAGTACAGTAGTGCAATAGTGAACATATGACAGTCAATTCTGCACCTGCTATTGTCACAACAAAAACATTTCTCCACTGCAAAGTCTTGCCTTTATGGCTCCATAACTTCCTTTCATATCTCCTGCTACTTGGGCAAATATTTTCTTCCTTCAACATTAAATAAGTCAGGCTTTTAACTTCCATCTACAAATTCCTCGCTTCCACCCCCTTACTATTTTCATCCACTGTCGTTATCAAGCTTTCATCACCTCTACCATTTACTTTGCTTTATAGCACTAGGTGCTGTGTCTCTGAAACTCCCTCATACATCTTTCCTTACTCATCCATTAAGAGGCTACTAGCAGATTCTTTCAACCCATCTTCCTCTTTGAGATTCACAGCTATTCCTTATCTCTCTTTTCCTTCATCACACAACTGTTTCTGAGAATGAAGTATAGCAGTTTTACACCAGTGGTTCTGATGTAGTCTGTCACATCCAAAAACTAAAATCACTTCCAAACCACATCTAAAAAGGCTTTGGTTAATATAATTGTGTTTACACATTATATTAACGCTGTGTTTGATAATTCTATCTCCAGCAGACATTCTCAAAACCACTGGCAAAAGACACTGATTGAGACAGCTTACAAAAAGCTTAATGTCATAGGGCAAGTAATTCAATATACAATTTTCTGCCAAATTAGCACTGAGACGTTGTGGAACTTGAATGTCCAGTTAAGGAAAGAATTCATCATTCACTTCTGGATCGATTTCAATCTCTACAAACACTAATACTGTATGGCAGTTTGTCAGCTTTGCCTGTTTCAAATCTAAAGGGGTGAAAGTGCCTCCTCCTTTCCACTGTCCTAATCTATTATCCATCCCTTTCCACCCTCTGTGGATATGACAACAAGCTTTCAGGCTGCTCCAGGTCTCTGTAAATAGTGCCATTTGCACGGCTCTCTAAGGGAGGTCACTGGTTCTTCATTTAGAGATGATGTTATAACTTTTAGTACATTTACACTTCAGAGTTAGAAACATCACATAAAATTCTGGAGAGCTTGTTGAAACTGAATGTTGAACTGTAGCACTACAGACTTAAAATCTGAGAAAAAAAAAAAAAAAAAAAAACCGGGGAAGGAAAAGGACACTGAATAATGCCTTCCAGCAGAAAATACTTAAATGATTGGACCTCTTAAATAAAAGAATAGGATTTTAATAATTGATTCATTTCAAAATATAATCGCATAGCAATTATCAAGGAACAGCTTTTAATGGCTCAGTTTTAAAGATTTCATTTTCATCTGACAGAACGAGAATAAAACAGGCATGTAGAGATATGGTTGGAGTTACCACGAGGGAACAGATAGAAAGGTTAATGTTGCCATTTTGAACTTTAAATGTTTAGTAACATTACGCATACAGGAAGGTGGGAGGGAGGGAGAAAGGATTACTGAATAATTCAAAGAGAGAAGAAAGCACAGATGAATCCACCGGGCTATAGAGCCTGTCTCACACTGAAGCAGTATAAAATGGAGGATGCTACTGTACATCTCTTTGGTGGTACAAATCCGCCTGTAACATTGGTCAGTGAGCAAAGCAGTGTCTTCAAAAGAAGCAAAACCTTGGGTCACCAGATCTGAGTCAACAGCAAGAATTGCAAGTTGAGGTCTTTCGTCACCTGCTTTGACAGTAAACTGAAGCCTGGGTTTATGAATTGTTACAACTGCACAAAGGAAGTCATGGTGACACAGCAAGGTTTTTGGGTCCTACAGTGTTTTCCGCAGTGCCTCAAAGGTTCAGCCTTTCACCGCCTCAATATCCACTGCCTTGCTGCCTGTGTCCTCGTTATGAAAAAAGCTGTTCCACTTGGCTTCAGATTTAACCCTCTGCTCACTGTTGAGAGAAGAGAACATGGGTCATGAAAGGGGAAAGGCGATGAACAGGCGATAAAAAACAAAAAGGAAGTGGACAAAGGGTTGAAAGAAGGATTGAGGGATGAGGAAGAACCAGAAATACAGCTGGGTGAAAATATGGCATGCTTAAAAATGAATAACCAAACAAGGTCCTGTTTTTTTAAAAAGGCAAAGGTAAAAAGCAAAAATAGAATGTAGACAGCTAAAAAGTTTGGAAGAAGATGGCTAAAACAAAGAAGAGGAGGAAAAAACAATGATTAGCTGTAAGCTATTAGGAAAGCAGAAAAATAAAGTGCACATTTTAAATATGCATGCAAAGGACAGTGGAAACAAACAGAATAAGAGGAAAAGAAGTGAGGAAACAAGAAAAGGCTTAGTGACCGGTTAAATCTGAACGAGCTGCAGTGATTGATAAAAGATGCATTGTGGGTGGAACACGTCAAATGTGCACTTACACATAATGCTTATGCATATGTATGTGTTTGCGAGTAGATGATATACAGATCATTTTAATGTTCCCTTCTCTCTCCTATGGCTAGTCATCTATATGGTCTTTGCAGCAATTAGGCCAATTCAGACACTGCAGAAAATACCTGCAAAGACCTGTAACCTTGAAGAAACACCTACTGGCAGCACTCTTTGAGAACACTGATGAAACTTAAATGGCTTTACCAGCGGAGTTGAATAAGGAAATGTACAGACTCTTCAGTTAGATTAATCGCCTAATAAAACCATACAAGGCTTAATCAATATAATAATAATAATACATCAGTAAAATTTAATGGGAGAATTGCCCTTTTTCAAAAGAAACATTCATTTTGAGATGGACGGATGAATCAAATAAAATACCATGAACAGTTTAATTTAAAATCATTTCATTTTAATTGCATTAATTTCATTTTTTACAATTTTACAGTTGAACATTACAATTGAAAATGTATCTCAAATGTCCTAAGTAACAAACAGGATGGCCATACAAGACATACCGGAAAAAAGACATCTGAATTGTAGATATTAAAAAACGGTAATATACATTAAGTTCAGTACAATCAAAAAATTAAGTTATATTGAAGCACCATGTTAAGAACATATTAAATAAATATAATTAATACACTGGCTTTTCATAGACCAAGGCAAGGCTGAACACAAACTACGTTATAAACATGTAGGACAGCCCAGGGCTCTCTCATGTCTGCAACTATTAAAACTGAGAAGAAACCAACAAACGCATTCCATACCTGACATGTACTGGGGAGGTAAAAAAAAAAAACCCCAACACAATATATA